>NW_006781100.1:11181-63560 GCF_000442215.2 Lipotes vexillifer
GAAAGAGTGAAAATGAAAAATTAAGAATTTCCTGGATCAAGATAACAACCTAACCCTCTCTGGATTTAGCTACAAAAAAGGGATAAAAGTAAATGAGAGATCAGGAGAACAGAAACTTTACCATTTAAAGATACCAGCTATTATAGTATTGAGCTGGAAAAACAGCTGGAAATAAGAAGGGAAAAGTCAGCATCCTAAAAGTTATTGAAGGAGTGACTTCTATATATAAATTATAGATTGCACACAGACATGATTGACAGCTAAACTATGCATGTATGAGAGAGACACCTGTGGGGACAGCAAAAAACAAAAATGAAACAAAACAGAACAAAACAAAGCAGAACAAAACAAAACAGGCAGAAGAAGAAAAACAATCTATTTTTGAAAGATAAATCAATGAACTTGAAGGTGGATCAATAGAAATTACCCAGTTTGAAGAATAAAATTTTAAATGATTAATAATAATCAGAGCCTTAGAGACCTGAGGGACAATTTAAACCAGTCCAACATATGGTCAAATAGATTTACACAAAGGTAGAAGAGAAAAAGAGGCAGAAAAATTACTTGAGGAAATAATGGCTGAAAATTTCCCAAATTTGTGGAAAATATTAATTTGTAGATCCAAGTAGCTCAACAAACCCCAAGTAAGAAAAATACAAAGACTCTACCTCCAGACACGTCATAGTCAAATTGTTGAAAGGAAAAGAGAAAGAGAAAATGTTGAAAGCAAACAGAGGAAAATGTAATGATATGAACAGGAACAATAAAATAATGGATGAATTCTCAGAAACTATTAAACTATTAAAGCCAGAATCATTGGAATGATTTATTTCAAAGTATGAAGGAAAAACAAAAACCTGTAATAAAGAATTCTATATCCCACTAGGCTATGCCTCAAAAATAAAGGCAAATGAAGCCATTTTTAGAACAAAAAGTATTCTTTTTGTTCTAAAAATTTTGTTTTTGGGAATTTTTTGTTTGTTTATTGCCAACAAATTGGCACTATAAGAAATGCTAAAGAAAGTTCTTCAGTCTGAAAGGGAATGTCATTACGTGGCAATTCAGATCTGTAAATTGTGGAAGGGAGTTTGGGTGGAGGAAATATTTTTAGAGTAATTGATATATTTTATGTTCAGATTGTGGTAACTAAATGTATTTATTTGTCAAGATTCATCAAATTGCATACTTTATATGTTATTATATGTAAATTATACCTTAACAAAATAAGTACTCCAACAAGAAGGGCCCTCAGATGAGTGCAATAGGGTGAAGTTCATTATTTGGTTCTTACTGTGAAGTAACGAAATAATTTCACATCACTGTCTACAGCATCACACTTCTAATAACTTCTGACAGAGTTATTTATTTATCTGGAGTAAAATTTTTATTGGAGCTTGGATCATGGTAAAAAAAAATGCCAATAATGAGAGTCCAACATAATTATAAACATGATAGTTTCAAGTAGTTGGATAATTGACATTTCTTTAGGGTAAGATACTTCCAGTCTAAAATGCTTTTAACTAGATAATTTGACTTAGATAAAATAGTTAATCTTCTAATGGCACTGGAAGTACAATTTGTCAGTTTGTTTCATAAGTGAACAGATTAAAAACACAAAGCATAATGGACAAAATTCTTCTTATTTTGGCTTTAAGACAGAAAGCTCTTTTAGCTTTAAAACTTATTTAGAAAATTAACGAGTCCTAATAAAATAAGAGAAATTGAGTAAATTAAATCCTGAGGCTTATATATGGGATAGAGTGAGAGAGAAAACTGCTCTAGTATTTAATGAACCCAACTTTTTCAATAGATGAAAAAAATAGTATAAATGAAAATATAGAGAAAAACAAAAAAGAAATTTAAAAGTTGATATTAACATTTTTTGTAGCCTGTTACAATTATTTTGTTTGTTGCCTATATTTTTAAAATGGTTGAAACATTTTAAGAGGATCTTATATATTAGACATTAAAATCTTTGAAACAATTTGTAATCAGTATTTACATATTTGGAAAAATCTAATTTGTTGAAACTCTACTTTTTATTTATTAGCTCTATTCATGTATCTATTTATAACAACTATTTTTTAGGTTTAATAAATTTAGTCAGTGGATAAAACTAATAATACTGCTATAATAGTGTGAAAGAACTAATGATAATTGTTCTCCATGCGCCTGCATGTTTTGGGAGATAAGAACATCAAAGTATAAAACAGAGAAAAAGATATCTTTCCTTGCTGCCCTCCCCCCAAAAAAAGTCACCTTTACAAGTAAACCTCGGCAGCTTCCTAGCTTCCTTTCTTTAGTTCTCCTGAACTGTAGCAATTTTTATGTTTTATCATATTTCAGGAAATAAGAGGAACCTGCAAAAAGCGAATGACTGTCTAGAAGTGAGATAATATTAACACAGAATGATCAGTTTGGCTCCTTATGAAGCTCACTCTTACATCCAGGACCCTTTCCCAACCCCTACAATGGACTCTTTCTTTAACAAGTTTGAGATTCTTCCCTGAAGAAAGAGAAGGGGAAATGTATGTTAAAAATATTTAAAATTCACTCATGGTTTTTATCAAATGGGAAAGGCAAAAATTATACTGTCCATAATAATATTTACTTCTTTCATAAAAAGCAGCAAGCTGGTAAACAACAACTAACAGGGAAAAGAAACAATGTGCAAACAGTGTGCAAGGGCAAAACATTAAACACAGAATTATAATTGAGTAATTCTGGCATGAAAACTTAAAAAAAATTCATACACTCAAGTCAAAAATATTTTAGATAGAAGTAGACAGGTGGACTCTCACAATGTTAATAATAATAACAGTAATTCTTTTGGGGTTTTCTTCTGTGTCAGACACTGTTCAAGGTCATCTGCATATATTAACTTCTTTAGTCTTTGGGTCTTGCCTGTGACAAACTGTTTCTGCAAATGTAGAACTAGGATGCACAAAGGTTAGGTGGCATACTCGTGACATAGCCATTTCATTAGACCAAATTACATTAGAGTAAAGGTTGAGATAAATGGCCTAAAGATCATGGCTTACTAATTAAAAAGGCATTTAAATACTACTACCACTAACAGATTTGTCCTATGCACCAGCAATGTTGATCAAAAATATTAGTAAAATAATTGAGTCTCTTTACATTAAATTGTCAAAAAAGTAATGCATAATTTTAATATAAAGATGCTAAAAGAAAAGTAATTATCAGAAAAATTAAAATGTAATGGCCACATTAGTTCCTTTTTCTCACATTTACTGTGAAACTCTGTTTTAGAGTGTGTTCTAAATCTTTTTCCTTTATTGAGCTCTGGCCATGAAAATCTGTGTTGAGAGAAGAAAATAATTGGGTTCAAAGTAAACGTGTTTAAAGACACAAACTAAGAATGATTATTTACTTGGATTGGATGCCCTCCAAGTTGAAAATCAAAAATACTTAATTAAGACTTGAAAATTCTGGGGATATGGTGTGAAAAAAGCAATTTCTCTTGTTTTTAAGATAAAATATGTTTTGTAAGATTTCTGTCCTGGAAACAAAATTAACACAAGTTAGTATTTTGGTTAAATGTATATAAAAACTTATTTAGGTTAAAATATATAGGAACATGAAATCCAAATGTTTAATAACTAATATTTCTCTCTCAGGCCTGAGTGTTTTGGCATGGAACGTCCTAGCTGCGATATGGGGAAAATGTAAGTACATTCTTGGTCTTTGCCAAGGTGGAAAGTCATGGAATAGGGGGGAAAAAAAAAAAAATGGGGATTTTGAGCTATTAAAGAAGTAGGTAGGTTAGTCAAATTCCTCTCTATTCCTTCTTTAATAAAAGACTTATTTGTTTATGTGTGGGAGAGGAGGAATCAAGGCCATTTTAAACAGTGGCAAAGTCTATTACTAAAGTCATTTAACAAAATACTTAGTAACATATCCTGAATCAGAAGCCTGGGAAAGAAAGAAGTGTCTGGTACATATGCAGGTTAGGATCTAGTGGGCAGAACCAGCAATTTCCCCAAACCTCCACCAGGATGATGTCCTGTGGCATTCCCCGTGCAGAGGCTGGACTTAACCAAGTTAATATAGACAATTGAGTGATAGGTTCAAAGTCAGTTTTGGTGAAGTAGAAGTTGAGCTTCCCTGCTTCTTATTGAATAAGGGAAACTATGAGGAGAGAGAGACTCAGATAAGAAAGTGCTCAGAATGAAGAGCCTCAGAAGAAAGCAACTGGCTCTTCCCAGAGACAGCATGAAGGTGAGGGCAAGGCATCTTAACTTTGTCACCTGAGGAAACCATTGACTTTTTCTGAACATAGCAGGAGAAAGGCCCAAGCGTGGGACTACAAGGTGATGCAGGTGGAGGAGCCTCCGTTTTTTGATTGAATACATGCACTAATTGGACATGAAAAATTAATTCATCTTTTATCATCAGCAACAGTTTAAAGCAATTAAATCTCTGAGGGTTTCATGGACAAGGGCCACACCTACACAACACAGTCTGTTAAAAAAAAATTACTGGACCCACTCGGGGAAGTGACGAAACCAAATGTTTAGATAGCCAAAAAATAAAAGATAACTGCATTAACTTAAATATCTTTAAAATTTTTGGTGTTCAACACTTGTCACATAAAATTAAAGAATTAAGTAAGAGTTCTTAGCAAAATTTCAAAGATGTTATTTCTTTCATCATCATTTTCTACTAACTGTATGAGGTTCTGGGTTTTATTTTAGGTCTTTCACATTTTTATTTTCTCTAATATACCTTTGGGGAGATATTAAAATTTCTTCTCTCTTTTAAGATTCTATACAGTGTTGATATGCCATTAGGAGGCCACATCTAGATTTGTAAACTAATTTCAACCTAATTTGAGATAATTTGACAGTATTTCAAAGAAAATTTTTAGTAAGCTATTCAAAAAAATACCTTAGATGATTCTGATTCTGCAGCCAGGGTATTGATTTCCTTTTTCCTTCTTGATGGCTCTTTTTTTTTTTTTTCCACTTTTATTCTTTTATTTTTTATTTTTATATTTTGGCTGCGTGGCTTGCAAGATTTTAGTTTCCCAACCAGGAACCGAACCCGGGCCTCTGGCAGTGGAAGCGTGGAGTCCTAACCACTGGACCACCAGGGAATTTCCTCACCCATTTAAAGTGTACATTTCAATGCTTTTTAGTATAGTCACAGATATGTGCAACCATGAGCCCTCTGAGTTCTTTTTATTTTCATAAATTTGTTGAAAATCAGACACTTCAAATAATATGATGTGACAACTCTGGAAATCAGAGATAGCTCTTGTTTTATTAAACTAAATATACTATTTCTAAAACCCTTGCTAGAAGCTGTGAAGCATTTTTAAGATCACATTCTAAATTTAAATAAATTTAAATAAAAGAGAAAATTTAATTTCATATGCAGAAAATTTGTGAGAAGTTTGAAATGATTGGCTGGTGGTCCCTCAGATTATTTTTCCCTGTCATGTTTGCATACTCTTCTATGTCTCATGGGAAAAGAGATAACATGACAAATTTGTGGGGGTTTTTTGCCCTGAATTAAGGGAAAACTGATGTGAATGCTGTCTACCAATTATATGCTTATTTTCACATTAATCAAATTTATCATAAAAGTTGACTCAATTACATCGTACATGACAAGTTCAAATGGTTCCATTCCTCATTGTGGATTGCCAGTTTTAACTGCCAGTGACTGGCACACCCATTTCACAGGTTGAGTAAAATTTAATAGACAGCAATTCCTGTACTGCTAATTTACTTCTAAGAAGTAGTTGAGAGTATAAGCAGATTTTGAATATCAAGTTAGCTAAAGTGTGACAACATGTATTTAAAACCCATCTAAAGCCTTACCATAAGCTCTTCCAAGTATCAAGTCTATACTAAACGGAAAACTAGGAGCAGCCCTTATAAAAGCATCACAGGAAAGCTCATATGAATACTTACATCTGCACCATGACCATATCCAACATATAGTTGTAGATACCCACAGAAAAAATAACCTCATATCATCAGGATCTTCTAAGTTGTTTCCAAAGGTAAAAGTCCGGCTTCTTAGATCTTTTTACTTGTCTGCTTCCTGATCAAGTTCTGGCCATGAAAATCCATATCAGAACCCTGTTGGATTAAACATTGTCAGATGTTCTCAACATTTCACAATGCCATAAAGTGCTAGTAATGAAAATTTAGACCCCTCTGTCCCACTGAAAATCAGTTCTTTAGACAGTGGATTATTCATCTTTTACTGATTATCAAATAAACATAATTAATAACACCACCCCTAAAGCATGGTGCACAGAGGCAACTTTTAAGTCTGCACTCACCACTTAAGTCTGCACAATGAAGGCTAGTCTAACATGTATCTCATTTTTTGAAAAAGCCAGTTTATGAAAAATCTGTAACTTGTGCTCCTGGTAGGTAAAAAATATATTTTGAGACAGAGGTAGTTCTTGAGGTCTATGCTTCAAATTAAGCAAAGGATTGATGATGACACACTAAAAAACTGAATCATGAAAAAGTCAAAATATATACTATTGGGATAGCATGAGAGAGAATTGAGGCAATATTATTTTCTGAACTTTTAATCACCTTCATTATATTTATCCTCTGCGTAGTCTTTGGCTTACATAGTCTTTGGTTCCCTGATTGATCGATTCCATCTACCCTAGAAACTCCCTCTAAGTCTCCAGATAAGGGATATGGTCCTGATTTCAGGAAGTTTAGTTTCTAGATAGCACTTGTCCAGGTGCCACTTGTCCGGAATAAGTAGTATTATTGATATATCCATCCTGTTTACAAAACTAACTATTCTGGAGGATTCTCTGGTTCACTCTTTACCAGAAATCTTATACTTTATGTATTCTCGCTTAAAAGGTTTCTCCAAAAGTCACAAGATAGATCTTTAATAAAGCCAGCAGTGTTGAGTAAAGAATTTACCACTCAAACTTGTTTGATTTAATCCCACATTGATCAACCAGGAAAAAAAAAAAAGTAAGCAAAGAATCAAAGAATTCAGAGTAAATCAGGGAGCCTCTAGGAGTTTACATGTTTTCCTTAACCCTGCTTAAAATTTAAGGATGAGAACATAATCTGTTTTTTTACCATGACATAAACCATTTCTACTTTAGGAAACTAGTCCAGTTGCTGGATTTATGCTCATGTGATCCCTTACGGATCACAGCTTGTCTTGTTATCATTCCTGTCAGACTGTACTGGAGCAAAAATCATCTTAGTAGTTACCTAAATATATTGTTTTGAACTAACTACATCAGCCATGTCAATGAAACAGTGTGACTGACCATCAGCAGTTGGAAAGTTCATCATGGTGTTGATGTACTGCAGTTTGTGCCTAGCCACAGGGAGAACTGAGGATTTCAAACCCACTGTTACTGTGTGTATCTTGCATTACTTGTCTAGGTTGTTTGTTTTGGATAAAAAGTCCTTTTAATTTCTGAGTTCTAATTTTCTTTGCTCATTAATTTAACTAATACATATTAGTACTTACTAGAACAGACACTGTTCTAGGTGCTGGGGGTTAGCAATGAGCAAAACAGACTACCTCTCTATTACCTTGAAGTTTGTACTCTAGTGGGAGGGAGACACAATACTAGAGCTGGTGAAGAGTGCAACAAAGAAAAATAGAGTAGAAAGGAACAGAGTGATGGGGATACTATCTTCTATAGGGAAATCAGAGATGAGGTAAAAACATTAAATTTTTGATAATGAGATTTACAGTCTAACAACAGATATTTCTAGGAGCCACTAAGGAAGTTAACCTATCAACAGTCTTTCAATGACTGCAAAATCATAGTTCTTTTAGTAACCATTTTCTCTTTCCTTTCTATGAAGTGTTCTTACTCAGTTATTCAGATTGAAACTCAACAATGTGTCTTTTTAAGCTGGGTAGATCATGATGCTATAACAATTAAAATATGTGTGTGTAGAGTATATTTTGCATTGTAAATAGAATAGAAGGAGGGAAAACGTGGGGATGTTTTAGGTGAATTCTAATCACTTAAAGACATGGAACATTTTATTGCAAAATTTTGGATGAGTTTGTGTCTTAAAATCAGTCCTTCTTATGGATGACAATGGTTATCTATGAATGTTTGCATAAACTTTTGACCTCTGGGTGCCTCAGCTTGCAGACCACATCTCTTCTCACGTGTTTTTTGCTTGTTAAATGGTGTAGTGTTTTGGACTCTGCTAAAAGTGTAGATCATTTCCCAACCATTCTAAATTAATTCAGAACAACGTTACTAATCTGAATGCACTTTACATGTGACAGGTGAAGTACTTTAAAACTGGCAAACTACTCTTTGGATGTCTTCTATCTTGTGCTGATTTCAACTGGTAGCAGATACAAACCTGCCTGGGCTTAGCATTGTGAGACTGTACTAAATATATATTTTTTATTTTTATCTTTTTTGCGGTACGCGGGCCTCTCACTGTTGTGGCCTCTCCCGTTGCGGAGCACAGGCTCCGGAATGCGCAGGCTCAGCGGCCATGACTCACGGGCACAGCCGCTCCGCGGCATGTGGGATCTTCCCGGACCGGGGCTCGAAACCGTGTCCCCTGCATCGGCAGGCGGACTCTCAACCACTGCGCCACCAGGGAAGCCCCTATACTAAATATTTTAATATAATTATTTTAGAGGAAGAAATCTTCTAATTGACTATCATATCTTGAAATTCCCTCACTGTGTATCTCATGAACCAGTTTTTGCCCTGGGTGTTTATTTGTAGAGCTTCTTTGGATATGACTTTGAAATATCAGGAATTATATAGGTCATATGCTAACCCTACAGCTTTCACTCTTAATTCTATAGCATTCTTTATCTCAAATAATCGTTTGATATACAGAATGAATGAAAATGTTAATTTACATTTTTATCATGGACAACTAACTAACATGGGCTGTTGCTGACTTCCTTCTCTGAATGTAATACTGGAGATAGAGAAATGTGAGTGAATCTGACAGATTTTGGAACCTAACATAAGAGATGAATGGAGAAAAATGTGTGGAGGCAAAAGACATTTGATTACAGTTTGAGATGGAAATGGGAAGAGCTGGATTGCGAAGAAAAGCAAGAGGCTAGGGAAGAATACTTTGCTTTTGTCCTTTTGCTTATTCCGCAGTGCAAGCCCAGGGGCCGTCCTGGTTTTGTAGGTAAACATTGGCAACTTAGTATCTGGCAGAGGGTTCCCTATGGTTGAGAGTTCACTTCTTCTCAGTACTTAACTCCAAAAACTACATGATTAAAATCCAGAAAGGCAACTATTAAAAAAAAAAAAAAAAAGATTGATGTCAAGGGCAGTTACCTGAGGGAATTTTAAGCCATAGAAGAGGATGGACGTGGAAGAAGGCCAGTCTGTAGTTAACACCAGAGACACTGCCTTGAGGCTTGACTTTTCCTCTAATTTTAAATGTGATGAAGCAAAATTAATAGATATTAAAAATATAATAATTTTAAATAAGCATAAAAATTTTCAAAGACATGAATAGAATGGAAACATAAAGCAGGAGCAAGAAGTCATTAAAATAATCAACTTAGAATATTACATGAAAAATGTTGAAATAAATAAGCCAACAGTTGTGTTGACAAACAGTGTAGATCAACATAAAGTTGAATTAGGAAGTCAAATAATAAATTGGTAGCTCAGAGGGCATTAGGAGGAGGTAACTAAATATAAAATATAAAATAAAATAAAAGTCAAAAAAATTCAGTTCAAAGTATGAGCGTAGACAAACAAAATAGTTAGGAAAAAGAAAAATACATGGAAGGGAGGGAATATTAAAGGAAACAGTAACTTAAAATTTCCCCAAATTAATGAAATGTATAGGATATTAGAAAATTTTAAACAAAACTCACACTAATCAAAAGTCATACCTGAAATAAATCACTTGTAAATTTCAAAGTTAAAGAATTATAACTAAAGTCCCAATAAAGAAAACTCATTGACTTAGGTTTTCAAACAGCATCACCAAATGAAAGAAGAAAACAGGGTAAGGTTTTCAAAGATTTGAAAAAATTTTCAAACTTGTAATTATATATATATTCCTAGAATATAATTTACATGCAAGTCTGAAATAAAGATTCTCATTTATAAAAATAGATGTTTTATGACAAAACCAAAAAGCACTTTGAAACACTCACGAAAGGAATACTCAAACAAGAAGAGAAATAAATACAGGAGAATATAACTAGTCATTACCAGGAAAATGAGCAAATTTTGCTCTTTTCATCTATGAAATAACCATCTCTCCTCCTCATACTCACTTTCCAAGCCACATAAATGGTAGAAGCCCAGAATGAAAACTCTAGGATGATGGCAATATGTGTGTGTGTGCCCGGGGAGGGGGGCGGGGAGTGGGGGGAGTATAGTTTGGGAGTAGAAGACCAGAGAGAGGTGGTAGTTTGTTGTGATTCTTGTGGTCTGGTAGACAGATAAAAATAAGTATAAAAATTTGGCAAGGAAAAATAATTATAAATACAGGTCTTAAATAGGTACATGTAACTATTAGAGAAATAAAAATTAGTAAGTATACTTCCAGTTAAACATGGTGGATTAATTAAATGTTCACCTTCTACACTCTCCTAAAGTTATACTTAAATAATCTTGAATGAATAGCACTGGTATACATGCGGGGCAAAAAGAGAACGGGAGGGAAGATAACCCTGGATGAGTGTTGTCAACGTAATTTTGGAGGAAGAAAGTAAATGGCAAAGTGGTCACTGACTGAAAGCTGAGAATGCTAAAACTTGTGTGGAAAAGGGGAATCCAACAAAAAGAAGTTTATTTGCTTCTCCCATCCACAGTGATCAGGATTCTAGGTCCTGGATACTTCTGGGGAGTCAGTGCTAGTAGGAAGTGGGACTGAAATGATAAAGGATTTGTGGAAAATCATAGATGGCCTCCTCCATCACAAGAGCCAAGTGACTACAATTCTCTCACTATGAAAAGACAAGGGAGGTTTATAGTCTGGGGAAATTGGAAAGGAGATTCTACACTCAAAAACTCTAGGCATAGCAAAGGGCAATGTATGAGGCACCTTACAAAAAACAGAGGAATTAATAAATGTTTACATTCATGGTAAATAACAAGACTGCTGACTCCCTTCTTCCACCCATCATCCAGAAGCTGTCAGTTGGACTTCAGCCTTTATGCAAGAGAGTGGAAGATTCCTGTGTGGAGAAATTTAGCAGTCCAAAGAATTTAGGTAATGGAATTAGTTGTCTCCCAAAGGAACAGGCAAGGCACACTCTATAGTGATTGCATAGTGACGAGCCCCGACTACCACCTCCAAGTAGCAAAACCACAAGATTTTCACTCCTAAATATAAATGAATAGCCATGGACCTCTAGATATTTCAGACATCTTCTTATATCAAAGAAAAAAGAATAAAGCAAGCTAAAAATTTTTAAAAGATAATACAACTTTTAAAAAATATAATATCCTCAGAGACAGAAGATACTGTATTTATACAGTAAAAATTATATAGAAAGGAACACTCAGAAAACAAGAAAGTGCTCTTGGAATGAAAAATATGAGAGCAGAAGAAAAAAGTGGAAAAAGTATAAGAAGATGAGAAAATCCAGAGTAGGTTTGAAAATGCAAAGAGATGAAAAAGTGTAGTGAAAAATAAGAATTTAGAGAATCAGTCTAGGCAATTGTGTATCTGGCAAATTATCCAGAAAAAATATGGAGAGAAAATGGATAGAAGAAAATAATCAAAGACATACTAAAGTCTGCCACTTCCAACAATATGTAGGATTAAATGTTCTACAAGTGTTTCTGCTACAAAACAATTTAAAATGCTAGATGATATGTGAATCATATCTCAAGCTGTTATGATTTTTTAATGCTCGATGAAATGTTTGAAAACATCTTTTAAAAATACAAAGCTGAACTGAGAAACTAAGCAAACTCCTCGAGGACAAGAATGAGCCTGGAGCATGAATCCAGTTTAGTCTGTGTGTTGAGTTCATAGCTGCCCTAAGGGCACCTGCTTCAAGAATTTGTTTTAATGGTTGCAGTGAGGAAAAGAAGTAAGACCTAGTGTCTGTGCATGGTAGAGAATCAGACTAACAACCCCACACAAAGATGAATGAACGTCTACAATCTCAGCAACAGAGAAACTAAAAATAATCCATTCTGTAAAGGGAGGTAGGTGGCACGTTTGCCACATCTTTGGCACTTGTTTGTAGAATGAAAATTCACCCCAGAGAATTCATAACTGTAAGCTGTCCTCATACAAGACTGGTTTAAATTCCTATTACTTAGGAGGTAACAAAAACATCCAACTTTGGAAATTAATTTGAACAGAACTCAAGGAGCACCTTGAACAATCACAGATATTCTCTAGAGCATTGCGCCTTTACACCAAGGCTTATAGAATTCACTCAGATAAAGCTGTGCACATGTGCGCACCATTTCAAAAAAATCACAAAATAATAGAGTAAAACAGCAGTCTACCTTCCTTACCCCCGGAGATAATCACTTTCAAGCCTTCAGTTGTTTCTTCTGTTATTTAGCTTCCATTTTTATAAAGGATATAAATAAGTAATATATTCTGTGTTTTTTTTTATAGATGAGACTTTATTATAGTATTACTGTGCAAGAAGAGTATTTTAATATTTGTCTGCCTTCTTGCCCATGAGCGTTTGTTCATGCACATAAAACAAATGCACATTTTCTAGCCCCAGCCTCACAATATCGTACAAAACTTTTAAAATCAATTTTAGACTTCTAGAGTTTTGATTATTGTGAAAAAATGCAGTTTACATTTGGGCCGCATGCACTATATTTGTAGTGAATATAGCTTTTCCCCGACACTAAAGTACATTTTTATCTCATCTTTTCATTAGCTCTTTTTTATGGCCTATGAATCTCTCATTAATTTGCTCCCACAGATACAAAACTCCTTCATTGCTGAAGTGCCTTGGGTCATAACACCACCTGCATTTCTTTAGTGCCCTCAATTCCCCTGTCTGGACCACTTGCTTTCTAGCTCTTCTGCCCACTTACAAGCCTGGTTTTTGTTTCAGCAGCATGCTGAACATCTCTTTTGCTACCTGTCTGAGTAAGATTCGATGATCCTTGAGCCCTCTGTATTTCTGTTATTACTTTACTTTTAAATTTTGGTTAGTCAATCCTCCAGTAGCATACTAAGGAAAGCATGCATTGGATTCCATATTTATAATTCCTGCATGTCTAAAAATGTCTTTAATTCTGGGCAGCTAATCAAAGAGAAAACTAGAATGACTGATATGCATAGAAGGAAGTTTTCAGCCTCATCAGCAATTCAAAGAACCATGTCACAGGGCAGATGTGAGAAATCTTGTGGCCTGGGAACAGGAATATTCCAAGATAGTGGATGGGTTAGGGGATGCTCAGGAACATGCATCAATGACCTATCTGGTTTCACTAATACTTAGATCCAGTATGTGTTGGTATTATTTCTGATGGATTAAACCTTTAAGATAGTATATTTTGAGCATCGTCAAGTACAGAGTGTAATTTCCCATGTGTTAAGTAAAAAGTGATAATCTCCGTCTCCTTACCACCACCCAAGGGTGGGAAGTTTAGACTCTTCATATTAGTGAAAAGCAATGTAATTGTTTTTATGAAGCAGAATTTTAATTAGGAAAAAATATAAACAACCCAACTTGGATTGGATTTATTATTATGGATAAGGTTCAGTGTGGTATGCCAATTAAAACAACATATTTGAAGTATTTAATGTATTAAAAATATTCAACTGTAGAAAATTCATGTATTTTATATGTGTATGTGTAAAGATACAGGAGGAAATATTCCTAGTTTCAAGGGCTTTACAAATTGTAAGGAAAGAAAGACTTATTGACAAATAGAATAATAGAAGGTAAAAGGTGATGAGAACCTTAATGAGAGACATATTGGTATTTGATAATGAGGATTACTTCTAGCTCAAAAGTTTCACAGTTTGGACCTTGATGAATAAGATACTAACCAAATTAAGGTATGGATATCTGAAGTATAGTTAATAGTTTACAGAGATTCAGTGTTTCAAAACCATATTGAACATTTTGACAGCTTGAAATAGCTGAAATATAAGAGGAAGTGTCCAATTTGTACTTCTGGGTTATTCTTATGGTTTCTGATGTTGACTGGCTTTGTTGACCATCTTCTGAGCAAGAAACAATTTATAAGATTCAACTCTTCATATATTTGTCATGTTCAGAGTAGGTGAATTTACATAATTCAATAGAATGATAAGCACATTTTATATTAATTGCATGTGTAGGATTATGCAATAACAAGCTGCAACTTATGACTTTAGCCATATATTTGTAATTTTATCAGAGAACATAAATGTTACATGTAAATTTATTTGACCTAGTGCATATTTACAAAAAAAGAATAGTTTAATTTTAATCCCTACTAGTGTTTTATTTTATTAAATAATTTTATTTGCTTAATACCACAATGCAAATGATTATACTAGTGATATACAAGTGACTCTGGAATTGTTTCATAAGGTTAGAAATGTATACTTTTTACAGCTTTTTCTTTTTGTGCCATCTCTGAGGAGTTTGTATATGAAGCAGCGATAGTAATTCTTGAGATGAAACTTGCCTTTCAAAGGCCACAGTCATGTGTGTGAGAAATTTGTAAGGATGACACTGGAGTATTTAAGCTGATTGCATGCCATATGAGAAAAGGAAGAGAATTATAAGGGTACTTCTTGGTGCTTGTACTTTCTAACTCACAACTTTCATTTTCAAATGATATTTTACAGGTCAATGAGTTCTCATCTAGAATAACTTTATAGTTGTGGGAATTTTAAAGTTCTGATTATGGGGAAAAACATGCTTACAGCATTCATGCAAATATTCTCTGTGGTCCAATGACAAACTTGCAGTGATGCAACCCGTTTGCTCTGCCTTAAGATTTTTTTTTTGAATCACTTTCTCCTTTTTTCTTTGAATTTCTTCTGTGATTGTATTTTATTCTTATTGAATTGATTTGGATTAAATCCAGAAAAGACAAAAAGAGCAAGGACTCTGAATTCAGTGAGATATGTGTTCAGATACCAGGTCTGCTATTTATCAGCTGTGTCTCTTTAAGCAATTTATTGTGTTTCAGTTTTCTGAAGAAGTGGGACAAGATATCATCGGGTTTATTAGCAATTAGATGAAATGCCTCATACAAAATGTCTAGCACAGTGTCTGGCTTTCTAAGAGACATTCAATAATCTCTTCCTCTTCCTTCTTGACGAAAGCTACTATTTCAGCATTTCAGAATACATGCTAAGACCTTGTATTAAGCTGTATCACCTTTGGTGACTTAGATCCTTGTTAATTAGTCAAGTCCATTTTTTTTTTTAATGTGTGAGGTTATACCTGATTGGTTGTGAATAATAATAAAACATCTGGAGTTTTTTTTGGACTGACTGCAAACCTCCTACCTCTCTCTTCATTGTCATTTTCCACCTTTGATATTTAAATTACTGACAGCATTAATAAGCTCACCACTGCATTTTACGTAGATTAAACTAAATTGGTTCTTAATTACATAACCTAATTCTTATGCTAAAATGAGCATGACTTATTAGGTTGAACCATAAGAAATTTCCAATATTAGTCTGTATTTGATCTAAAAAATGGCAATTTTATATAGTTCAAACTAATACATTCAAAAAGTAATAACATTTGAAAAAATTTTAATAAGTACTGATTTTCCAAAATAAGGAGCTTTACATTGGTTGTTTATTCCTATGTACAACACATACATATATGTGAGAGAAACTGAGAAGTGACAGATGAACCTGGGTTTCTTAAGAGAAATTGAGTCCTACGGAAAGGGGTTATGTAAGTAGTAATTTGGGGAGGGAGGAATGGAAGTATTTTGTTAGATTAAGAGGTAAATTTGATTTGTAACCAGTTTCTCTAATTTAAATAATTAACTTGAGATGTTTCTTCTTGAATAAATGCCAGATCCTAATGGACTTTTTCCTAATTATTAATTTTTATTTATTTATTTTAAAAATTTTTGAATTTTATTTTATTTAACTTTTTATACAACAGGTTCTTATTAGTCATCCATTTTATACACATCAGTGTATACATGTAAATCCCAATCTCCCAATTCATCCCATCCCCACCCCCTGCTGCTTTCTCCTCTTGGTGTCCATAAATTTGTTCTCTACATCTGTGTCTCAATTTCTGCCCTGCAAACTGGTTCATCTGTATCATTTTTCTAGGTTCCACACACATATGTTAGTATATGGTATTTGTTTTTCTCTTTCTGACTTACTTCACTCTGTATGACAGTCTCTAGATCCATCCATGCCTCAACAAATGACCCAAAATCGTTCCTTTTTATGGCTGAGTAATATTCCATTGTATATATGTACCACATCTTCTTTATCCATTCATCTGTTGATGGGCATTTAGATTGCTTCCATGACCTGGATATTGTAAATAGTGCTGCAGTGAGCATTGGGGTGCATGTGACTTTTTGAATTATGGTTTTCTCTGGGTATATGCCCAGTAGTGGGATTGCTGGGTCATATGGTAATTCTATTTTTAGTTTTTGAAGGAACCTCTATACTGTTCTCAATAGTGATGGTATCAATTTACATTCCCACCAACAATGCAAGAGGGTTCCCTTTTCTCCACACCCTTTCCAGCATTTCTTGTTTGTAGATTTTCTGATGATGTCCATTCTAACTGGTGTGAGGTGATACCTCATTGTAGTTTTGATCTGCCTTTCTCTAATAACTAGTGATGTTGAGCAGCTTTTCATGTGCTTCTTGGCCATCTGTATGTCTTCTTTGGAGAAATGTCTATTTAGGTCTTCTGCGCATTTTTGGATTGGGTTGTTTGATTTTTTAATATTGAGCTGCATGAGCTCTTTATATATTTTGGAGATTAATCCTTTGTCCATTTGCAGATTTTTCTCCCATTCTGAGGGTTGTCTTTTCGTCTTGTTTATGGTTTCCTTTGCTGTGCAAAAGCTTTTAAGTTTCATTAGGTCCCATTTGTTTATTTCTGTTTTTATTTCCATTACTCTAGGAGGTGGATCAAAAAAGATCTTGCTGTGATTTATGTCAAAGAGTGTTCTTCCTATGTTTTCCTCTAAGAGTTTTATAGTGTCCAGTCTTACATTTAGGTCTCTAATCCTTTTTGAGTTTATTTTTGTGTACGGTGTTAGGGAGTGTTCTAATTTCATTCTTTTACATGTAGCTCTCCAGTTTTCCCAGCACCACTTATTGAGGAGACTGTCTTTTCTCCATTGTATATCCTTGCCTCCTTTGTCATGTATTAGTTGACCATAGGTGTGTGTGTTTATCTCTGGGCTTTCTATCTTGTTCCATTGATCTGTATTTCTGTTTTTGTGCCAGTACTATATTATCTTGATTACTGTAGCTTTGTAGTATAGTCTGAAGTCAGGGAGTCTGATTCCTCCAGCTCTGCTTTTTTTCCCTCAAGACTGCTTTGACTATTCGGGGTCTTTTGTGTCTCCCTATAAATTTTAAGATTTTTTGTGCCAGTTCTGTAAAAACTACCATTGGTAATTTGATAGGGATTGCACTGAATCTGTAGATTGCTTTGGGTAGTATAGTCATTTTCACAATATTGATTCTTCCAATCCAAGAACATGGTATATCTCTCCATCTGTTAGTACCATCTTTAATCTCTTTCATCAGTGTCTTATAGTTTTCTGCATACGGGTCTTTTGTCTCCCTAGGTAGGTTTATTCCCAGGGATTTTATTCTTTTTGTTGCCGTGGTAAATAGGAGTGTTTCCCTAATTTCTCTTTCATATTTTTCATCTTTAGTATATAGGAATGCAAGAGACTTCTGTGCATTGATTTTGTATCCTGCAACTTTACCAAATTAATTGATGAGCTCTAGTAGTTTTCTGGTAGCATCTTTAGGATTTCTATGTATAGTATCATGTCATCTGCAAACAGTGACAGTTGTACTTCTTCTTTTCCAATTTGAATTCCTTTTATTTCTTTTTCTTCTCTGATTGCCATGGCTAGGACTTCCAAATCTATGTTGAATAATAGTGGTGTGGACATCCCTACCTTGTTCCTGATCTTAGAGGAAATGCTTTCAGTTTTTCACCATTGAGAATGATGTTTGCTGTGGGTTTGTCATATATGGCCTTTATTATGTTGATGTAGGTTCCCTCTCTGACTACTTTCTCAAGAGTTTTTATCATAAATGGGTGTTGAATTTTGTCAGAAGCTTTTTCTGCATCAATTGAGATGATCATACGGTTTTCCTTCTTCAATTTGTTAATATGGTGTATCACATTGATTGATTTGCATATATTGAAGAATCCTTGCATTCCTGGGTAAATCACACTTGATCATGGTGTATGATTCTTTTAATGTTTTGTTGGATTCTGTTTGCTAGTATTTTGTTGAGGATCTTTGCATCTATCTTCATCAGTGATATTGGTCTATAATTTTCTTTTTTTTACAGTATCTTTGTCTGGTTTTGGTATCAGGGTAATGGTGGCCTCATAGAATGAGTTTGGGAGTGTTCCTTCCTCTGCACATTTTTGGAAGAGTTTGAGAAGAATGGGTGTTAGCTGTTCTCTAAATGTTTGATAGAATTCACCTGTGAAGCCATCTGGTGCTGGACTTCTGTCAGATTTTTAATCACAGTTTCAATTTCATTACTTGTGATTGGTCTGTTCATATTTTCTATTTCTTCCTGGTTCAGTGTTGGAAGATTATACCTTTCTAAGAATTTGTCCATTTCTTCCAGGTTGTCCATTTTATTGGCATAGACTTGCTTGTAGTAGTCTCTTAGGATGCTTTGTACTTCAGCAGTGACTGTTTTAACTTCTCCTTTTTCTTTTCCAATTTTATTGATTTGAGTCCTCTCCCTCTTTTTCTTGATAAGTCTGGCTAATGGTTTACCACTTTTGTTTATCTTCTCAAAGAATCAGCTTTTAGTTGTATTGATCTTTGCTATTGTTTTCTTTGTTTCTATTTCATTTATTTCTGCTCTGATCTTTATGATTTCTTTTGTTCTGCTAACTTTGGGGTTTGTTTGTTTTTTCTCTAGTTCCTTTAGGTGTAAGGTTAGATTGTTTATTTGAGATTTTTCTTGTTTCTTGAGGTAGGTTTGTATAGCTATAAACTCCCTCTTGGAACTGCTTTTGTTGCATCCCATAGCTTTTGGATTGTTGTGTTTTCATTGTCATTTGTCTCTAGGTATTTTTTGTTTTCCTCTTTGATTTCTTCAGTGATCTCTTGGTTATTTAGTAACATATTTTTTATCCTCCATGTGTTAGTGTATTTTACAGTTTTTTCCCTGTAATTCATTTCTAATCTCATAGCTTTGTGGTCAGAAAAGATGCTTGATATGATTTCAGTTGTCTTAAATTTACTGAGGCTTGATTTGTTACCCAAGATGTGATCTATCCTGGAGAATGTTCCATGCACGCTTGAGAAGAAAGTGTAATCCGCTGTTTTTGGATGGAATGTCCTATAAGTATCAATTAAATCTATCTGGTGTATTGTGTCATTTAAAGCTTGTATTTCCTTATTAATTTTCTGTTTGGATGATCTGTCCATTGGTGTAGGTGAGGTGTTAAAGTCCCCCACTATTATTGTGTTACTGTCCATTTCCTCTTTTATAGCTGTTAGCAGTTGCCTTATGTATTGAGGTGCTCCTATGTTGGGTGCATATATATTTATAATTATTATATTTTCTTCTTGGATTGATCCCTTGATCATTATGTAGTGTCCTTCCTTGTCTCTTGTAACATTCTTTAATTTAAAGTCTATTTTATCTGATATGAGTATTGCTACTCCAGTGTTCTTTTGCTTTCCATTTGTATGGAATATCTTTTTCCATCCCCTCACTTTCAGTCTGTGTGTGTCCCTTGGTCTGAAGTGAGTCTCTTGTAGACAGCATATAGATGGGTCTTGTTTTTGTATCCGTTCAGCCAGTCTGTGTCTTTTGCTTGGAGCATTTAATCTGTTCAAATTTAAGGTAATTATTGATATGTATGTTCCTATGACCATTTTCTTAATTGTTTTGTGTTTTTCTTTTTCTTTTCTTTTCTTGTGTTTCCAACTTAGAGAAGTTCCTTTAGCATTTGTTGTAGAGCGGTTTGGTGGTGCGGAATTCTTTTAACTTTTGCTCGTCTGTAAAGCTTTTGATTTCTCCATTGAATCTGAATGAGATCCTTGGCTTGTAGAGTAATCTTGGTTGTAAGTTCTTCCCTTTCATCACTTTAAGTGTATCATGCCATTCCCTTCTGGCTTGTAGAGTTTCTGCTGCTAAATCAGCTGTTAACCTTATGGGAGTTCCTTTGTATGTTATTTGTCATTTTTCCCTTGCCGCTTTCAATAATTTTTCTTTGTCTTTAATTTTTGCCAGTTTGTGTGTCTCGGCGTGTTTCTCTTTGGGTTTATCCTGTATGGGACTCTCTGCACTTCCTGGACTTGGGTGGCTATTTCCTTTCCCATGTTAGGGAAGTTTTTGACTATAATCTCTTCGAATATTTTCCCCTGTCCTTTCTCTCTCTCTTCTCCTTCTGGGACCCCTGTAATTTGAATGTTGTTGCTTTTAATGTTGTTCCAGAGGTCTCTTAGGCTGTCTTCATTTCTTTTCATTCTTTATTCTGTTCCACAGCAGTGAATTCCACCATTCTGTCTTCCAGGTCATTTATCCGTTCTTCTGCCTCAGTTATTCTGCTATTGATTCCTTCTAGTGTAATTTTCATTTCAGTTATTGTATTGTTCATCTCTGTTTGTTTGTTCTTTAATTCTTCTAGGTCTTTGTTAAATATTTCTTGCATCTTCTCGAGCTTTGCCTCCATTCTTTTTCCAAGGTCCTGGATCACATTCACTATCATTATTCTGAATTCTTTTTCTGGAATTTTGTCTATCTCCACTTCATTTAATTCTTTTTCTGGGGTTTTATCTTGTTCCTTCATCTGGTACAAAGTCCTCTGCCTTTTCATCTTGTCTTTTTTTCTGTGAATGTGGGTTTTCTTCCACAGGCTGTAGGATTTTAGTTCTTCTTGCTTCTGCTGTCTGCCATCTGGTGGATGAGGCTATTCAAGAGGCTTGTGCAAGTTTCCTGATGGGAGGGACTGATGGTGGGTAGAGCTGGCTGTTGCTCTAGTGGGCAGAGCTCAGTAAAACTTTAATCTGCTTTACTGCTGATGGGTGGGGCTGGGTTCCCTCCCTCTTGGTTGTTTGGCCTGAGGCAACCCAACACTGGAGCCTACCTGGGCTTTTTGGTAGGGCGAATGGCAGACTCTGGGAAGGCTCATGCCAAGAAGTACTTCCCAGAACTTCTGCTGCCAGTGTCCTTGTCCTCACGGTGAGACAGAGTCACCACCCTCCTCTGCAGGAGACCCTCCAACACTAGCAGGTAGGTCTGGGTCAGTCTCCCCTGGGGTCACTGCTCCTTCCCCTGGGTCCTGATGCACACACTACTTTGTGTGTGCCCTCCAAGAGTGGAGTCTCTGTTTCTCCCAGTCCTTTCAAAGTCCTGCAATCAAATCCTGCCAGGCTTCAAAGTCCGATTCTCTAGGAATTCCTCCTCCCGTTGCCAAACCCCCTGGTTCAGAAACCTGATGTGGGGCTCAGAACCTTCACGCCACTGGGTTGACTTCTGTGGTATAAGTGTTCTCCAGTTTGTGAGTCATCCACCCAGCAGTTATGGGATTTGATTTTATTGTGATTGCATCCCTCCTACCGTCTCATTGTGGCTTCTCCTTTGTCTTTGGATGTGGGGTTTCTTTTTTTTTTTTTGCGATATGTGGGCCTCTCACTGTCGTGGCCTTTCCCGTTGCCGGACGCGCAAGCTCAGCGCCCATGGCTCACGGGCCCAGCCGCTCCGCGGCATGTGGGATCCTCCCGGACCAGGGCACGAACCCGTATCCCCTGCATCGGCAGGCGGACTCTCAACCACTGCGCCACCAGGGAGGCCGGATGTGGGGTATCTTTTATGTTGAGTGCCAGTGTCTTCCTTTTGAAGATTGTTCAGCAGTTAGTTGTGATTCTGGTATTCTCACAAGAGGGAATGAGAGCCTGTCCTTCTACTCCTCCGTCTTGAGCCAATATCTCCCTAATGGATTTTTAAGGCAGTTTTTATGAAATAAAGATCAGCTTTAAGAGTATGCTTTGCCTTTTCTCCTTAACAGCCTCAGCATTAACAGAGAAGTTGAAATTCATATATAATCCTGACAAACCTGAACAATTTGCAGGTCCATAAATAGAGGCATTGAGGGAGTTCATCAGTGCCTTGTGCATCTTCACTTCAGCTAAGAAAATAATCATTCCAGATAAAAATAATTCTTTCCAGAAAGCGTCTCCACACATTTTCAACAGTCAGTCAGCAAATTATCATTTCAGTTCTTTATATAAGATGATAATACCATTGGCTAAGATAATGACAGTCAATTTCCCACTTAAATTTTTTAAATTGTATTCATTTTTCTTATAATGTCTAATCCTACTCGGTGTGAAATATGCAAGAAAATCCCTGGATTAATGTCTTAAGTATAGTCTTGGTTATTGTTGCTAGGTAGATGATTCTTCAGTGCTGAATATTTTAAAAAGGAGGCCTATTTTTTTTCAACTGTCTGAGAAGATAAGCAATCTTTAAATGGATGATCTAGTTTTCTGTACCCCTAATTCTGGCAGATGAGCTATTTAGGGGGCAGGGATAGAGAAAAGTTATGTATGACCTTAACAATTTGGACTTCCTCTTACCAAAGTTACTGCAATGCTGAGCCTTGCTGACTTCTCTTCTTGCCAACCTTAAAGCCCTATGCTGAGATCCTTGTGTAGCGCCATTTCCTGGGGGCTCAGATGGATTTAATTTGACCTCTTCCATCAAGGAGGGGACCCTGGAATACATCTGTATTTTGCATATGGGTTTGCCTCCATGCTGACAACTTTTCTTCCAGTATCATCATTAGTAGACTTTTAGAATGCTTTAACGGTGTTGTGCTGGTAAATATTTAACAACCAGTTTTCCAAGAAAAAAAGTACACATGTATATTCATACATATACTTATTATGAATTATATAGTGATATAAGGTATGTATGATACATGTATAAGTAACATTATAATGTATGAAACTGTTTATTGTAAGTTCCATGGAACCAATTTATTCTTACAAAATGAGTGTGATGATTTATGCTGACTTCTATCCATGACCAACTGTGGTTGCAACTAATGAATTAATGACATTCAAACATGAAGGATGATTGTTATTTTCCTTTACACTGATAAGACACAAGTGAAATAACAAAGACATATGTAGGAATTTCACTCACTGGTTCTGATGTATGTAATTTTTTTTTACATTGGGTAATAGTTCTTGAATACTGGAAGGAAATTTTCTCTCTGTCTCTGTCTCTTTTTATTTTTCACAATGTGATAGCTGCAGACATGACATACTTTAAAGTTGAGTATCTATTATTAACATTTTCTCTATCACTTTCTTAAGTCTAGACAATCAACAAAACAATAAATTTATGAGTGTAGTGTTTTCCAGTTTTCATGCTGTAAAAACTACCACTATGGCCAATGTGTCATCCACTAAACTTGGACTAATTTGATAGCTTAATATTATAGTATTTCCATCATATAGACAAAATAGGTGGACATAATTCAAGACCACAGAAAATAGTAAAATGTCGTAAAATAATTAAGAAATGATAAAATCTGTGTAGGTATTACCTTTGCTTTAAATACATTTTATTTAATTGTAAGTGTTGGATTTTTGATATTCATCTCTATTAATTTCACCTTGAATGCTCACACATGAAGTGTTATAGATCAGAGACAAATGTCTTATTACTTTAAGTAAATAGTAAAGCTCACAGATGTCCCATCTTTGCCCTGGGCTTTAACCCTGAGGTGACATGATAAAAACAGGTTACATATCCTACCTGAAGAGCTAAACACTATATAGGCAAAAGATGGAGAACAATGGATTTTCTCCATTTTTCTATAGGAGAGAGAGAGTCATGCCCCTTCTCTCTCAAGTGAGAGAGAGAATGAAAACACAAAGCAAAATAAACACACACAGACACACACACACTTTTGTTTCTTTGGGGCAGTTGGAAAGAATCCAAGGTTCTCCTATTCTGTTACTGTACTCTAACCTTGGAATGTAAATGCATCTTTCCAAGGGCCAGATACATCACAGGTGATGTCTTTTATGACCTAGATATTTCTCCAAAGTTTTGGCTTCAAACCTTGGGAGATAGCACCCAGGGTTTCTGGCATCTTGGGAGCTTAACCTAAGAACCTTGTCTGGGATGTAACTATTTGATTCTCTTAGGGATATAAGAGAAGTTTTATTACCCTTTGGACCAGAGGAATTTAGACAGATAGCCACAAACATAATTCTCAAGGTATGAGCATGATCTTTTTACAGAAGCACTAAGAAACAGGGAAGTTTTCTTTTCCCAGAGTAAGTTTAAATAATTTTTAATAATCGCTGTACTTAACCAATATGTGAAGTTTTAAACAACTTCAAAAATTTGTTAAAATTATACCAATTTTCTCTCAGGAGTCAGTATGATCAGTCCAAGACCCTGGTGCACTATTCATCAACATGCTATACATGTAAATTTCTACCAGACAGAGAATTCACTTTAAGGCAAAAGATATGCAGGAATAGGCTCTCACCTGTGGAATTCCTTCATATTATCACAGCCAATGCCTGGTGAAATTTCTTCCTATAGATTCATTCAGAACTCCGTCTGAGGGACACACCTTGTGATATTGGGTTATTGTTCTATAGGGTATCATTTATTTCTTAAAACAGAGGCTGATATGTAGGGTTACTTCCTCCACTGACAAAATATGAATCTAGGAACTAAGGGGGTCTAAGTGAATGAGACCTCTTTTGTATCATACTTAAGAATCTTGAGATTTTTTTCCTTCTCTTGTCCATAGCTTTCAACTCATACCTTGTAGGTCATAGTGCCCAAGACAATATTAAGCTAAGACTGTTGACCAACAGTTTTTGACGACTCACACCAGTAAGCCAACAGGCAGAAAAGAGGTTTGCTTTACTGTCTGGGGTATTTGATTCAAATTACGAAGAAAAAATTGGATGGATGCTACACAATGAAAAAAAGGAGGGTTGTGGTAGGTTGAAAAATTTTCCCCCAAAGATGTTCCTTATCTCTGGAATGTGTGAACTATGTTACCATATATGGTAAAAGGAACTTTGCAGTTGTGATTAAAGTTAAGATATTGAGATGGGGAGATTATGTTGAAATTACCTAGTTGGGCCCAGTGATGTAATCACAAGGATCCTTACAAAGACAGAAGGTGGAAACAGAGGGACAGAGTGAAAGAGATTTGAGGGTGCTACACTGCTACCTTTGAAGAGGAGGAAAGGGGTGAAGAGCCAAAGATGTAGGTAGCTTCTGGAAGCTGGAGTGGGCAAGAAAACAGAATTTCCCCTGGAGCTTAAAGAAGGAATACCCTGTGAACTCATTTTAGACTTGTGACCTCCAGAACTATAATATAATAAATGTGTATTGTCTTAAGTCACTAAGTTTGTGATAATTGGTTACAACAGCAATAGGAAACTAATACAAAGGCTACGTCCAGAAATCTGAGGATTCATTGGGGCAGCTCTTAGTATCCCATGATCAATAACAGAAATCAGTGGGAAGCTGTGAGAACCCAACAAATACAAGACAATTTGGAACCAGTAAGTATTATAATTGGGGTTACCTGCTAGTTAAAAATGCTCAACAGGCTGAGTCTAGCAGTGGGTAATGGGAAGGGGAATACAAAATAAGGGTTGGAAGCAAGAAACTATAATTTTCAACTTAGGCCCTATGGTCAGCAACAAAAATGGAGACTATAGAAGACATGTTATACAGAATATAGGGTACATGCAGTATTATGAGGACAACTGGTCACGACTCTGGCAATATTTGTTTATTCTATCAGAAGACATCCATTTCCATTTCTTAGTTATGAAATTCTGTTTTGGTTCCAAACCTTTTTGAGGCTAAGAAAAAGACATACTCATTTCCTCTGCCAAACTATGACCTTTTAAAGTAGAATATCCCATGAGGATGCCTATTTTCATAATGTTCACTTTGGCTTCTTTACAAGGGAGGTATAAAATAGAAATGCTGAAATCTGCCCCTGAATCTGTGCATAGACACGTAAGCCGAGTTAGTAGCTTGGATATTTAAAGTTCTTTCTAGTAGGACAAGTCAATAGAATTCTCTCATTTATTAAGTATGACACATTTTATTAGTACCTAAAAGGGGTTTGGGGAATAGGAGGAATTTCCACCTTAGAGGGAATGAGATGTAATTAAGGATTATTGTGGAATAAGTCATCTTCTGAGTGACTGTAATCAAGCTGATAATACACTAGATTAGATTTTCTTGGGGCTCTTCAGCCAAGAAATAGTCCTTGTGACAAACCTTTACCCTAGTTGTAAACCACTGAGTTTACCACTTCAGTTAACTACTTCAGGACATATCCACATTGTAATTCATACAAATGGTACCCCTGGAGATGTATGCTGCATCCCTGACCCAACGGCTACTGGCTTTCTTTCAGTTGGACTTAAGTTCCCACATCTCTAGTCTCTTAATAGCATTAACCATGGCTCTCATGGACTTAATTCTTTATAAATTGGAAAAGCTCACTTTAATTCATTCTAAAAATGAGCAAAATTAAATATAAGAAATACCTGGGCTTTTAAAATGCAAGTTTATTTGGGGGAGGGTGATTGTTTATAGTTAAACAAGACAACATAATATAACTTCCCATTATCTTTCATACCCTTCACTTGAAGGGTAGGATATATTTTCTATAAAAAGCTGTTGTTCTGTGGGCTGAAAACAGAAATAACATATGTGATTGTAAGTATGGTTTTCCAAATTAGTCCTGTGTAGTAGGTTATTTGCAGTCTCCCCAGCCTCTCAAGAAAAGTGGAAAAAAAGTGTTATGTTAGATCTGCTATTGTCGCTTAGAAAAGGAGCAATGCCCATTACAGTGACTTTGCCAGCTGAACTGGCAAAGAAAATTGATACCTTTGAGAATCAGTTTCTCAAACCCAGAGATGAAAGAAATTTCTTGTCTGAAACAGTTCATTGAGAAGATAAATAAAAGCTATCATAGAGGGATGTTCTCATTTGCCATCATAAAAATAATGTACCTTCCTGTGTCTCTCTCCTCTCCGCCTTTGTTCCTCTAACAACAGAAGCATCTTTGCTCCTGTCAAGGCCACACTTTCAAATTGTGGACTGTATTTCATCATCGGTCAATTCTCGAGAATGCTGCTGTTTTAAACCCGCCCTCCACCCTGCACTGTTGAATGATCCATCTCCACTGAATCATTGTTATCAGTGCTCAAACATGTTCTTGAAGTTCAATATGTTTGTTTATTTTTATTTTTTAATGGCTCTTAACCATGTATCCTTTTCTTCTTCTGAGCTGCTTCTTGTCTTCCACTCACTTCTTAGTAGAGTGTTTTATCTGTAGTTGGTGTGTGGATTTGCTCATCTCCCATTCTCTCCTCAACTCTCCAAACTCTGTATTCCTTATCAATCAATTCACCGAGAATAATTGCCAAGGTCATCAAGGACTTACTTTTTACTAAATAAAAAGGTAATTGCCCTTTCATTTTTTCGAATTGAGTTCTCAGCAGCATCTGACACTGTCATCCAGTTACTTCTTGAAACTTTCTTCTCATAGCTTTGAGATACAACACTCTCTTTTCTTTCTAGCTCCTTGATCATTGTGGCTCCTCCATTTCCTTTTCATTCGTTTCTTCCCTTTCAATTCCAAATGTTATAGTTTCATGCTTTCTAACTTGGCACCACTTCTCTTTTATTTATATTCATTCTTCCTACATGATTTGTTTTAAACTCAGGATTTTAAATACCGTGTAGTGAGGACTCCAAACTGCACACCCATTCCTGCCTTCCTCCACAGCTCCAGACTCTGTTCCACCAATTCCAAATGTTAACATCTCCAAATGGATGACTAGTTGGCACCTCAGATTCAATATGGTCAGAAAAGAACTAGGAATTGCTCTCCTTAACTGCACTCTGTTGCTTGTCCAGTCTTCTACATCTCTGTAAGTGTTTGTGCTCAGTTGTTAGAGCCTAAAATCTAACACTTAGTCTTCATTTCTTTTTACTCCTTACTCCCACACCATCCAGTCTTATTGAATCTCCCTTTAAAACATATCTCAGAACTATCACTTTTTCTCCATCTTCACTAATAACCACTTTTTCCCAAGTCACTGTCATTTTTTGTCTGGACTATTGTCATATATTCATAATTTGCCCCCTCACTGTCTCCTAAAATCGTCCCACGCCACCAGTAAAGTGATCTGTTCAATCTGTTAATTAGTAAATGTTATTTCCTGACTAAAACCCTTCAAAAGCCTTCTGTCACCACACACAGATGACTCACTACTTATTAACAGAGCTGGACTCAGAGTGAATAAGAAAGGCACATTTCTGCACTGTTTTACCATGCCATTCAAAATCACTCTTGGAATTTTACTCTCCATTTCTGGCTGTTTTTATGAGCTAATTCTATTGATTTTTCTTGTTATATTTATGTAGTGATTAGCAGCCTTAATCTCTGGTATTAGAAATACCAGATCCGTGAAATATCAAAATTCTTCAATCTATCAAACAATTTAAAGTATCTCCCTCTACAGCTTCGGCCGGATCCAGATTTTTGAGATTATTGTAGGAAAGAGAAACATGCTTCGTAGCTTCTCTGTTTCTTTCTCCATCAACTCCCTGGCTCTATAGTTTCTATTCCTTGATCCTCCAGACTCTGATATAGAGGAAAGAAGAATTTAGAAGAAATGGCAAAGTCTTACATGACTCATGCTGTTATATCTGTTGTCATATCCTTTTATAAATTAGAAGCCTAAAAGTGTGTTTCTGTGTTTGGGTTTTTGTTTGTTTTGTTTTGAGATCCATCATTCTATTGAGCTCTCCAACTATGTCTTTTTTGGTATGGATCATATTCCAACATTTGGCCACTTGTAACTTAACTCTCAGTGCTTCCCTCTGACACTATTTCCCATATAAATTGTTCCTGATACCATCACATCACACTGATAGGCAGGCCTCTTTGGTGAGGTCCCATCACATACCTCCCATACCATGTTGAAGCCAAAAGACTTAAGAAAAACTGATTATTTATCAGAGTGTCTGCTTCTTGACAAATTCTTCCACTGCTTTGAGATGATCTAGAGGTTGGTGATAAGGTAAGAGTTTCAAAATGGGTTTTTATCCACCCCTTTGTCAACTTTATTTTTGGTCAAGCACATCATTTGGTATCTTGTGGTACTTGCCTCCTATAGGTCCCAGTTTTTTTAGGAAACAGATAAAATCACACACACACACACACACACACATACACACACACACACACCAGAAATCATCTCCTTAATGGGTAACTATGTGTTTTATCAATCTGGTCTTTTTCCCTTGTTCACATAGCTTGATGAGATTTGGCTTTTACCTAATTCTCCTACCACATCTTACAGTACCCTCTCCCTCACACTCATTCTCAAACAGCACTGGCTTTATGTCAGAGCCTTAAACAAAAGGTTGTTCTTACCTTAAGATGTTTTGTTTGTTATTCCTTCTTCCTGGAATAATCTTTCCCCTGATGTTTGCATGGCTGCCTCCTTTTTGTTTAGTGCTTTTGTTAAATGCCCCTTTCTCAGAGGAGCATACACCACCCTACCTATCTGTAGTAGCAACAAAGCCACTGTTACAACAAACCTACCACATTTCTGTAGAAAATTTCCTTCCCCACTCTCTCAGGCAGCCTTTTCACTCCTATCCTTCTATCCACAAACACCTAACACTTCTTTCCTTTTCTCTTATTTTATGACTTTGCTTCTTATTTCTCTGAGAAAGCAGGAGCAATAGTAAGGAAACTACAGTATTTTCTTACCACAAAATCTTTCATCTTATTTGTTTTTGTACGCCAACCCTCCCTTCTATTTACTATGGATGGACTCCCTCTCATATCCAGATCCAACCCTGTTATCATGAGATGATCTCATCCTTCAGAAACACTGTTTAATTGCCCCTCATGCCCTGCCCTCACTCACTTGCACCATCCTAATCAGCAAACAAACATGCTGTAATGTCTCCTACCACAAATAAAACCCTCTGGTAGTCTCTTATTCCTCTCTAGATAGCATCCCACTTCTCTCTCATTTATGGCAAGAATCCTTGAGAAACGTATTTAATCTGGCTGTCTCCATTTTTTTTTAAATTTTTTTTTCCCGGTACGCGGCCCTCTCACTGTTGTGGCCTCTCAGATTGCGGAGCACAGGCTCCGGATGCGCAGGCTCGGCGACCATGGCTCACGGGCCCAGCCGCTCCGCGGCATGTGGGATCTTCCCGGTCCGAGCATGAACCCGTGTCCCCTGCCTCAGCAGGCGGACTCTCAACCACTGCGGCCCCAGGGAAGCCCTTTTTTTTTTTTTTTTTTAACCATGCAATTTTTGTTCAATTCCATCAAGTTTCATCCCTATCATCCAACTGAAACCATTTTTGTAATCGTTAGCAATGATTTTAACTATGACAAAAACAATATTCAATTCTCATTTCTCCTACTGTGCTCAGTATTTCTAAGTACCATTTGCAAACTTAAGACTGCATAATCTAGATATCAATCCACGACTGCATCCCTGAACTCCAGACTTCTATTACCAATTCCCAAGGTGATATTTCTGAATCAATGTCTGATCAACTTTCAAACTGTTTTGTGGGTCATAGCAGCTGGTTCCAGATTTGGAAATGACAAGAATGTCCACAATATATTCACACCATCAGTTTACTTAGCTTTCAAGTATATGAAGCAAAAATATATCTACAGAGTTAATAGCAGTCTCATGGTCAGGGATAGCTTCTGGCCCCTTCCATCCTTTGGGGCTTGGTCAGTAGGGGTGAGGAATGAGAGAAACTACTCACTCCATTCTTTACCTATCTTTTATATTGTGTCTTCACCTGAGTACATACCAATTTTCATGTCTTCCAGGACTGCTGCAACTCATCTCTCAGGAGTTTCATAACGCTAGTGCACACACACATACACTCACACCCATAACTGAAAACCAAATGTAATCCTACCTATTTTTCCCCATACCTTCATTAACTATGCTAGTGAGTTTTATTGGCTCTTATCTGAAATATATCTTAAATCTGTAAATCTGACCTTTTTTTCCCACTTCCATTGCCACCACTAAAATCTGTAGCACTTACCACAATCATTACCTTATAATCCTTCTTTCATTCCTTCATTCTTTTTCCGCTTCTTCCTTCCCTACCTGTCTCTCATCAGTAATGTACAAGACTCATGGGAGCACAGACCTAGCCTGACTTGTTCAGTGCTAAATCCTCAATTCCTATAACATTGCCTATCATGCAATAGGTACAGTGTAACTATGTATTGAACAAATAATTGATCATCTCCCTGCTCAGAATGACTGCAGGAAACACAGGAGTTATTGCCATTGATGAGTTCCATCATCAAATTAAAACTCATTGACATTTTGATAGATACTTGGTTCTTCATGTGGGTTTAGTAGATCCCCTCATTATTCCTCATGCTCATCCTCAAGGCAACTTTTTTACACAAGAGTTTGTCAACCTATAATTTTGTTGAGCACACAATCTTTATAATGTCTTTGCTCTTCTTATACTGTTCACCTGATAAAGATCCCTGGGCTTTCATTATATTTGTCTAGCACAAGACCTTTAAATGTATTGCACCAACAAAAGTCATTCCATGGAGTGAAAATATACTGAGTAATATTTTACCAGTACTATTCAGCTCACTTTTATTTTTGAAACAAAGTAATAATCATGGTTAATAAAAAGACATCAAGAAAGAATAAAAATAATATGTCTGGGTAAAGTATTTTATGGCTAATTTATACTATGAATCATCTTGTCTATTTAACTTAATGATTTATATTTCATATGCTCCCAGCCAGTTAAGTTCCCATAGCCAGGGATTTATGATTTACCCTAAGTGCTCCTAAAGACAATTATGAAAACGTTAGTATATTAAGTTTAGTTATCCACTGAGAATCTGAATTATTTTATAAGAAATTATGACCAGCCTACTCATTTTAAAGTCCCCTTTGAGGGAAGATGGATGGTCCATAAAAACTCCCTATCAAGTGGGCATCTTACCCACCTGACCCAGGAATAGGAAACTGAAAACATCTAAGGACCGCATTATAAAAGGGAATTGAAGCAGTATGCCATGAGATTGAGCCGGGCTTGAAGAGGTCTTAATGAGGTTATTCCAAACTGCAAATATGAAGGAATAGAGACTATGGGTAACTTGTTCTTTTGTACCTGCTCTATAACTAGAGTCTGCTATCTAAAGAGATATGTCCCTTGGGATTTCGCTGGTGGTCCAGTGGTTAGGACTCTGTGCTTTCACTGCCATGGCCCTGGGTTCAATCCCTGGTCAGGGAACTAATATCCCACAAGCTGCGTGGCATGCCCCTCCCCCACCAAAAAACAACAAAAAAAGAGACATGTCCCTCTTGTCAACTCTCTATTTTTGTAGTCAAATATAAAATTGGACCTACATTTCCCACTGTTGTGTTCTATCCATCTCACGAGAATGTCTTCCCTTGATGGTCCTCTGTAATGCTGAGTTTTATTTAATCTGATCACAAATTCTACATATTTCAAATTATGCTTTTTCAAGGCAAAGACTATGTGTTATAGTGCCAATTGTCAATTTCTTTCTTCAGTTTCTTTCTTTAGCTCCAAATTCACCCTTCAGTATACACTTTCTGATAATAAATGGAATCCCTTTAAGCATTTCTGCTAAACATTAGCATGATATTACATTTTCTCATTAGAGAGCACTGGAGGTATTCCACAGGAGGAAGGGCTTTTTCTGCAGTTTCTGGCTGCTGTGCTTGGGTCAGGACAATGGGCATAAGGACGTCTTGTGAAGCTCTGGCCCAGTCACACGCAGAGAACACATGGCCCCTCGGTGACATTGCAGCCTCATCCCTAGCACCTCCCAACTTGCGGGAGAGTACTGAGCCCCTTTGCATGCTACCTGTTGTTGCCAATCTCCTTTTTCCCATCTGCACTTTAGAGAGTTGCTGCCTGCTGGCCCAATAAATATGGCCCAGTGCTGGCTTGGGCAAACAAGCCAACTTCTCTGCTATCTAGTGGGCTGAACTACACCTTTTCCAAGGAGGTCTGAAGTCCAGCCTGAGGGAGGGGCCCTGCTTAACAATTTGTCCTTCCTTAGATACTCTTCATCATGTCTAGATACCATGTAGAGTTTCCTTATATCTTATAGCTACTCTCTAACCACAGTTGAATTTTTTTTTTTAATTGGGAGATTGTTACTTTACAATGTTGAGTTAGCTTCTGCTGTACAATGAAGTGAATCAGCTATACATATAACTATATTCCTTGCCTCTTGGACCTCCCTCCCCTGCCCCCCTCCCACCCATCTAGGTCACCACAGAGCACCAAGCTGAGCTCCCTGAGCTATACAGCATGTTCCCACCAGCTATCTGTTTTACACATGGTAGCGTATATATGTCAATCCCAATTTCCCAATTCACCTCACCCCTTTTTCCCCACTCCCCGCCACATCCACACGTCTGTTCTCTACATCTATGTCTCTTATTTCTGCTCTGCATATAGGTTCATCTACCATTTTTCTAGATTCCACATATATGCGTTAATATACAATATTTGTTTCTCTCTTTCTAGCTTACTTCACTCTGTATGACAGACTCTAGGTCCACTCATGTCTCTACAAATGACTCAGTTTTGTTCTTTTTTTATGGCTGAGTAATATTTCATTGTGTATATGTTGTACCATATCTTCTTTATCCATTCATCTGTCAGTGGACATTTAGGTTTCTTCCATGTCCTGACTATTGCAAATAGTGCTACAATGAACACTGGGGTGCACGTGTCTTTTTGAATTATGGTTTTCCCTGGGTATATGCCCAGGAGTGGGATTGCTGGGTCATATGGTAATTCTATTTTTAGTTTTTTAAGGAACCTCCATACTGTTCTCGATAGTGGCTGTATCAATTTATATTCCCACCAACAGTGCAAGAGGGTTCCCTTTTCTCCACACCCTCTCCAGCATTTCTTGTCTGTAGATTTTTTGTTGATACCCATTCTAACTTGTGTGAGGTGATACCTCATTGTAGTTTTGATCTGCCTTTCTCTAATAATTAGTGATGTTGAGCATCTTTTCATGTGCCTACTGGATATCTGTATGTCTTCTTTGGAGAAATGTCTATCTAGGTCTTCTGCCCATTTTTTGATTGGGTTGTTTGTTTTTTTGATATTGAGCTGTATGAGCTATGTATATATTTTGGAGATTAATCCCTTGTCAGTTGTTTCATTTGCAAGTATTTTCTCCCATTCTGAGGGTTGTCTTTTCATCTTGTTTATGGTTTCCTTTGCTGTGCAAAAGATTTTAAGTTTAATTAGGTCCCATTTGTTTATTTTTGTTTTTATTTTCACTATTCTAGGAGGTGGGTCAGAAAAGAACTTGCTGTGATTTATGTCAAAGAGTGTTCTTCCTATGTTTTCCTCTAAGAGTTTTATAGTTTCTGGTCTTACATTTAGGTCTTTTATCCATTTTGAATTTATTTTTGTGTATGGTGTTAAGGAGTGTTCTAATTTCATTCTTTTGGTATAGTTTGAAGTCGGGGAGCATGACACCTCTGGCTTTGTTCTTCTTTATTCAGATTACCTTGGCTTTTCAGGGTCTTTTGTGTTTCTATACAAATTGTAGGATGATTTGTTCCAGATCCTTGAAAAAGGCCATTGTTATTTTGATAGGGATTGCATTGAATCTGTAGATGGCTTTGCGTAGTATGGACATTTTAACAATATTAATTCTTCCAATCCATGTGCATGGTATATCTTTCCATTTATTTTTGTCATCTTCAATTTCTTCTATCAATGTCCTATAGTTTTCAGAGTACAGGCCTTTCACCTTGTTGGTTAAAGAAAGCTAATTTTGAATCATGAATCCATCTTGGTAATTCTTATTGAGTTTGTGGCCCAGAATTAGAAAGGTGTCAGCCATGGAGGCCAGTAAAATTTAAGGGTCTGTAGAGCACACAGGTGGTTTTTATTCTGGTTACTCTTGCATTGTGTCCTTTTCTTTGTGCAGAGTCTGAACACAGTGTTTCCTGGGTTTGGGGTTGTTAACCAGAGACAGGGAAATGGTCCCCCAGGGTTAGGGAGTCTGACACAATAGAGGTGGCTGAGTTTTTTCCAGAGAAACTGAGGCATTGGAAATCAGTGGGAAGTTTGTGATGGGCAAAACTACCAGCTTTGTGTCAAGTCTAGCAGTTATTTGGAGATTGCGTTACCCCTGTTTGTAATGGTCTGAGATATCATTATCTTTCCAGGCCAGATCCAGGCAAAAGAAGTAAAAAAGTATAATAAGGATCTTTGTGGTATAAGAATTAAGAAAAGGACTGTTGGAGAGGGAAAGAAGAATGAAAAGAAACATTCTTGATCTGACATATTGGGAGGAAGCAGTCTACCTTGATGCCCACTTCTTGTGTTCCAAGAGAATCTGATTTTCAGGTCTCCAGCTGGTATGCAGTTCATAGAGTCTAAAGGAGACCATTCTAAGTAGGAGATGTGGATCCAAGATTAAAGTCTCTGATGTTTGGCTGCCATCTATGTAGTAAGGAGGACCTGGTTTAGTCCCTTCCAAGAAAATGCAAGGGCAGTCTATGTTCTTAGTGATTCCAAATCATAAAGGTAGAAGAAAATTAGAAATGTTAGTTTTTAGAATTGTAGCCAGATATTTAAGAAAACTGGAAGAATTCAGGATCCACTCCAGTTATAGGTATATAAAAAAACCTCAAAGACAATTAACAGATCTAGAATCCACATATACAAAGGTGCAAACATATTTTCTTCTCTCTACAGTTACCCCCACTTTTTTAAACCAAAGGTAATTATAGTAAAACTAGTTTGTTTTTATTAATCTTGGCCTGATTATTTACAGCAAGGATAGTGATAGATAATATAAGCTCTTTTAAGATTGCTTTGCTGGAATTTTTCATAAAGAATCTCAGATTGAACTCTTAAAAGAATCTGAGGTCAGGAAACCAAGCCAAGGACTTACCATCAAATTTTACATTCAATACCTATAGTTAGGGTAAATTCCTCTTTTCTCATTGTCCCCCCAAACTATCCTGAGGTTCCTGAGCCTGACAGGAAGTGACCTTCCTAACTCACCTGGTAATGCTGCCAGGAAACATGTAAGCAAGGTTCCAGACCAATTTTTCCAAGCAGTTCCTTAAATCTGTCTGGTGTCTGAGCCTATGTACATGTCTCTCAAATATGATATTCCAAACAAAGCCTTGGTTATTTAGCCAATATTTTCAATTGTGTGTTGTTATAAGGAGAACAAATTCTTATTGAACTTCTGCAAATCAGTAATTATATTGCCACAAAAACAATTCTCGAGACTTTCTGAATTCTGGAGGAATCAGACAGGGAGAAAAGTAAATGTTTCATCTTTGTTTACAAAGGTATACTTTACCAAGTTGCTGTAAGTCACAGATAGCTGAAGAGAAAAGGTTTCCCTAAATCTAGAGAAACAAAACATTAAGGAAACAGTAATGTTTCAAACAAAACATCATATAAGAATGAGTATTCAAATAAAGGAGCATAGAGGGCAGCAGTAAGAATTAAATCAGTCTTACAGTCTTTCATTTTAATTACCTTTTATATATTTAATTTTTTATTAGCTTCTTGCAATGAATCTTTCAATGAAGCTATTTTGGAATTTTGAGGACTTTTGGAGGCTTCTGCATGACTGTTAAAATATGTATCCAATTCAGTTTGATTTGAAAACCCTTGTTTTTAAATGTATTTTGTAAATGATCTTGTTTAATTGGAATGTTCCTCATAATGACCATTGTAATTCTAGATTATAATTCCCCTGAGGGCTGGCAGCAGTTTGGTAGGACCTTAGCCTCAAATGGAGTTTAACCCACATTGTGTCCACCCAAGTCTAGCTGTAAATGGGGTGCAACCCACATTTCTGTCTGTCCATATTTTGGGGCCCTCAACCTGACAGTTACCAAGCCAAGTTCTCAGGACACAGATTTTAGTAACATTTTTCCATTTTTGTAGGTATCTATAACTTCTGGAACTACAGTTCTTAGACATAAAATAAGTAGGTGTGTCAGAATTTGTTGCGCTCGATTCCTTGGAACTTAAGAATTCCTTTTTTTTTTTTTTTTTTTTTAAGCAAAGCCTTGGGTTTCTCAGAGTCAAATTAATACTTAAGAGGACTGTGCCCCTTGGTGGGGGATTAGATGGTATTTACAGTATATCTCATTGCATGGAAATTTTCTTGAGGTTAGCAGGTGACATAGTGTCAATCTAACATGTTCTGTGACCAACATATCTTAACACAGAAATTTTAGAGTTAGATGGTAAGTGCTGTAACAGTTTTTAAGTTCTTGATCCATATGCCCATCAGTTTTGAGCTTTTGGCTTCTGAGATTCTCGTTAGCAATAGCCTTTACCTCATGTGCACATTAATGTTACCAAACCAAACTTGGGTCTGCTCGCGCATGTGTAGTAAAACCAATTTGCTGAAACCAGGTTGCGGTGAAGGAAAGTGCAGCATTTACTTCAGGAGGCCAAGGAGTACAGGGAAGCTAGTGCTCAAAACACCCAAACTCCCAGATGGTTTTTAGTGAAGCATTTTTAAAGACAAGGTAAAGGAGGGGCATCCCAGAGTTTGAGATCAGCTCATGCACAATTCTCTGATTGATTGATGGTGAGGTAACAGGGCAGTATCACAGGGGTTAACATCGTCAATCCTTAGGCTCCAGTAGGTCTTGGGGCTACATGCTTATGATCATCTAGTAGTTAATTTCTTCCATTTGCTGGTGTTTTTAGCATCTGTAAAACAACTCAGGAAATGTGCACCAGATACTATGATCTACGTTCTTCAGAAAGAAGCTAAAGCAGAAGCTAAAGCAGAAGATATGGGAGAGGGGGGCTGTCCCGGGAAGGCTCCGTAGCATCCTGCTTCATTACATTAACACATCAGCAGTAACCAAAGAGATGTTACAGAAAACTGGCCAAGGGAAGGGCTTCCACCAGCAATTCCCAATGTGGAACTGGGGACTAGAGAAAGAACTGATCTAGTAGACCTCAACAGTGAGAACTGTGGAACTGGGTTTCAATGAAATGGAGAACTGTAAACTGAACCACCAGCAGTTCCCAGTGTGAAATCTGAGAACTGAACCAAAGGCTAGGGATCACAATTAAATGGGGAACTACAAACTGAACCAAGGTCTAGGGACTCAGGTTCCAAATGGAACCATCTGTCAGCTCAAACTGACCTGGTAAGCCCTGGACAGGATAGTCAATTTGATTGGGAACTAGCTATAAAAATAGTGGAGCTCAGAACTAAGAGAAACTTACCTGTGGCCCTCAGAAACAGCACCTGTGTTTCTTGTTGTCCCCAAAGTCATCAGAAATTTCCTTTGGATCTTTTCACTGCCACCAAATCTGTTAAAAAACAAAATTCAAGTAAGTAAATTTCAAATATCTTATTGGCTTTATTCAGTGATTCATAAATCAGGCAGCATCTCATCTAGCAAATAGAAAGGAGCTCCTGAACCAGTGGAATTTGAAATTAAAAACAAAATACCTTTACACATTAACACCCCCAAAATGAAATACTTAGGTATAAATCTAACAAAATATGTCAAATTCTATATAAGGATACCTACAAAACTCTCATAAAATATATCAAAGAACTAAATAAGTGGAGAAAGAGTCCATGTTTATGAATAGGAAAACAATATATTTAAGATAACAGTTCTTCACAACTTGATCAATTGATTCAATGCAATCCCAGTCAAAATCCCATCAAGTTATTTAGTCTTCATCAACAAATTTATTCTAAATTTCATATAAGAGACAAAAGACACAGAATAGCCAACACAGTATTAAAGAAGAACAAAGTTGGAGGACTGACTCTACTTGACTTCAAGTCTTACTATAAAGCTACAGTGTGGAACACTTAAAACTGTGGAATTGGTGAAAGAATACATAAGTAAATCAGTGGAGCAGAGGAGAGAGACCAGAAATAGACCCACATGAATAAAATCACCTGATCTTTGACAAAGAAGCGAAAGTAGTAAAATGGAGCAAAGATAGTCTTTTCAATAAAATGGTGCTCAACAGCAGAACATCTACATGTAAAAAAGTGAATCTAGACACAGGCCTTGCAGTCCTCACAAAAATTAATCCAAAAATGGGTCATATACCTATATATAAAATGTAAAACTGTAAAAATCTTAGAAGATAACAGGAAAAAAACTATATGACCTAGGGTTTGGTGATGACTTTTTAGATATAACTAACCAAAAGGCATCATCCATGAAAGAAAGAACTAATAAGCTGAATTTCATTAAAATTAAAAATTTGTGTTTCTGTGCAATCCCTATCAAAATACCAAAGACATTTTTCACAGATCAGAAAAAATAATTTAAAAATTTGGATGGAAACGCAAAGATTCTGAACAGCCAAAGCAATCTTGAAAAAGAAGAACAAAGCTGGAGGTGTCATACTCCCTGATTTCAAACTATACTACAAAGCTACAGTAATTTAAACAGTGTGGTACTGGCACAAAAACAGACACATAGATCAATGAAACAGAATACAGAGCACAGAAATGAACCCAAACTTACATGGGCAATTGATCTACAACAAGGGAGGCAAAATTATACAGTGGGGAAAAGACAGACTTTTCAGTAAGTGGTGTTGGGAAAACTGGACTGCTATATGCAAAAGAATCAACATGGACTACTCTCTTACACCATGAGCAAAAATAAATTCAAAATGGCTTAAAGACTTAAATGTAAGACCTGAAAATGTAAAGTTCCTAGGTAATATGCTCTTTGACAGTAGTCTTAGCAATACTTTTTTTTTGTATCTGTGTCCTCAGGCAAGGGAAACAAAAGCAAAAATAAACAAATGGAACTGTGTCCAACTAAAAAACTTTTATGCAGTGAAGGAAACCATCAAAAAAATGAAAAGGCAACTTACTAAAAGGGAGAAGATACTTGCAAACAATATATTCTATAAGAGGTTAAGATCCAAAATATATAAAGAACTCATACAACTCAACATGAAAACACAAACAACCCAACTGAAAATGGGCAGAGGACCTGAATAGACATTTTTCCAAAGAAGACATACAGGTGACTAACAGACACATGAAAAATGCCTAACATCACTAATTATCAGGGAAATATAAATGTAAAGATTACAATGAGATACTACTTCACACCTGTCAAAATGGTTATCGTCAAAAGACAACAAATAACAAGTGTGGGCAAGGATGTGGAGAAAAGGGAATCTTCATGCATTGTTGGTGAAAATGTAAATTGGTGCAGCTCTGATGGAAAACAGTATGAAGTTTCTTCCAAAAATTAAAAATAGAACTGTCATAGGATCCAGCAATTTCACTTCTGGGAATTAACCCAAAGAAAACAAAAACACTAATTTGAAAAAATATATGCAGATCAAAGTTTATTGTAGCATTATTTATAATAGCCAAGATATGGAAGTGACCTAAGTGTCCATCAATAGACAATCAGATAAAGAAGGTGTGGTATATATACAAAATGAAATATTACTCAGCCATAAAAAAGAAAGAAATCTTGCCATTTGTGACAACATGGATGTTTCTAGAGGGTATTATACTAAGTGAAAGAGAATAAAAAGAGAGGCCACAGACTGGAAGAAAATATTTGCAAAACCTATATCTGATAATGGACTATTATCTGAAATACACATAAAACTATTAAAACTCAAAAATAAGAAAACAATTGGATTAAAAAATGGACCAAAAATCTGCATAGATATCTCACCAAAGAGGTTGTACAATAAGCAATAAACACATAAAAAGATGCTCCATCTCATATGTTATCAGGGCAACACAAATTAAAACAGCAGTAGGATTCTATTACAAGCCTACTAGAAAGGCCCAAATCCTGAACACCGACAAAAAATTCTGGCAAGGATGTGAGCAACAGGAGCTGATATATTGCTTGTGGAAAGGCAAAGTGGTACAACCACTTTGAAAGTTTGACAGTTTCTTAAAAAACTATACCTACTCTTACATACAACTAGCAGTTGTGCTCCTTGTTATTTACTCATAAGAGCTGAAAACTTATGTCCATATGAAAACCTACAGGTGAATGTTTATAGCAGCTTTCATCATAATTGCCAAAACCATCTGGAAGTAACCAAGATGTCCCTCAGTAGATGAATGGAGAAACAAACTGTGATACATCCAGGCAATGAAATATTATTTGGCACTAAAAAGAAATGAGCTATCAAGCCATGAAAAATCATGGAGGCAGCTTAAATACATATTATTAAGTGAAAGCAGGCAGTTTGAAAAGGCTACAAACTGTTTGATTCCCAATATATGGCATCCTGGAAAAGGCAAAACTATGGAGACAGTAAAAAAAGCAGTGGTTGCCAAGGGTTGGGGGTAGGGAGAAATGAATAGGTAAAGCACAGAGGATATTTAGGATGTGAAACTTGTCTGTATGATACTATATGGTGGATACACATCATTATACATTTTTCCAAACCCATAGAAAGTATTGTACAATACCGTAAGTGAACCCTAATGTAAACTATGGATTTTGGGTGATAATGACATGTCAATGTAGGTTCATCAGTTGTAACAAAGGTACCACTCTGGTGGGGGATGTTGATAATGGGGGTAGACTGTGTATCTGTGGGACGGGTGTATGAGAACTCTCTGTACCTTCTGCTCAATTTTGCTAAACCAAAAACTGCTCTAAAAAAAACTCTTTAAAAAAACAAAAGGAAAACATGTTTAAGTTCCAAAATGAAATTCATATGTTATGATGTGAGATAATTGAGGACACTTTTGGAGGAATTAAATTGTGTGGGCTAGCTGAAGTTTTCAAGTAAAAGTTTTAATTCTTGTTTTTTCTAATACAAAATGAATTCATGCTGATTGTTAGCAAATTTAAACACTTCATACAAAAATATAAAGAGCAGTTTATAAAAGCTGTTCTTAGCTTTTTCTAAATTACTCATCTCTTAAATTGTCTTAAATTAACTATGCATTGTTAAAACTTTCCTGTGCCTCCTTCCAGACCATCTCATATTCACTTATGAACATTGCATTATTTTTTATTAAAATGTATAATAAAAAAAAAGGACCTAGTTTTTCTTATTTGCCAATTTATAATCTCTGCACAGAGCACTGCTTAGCCCATAGTAATTCCTCAAGAAGTGTTTATTGAGTTAAAAATGAATGTGTGTGTGTGTGTGTGTGTGTGTGTGTGTGTGTGTGTGTGGAGGTAGGAAGATAGATAGATGTGGGTGTACACAGACAAAAATACAATCATAGTTTGTATATTTTAATGTAATGGGCTTGCTATCATCAAACAGTATGTTTGGTATGTTGGAATCTCCTTATTAATAAACTGTCTTCCTTGATCTAAATAGCTACCTGGAATCTAATTGTACCTTAATGTATTGAGCCTGTCTCCAAAAGATGGAGTTTTGGGTTGTCTATAATTATTCATTAATATGCACAATTGAATGTTCTTACATATGTATTTTTTGCATGGTTTTAGAATTGCTAGATCAAAGTGTACTTGAGTTTTGCATTTTGGTGAGTTTTGGACAAGTTCTACTCTAAAAGTTTGAAGCCAATTGTGTGGAAGGATTAGGGGCTATATTAAACTTAGATTTATAAAATTGGGTCCTTGTCGGAAAGTCAAGATAATCTCTAAAATTCAGCATTTGAGTTCTTTATTATTCAGTGTAAAGTTTATTTTCTTTAATGTGATTTAGTAAATGGGAAAACTAATTCCAAGTTTTGCTAATTGGGGGCTATCACATCTTTTTGTGTTACTGAGTCCAAGCTAATACTGCTCGCCACACAATAGGCCAATAAATCAGGAGACCAGTTGTTGGGGCAAGGATTATTGACTTTATTTGGAAAACCATTAGACTGAGAAGATGGTGGACTAGTGTCCCAAAGAGCCATCTTACTGGAGTTAGAATTCAGGGTTCTTTTATACTAAAAGGGGGAGGGGGTATGGTTAGTTTTTGCAGACTTCGTCCTGTCAGAATCCTTTGTTCTTGCAGCTGTTCCTGTAGGTTAACTCACGACGTTTATGTAACCTCCAACAAGATGAGTGTTATTCTCTGTTCTAAAAATTTTTATCTCTATATGAATGGGAAAATGTTATACTTTTGAAGGTCAGAGCCTTGAGAATGAGCTATCCTGTATATTTCAGGCTATAGGCAACATTCTTAACTTGTAGTAAAAGCAAGAGAATACAATGGTTAAAGTAAAAGAAACAGATCCAATATGGAGTCAGATTTGTTCTTCCCTATTAAACTTGCAGTGTTTAAAAATGACAAACTCTTACACATCTTATTTGAAAAGTCAATAACATATGCATTCAATCCCAGTGTCCTTTCTGTTCACACACTTCCTCATTCATTCATTTACTTGATAAGATAATAGTTATTGAGCTCCTCTTATTTGCTGATTATTTATATAGACCGAGGTGATCAAGACAGATACAGTCCCTGAACTTAGGGCCTTAATGGTCTTGTGGGAAGGTAGTATAAATAGCATTTATAATAATGAAACAATTGCTATATTTTGATTATGGGAAGCATACAGTGAGAACACAGATTGGCCCTTAATTACATCTCCAGTGACAAGGTAGCAGTCAAAACCTGCAAGCTGACATCTGAAGAAGTGAGACATGACCAGGTAAAGACTGGAAAGAATAGAGATCTAAGCAAAAGAAGAACAGTGTATAAAGTTCTTAGAGAATTTGTCCAAAGACCTAAAAAAAAAAAAAGTGTCTAGAGCATGGAACAAAGGGGTGGGGTTTTTTTCCTTTTCTTTTTTTTCTTCTGAAGCATGTTGCAAGTTTAAGCTTTCTTTTTGAAAAATAAGATATTCTCCTACTACATCTTAGTATATTCCAGTTTTTACTGTAAAGTGAACTATTTATATAGTTTTTTTCTTCCAGTATAGGTTTAAATGGAAAATTTTCCCTGAGTGGTACTTGAATTTCAAATAAATATTTTTTCTGATGCTAGGACTCTTCTGCCAACTGTAACTTAAAAATATTTTGTCCATCTGCATTGCTAGGTTTGAAGTAAATTAACACTTGTTTATAATTTATAAGTTATGAATATATAACCTTACCTTTCAGTAAGATCCATAAGCTTCATAAAATAGCTGATAAAAATGTAGGAAACATGTAATCATCGTTATCTAAATTTATAGACTGTTGAACTCATAGGGCTTGCAAAAATGTCATTAGCTCTCGTAAATTATACTTGAAGTAAAATGTCATTGTGTATTTGGAAACTCTCTATTTAATAAATCATTATATGCCAGAGATGAATTCATACTGTAAGGATATCAAGTACTAATGTGACACATAATCCTGGCAGCTTTCTGTAACTCTTATTTTAGTTAGACTTCCAAGAGTGATTTCTATTTGACACATGTACAAGTGTTTGTTCCTAAGGTAATGATCTTCCCATAGAACACATAGCATTTCTAGTTTGAAAATCTTTCATAATTAAACTTTGAGGCTTTAGTGAATAATCTAGTACCTGACCATGTTAATTATATCAGCTGAAAATGTGATTTGATTTTTTTGTAAAATGATACGTATTGGTGGACTCTCATTATTCCTCAAGAGGTGCATGCATGCAAAAGACAAAATAACAAACAAAACAAAAAGCTATAGCAGTTTTCACTGCTTTTCAAAAGTCTGAATGTGATGAAATGGCCAGAAAAAGAAACTTTGTGTACAGTAATTTGTACTTAGTGGAATTTTCAAATGTGTAGTTTTCACATACTCTATGACTGCATCCTATAATTTTCCTTAGTTTTGCTTTTACATAATTTAGGTTGAAGCCTTGTACTTTATCTTCTGAAGTCCTTTCTATGCAAGAATGTAGTTGTACTATCTCACATCTGAAAGATACTTTATTTCATTTTGATTTTCATAGATTTTTTTCCCTAGTAATCATTCAGTGAATGTAAGTCACAGTACGAGACAAAATTTATGTCCAGATCATTTAAAGGAGATTGTCCTTTGAGGGTTAAACTTTGTCAAGTAGTTATTTTGTCAAAAATCATTCATGACCATAAAAAGAAAGAAATATAAAATTCATAGAACATTTTGATGTAATATGAAAATAATTCCGTATTAAGCAAAATAATTGAAAATCTTTTGAAATACCTCACAATTGGAACTACGAAGGTCACATACAAGCCACAAATCTCAACCTAATTCTTGCTCTTTAAGCAAACAAAACTTTCTTTTCAGTATAAGCAGGGGTTTATCTCTGTGAGGATTTATAGGATCATGCCCCCTAAATTGATGTAATTTTTACCTCTCTTGTCATTCATAATTGAAACAAATTTTGTAAACAGCTAGGTCATTGTCATTATAAACTTATTTCCATATGGATGGTGTGTGCATATTTACAACCTCCCTGATTCAAAATATTTGCCCTTTAAAATTTTCAAAATTTGTGTGGACATAAAAATCACAACAAAAAATAATGTCATGAATTCCTAATGGAATGTATTTACCGAACTTGCACAAGAAGGGTAAGATAATTTACAGTGAAAGTAATCCTGGAAACAAAATTAAATTCATAATTTAATTTTCAAATTACTTGTACTTGAGTACAAGGAATAGGATGGGACCATCCATCATCACCTGTGTAGGCAACTCCATGGTGTCCAAATTTAGAACACCTAAAGAATGATTGACACAGAGAGTTGCATTTTCTTAAAAATAGTTGTAAATGTAGTGGAGTGTGTGAATTTGTAAAAGAACTCAGAGTATATTTCTTTATTATAGATATAGTATTTATTTCCTGTGGCTACTGTAACAACTTACTACAGACTTGATGACTTAAAAGAACAGAAATCCATTCTCTCACTGTTAATGGAAGACAGAAGTCCAAAATCTATATCACACAGCCTGTAATCAAGGTAACAGTTGGGCTGTGCTCCCTCTGGAGGTTCTAGGGGAAAATTTCTTCCTTGTCCTCTCCAGCTCTGGTGGCCACTGCCATTGCTTGGCTTGGAGGCACATAATTCCAATCTCTGCCCCTGTGATCATATTTCCTTCTGTCTGTGTCAAATCTCCTTCTGCTTCCCTCTTATAAAGACACCCTTCTTATCAGGACCCACCCAGATAATCCAGAATAATCTCCCAGTTTCAAGATCCTTAACTTAATGACATTGGCAAAGACCCTTTTTCCCTTTAAGGTAAAATTTACAGGTTCTAGTGATTAGGAGCTGATGTCTTAGGGTGGCCATTATTCAGCCAACTACAGTCATGGATAATGAGAGATCCTTACGGTGGTTGGCTCAGAAATGTTCACTGAACTAGTTTTTCATGGATTTTAAAATGGGTTCATTGTTAATCTTTCAAATTCTTGGGAAAACCTTGGCATTTTTGTCATTATTGAAGACCAGGGTGATCTAGAAGAAGGAGGCTGCCCAAATATTTATGACCCCTGACTAACTCACCCAGAAATAAGCCCCACCCTCTTCCAAGACAGGTAATACCAGCTAACAGAGCAGGAGAGACCAAAGTCTCCTTTGTGAAACACAAAGTTTATTTATTTTGACTCCAGGAAAAGCCAATGGGAGAAATGTAGTACTGGAAGATCCCAGCCGGCAGACTCAAAACATTTTTCTTATTTACAGGCCAAATTCTTTAGATTTTCTGTTAACATTTGTTTCCTCTCTCTTTATTAAGGTAATATAATAATATTTTTATTTCCTATAACAAACTTGATGGGAAGCAAAGGATAAAATATTAGCAGAACAAAGGGGAAATTAGTAGTCTGATCCAGTAAATAAACTATTAAAAATAATTGAATCCTGATCCCCAAATTTTAGTAGTAACATTTAAATGTAAAGAAAAAATTTTGCAGTGTACTGAAGGCAATTGTTTAAATTACAGCAGGAGAAAATGATAAAACAGTGAATTTGGAGAAAATACTTCATTAAATGATTTTGTCACCATGCTTTACATTTTACTTCCAGTGGTTAAAAAGAAACAAACAACAAACCAAAAAAAAAAAAACCCTTGTCATTATATTCATTATCTGAAAAATCCTCTCACTTTAAACATACAGAAGCTTTATTTAAGAGTGATGATAAGGGAAATCAAGGAAAGGATGCTATGAAGAAATGATTGTTTTGCCTTAAAGCAAGTTAAAAAATTTATAACATATGCTTCACTGAAACATTTGTGAATCTCTAAAAGTGAAATGAGTTTTTTTTAACAAATAAACCTCACTTTCCAAGATAAAATATAATGAAAACCAATTAATTTATTTGTGTTAAAATTTAAAGCTAATGATAAAACCAGTGTGTGGTATTTGAGGCATTGTGTATCTTTTTGTGGCAGGTAAGATTGTAATTCAGACTCACTGAGTTATAATTGCATTAAGAATTATTCCTTACAAATTAACATACCAATTTTATCACTTGCTTTTAAATAGTCTGAGAAGGAAGTATTTTAATGTATGTCTATTTTCTTGGTGTACCTCAATAACGTCCACTATGACAGTATGGGACTTAGTTCCCGTGGTGTATTGAAATGAGGCAGGGCTTCAGATATAGGCATATTTAGGTTTATATCTTGGATTTATCCCAAGTAACTGGGGAGATATTACTTAGTTCCTATTCTTTATGGTTCATTGCTTCCTCATTTCTTTAGTAAGGTGAGGAAATTAGCATACATTTGCAGTTAGTGGAAAATCCAACTCAAAGTTATTTAGGCAATAACAAAATTCATAACCTCACATTAAAAAAAAAATTCCAAGTTGTGATGGCTCCAGAATTGGTAAACTCAGTGGATCAAGACATATTCTATTACCCACATTGTTCAAATTCTTCTGCTTTGCTATCTCTGAAGTTCTGACTTTGTTTTTAAAACAATTCTTGGTTCAAGTTGGCTATAGTTACTTAAGGGCATATGACCAGACAATATCCAACGGAAAAAATAGACTGTCACTTTCAATATCTATCTGTCTATTTATGCATCTGTCTATCTATCTACCTATCTACTCTCCCTCCTTTACCCATTTCGAAAAGCATCCTAGCAGACCCTGATTTAAGTCTTGTTGCCCAGTATTTGGTAACATAATGATTGCTAAACATCTCTGGTAAAGTGAATGAAATCACCACAGTTGGTTTAAATTAATCATCTATGGTGGTTTGGATGTTAAGAATTAACAAAATTGTTTCCAAAATAATGGCCATCGCATTGATTAGTAATTCTTACAAAACATCTAAGAAAACAAAGTACACAACAAATATTATTATTAAAATCTCAGTTGTGTATAAGAACTGCAAGAAAATTTGAATTATTCATTATTAATTTTCATGGCAAATGAAAAATTAACTGGTGGTCTTTTGAAAAACTAGCTCATTGTTATTTTACCTCACACTCCTCCCCAATATGGAACTCTCATCAGCAACAGTCTTTCCAAGTAGGAAGGCAAGAAGCACATGAAAAGCTGTTCAACATCACTGATTATTAGAGAAATGCAAATCAAAACTACAATGAGGTATCACCTCACACCAGTTAGAATGGGCATCAACAAAAAATCTACAGACAAGAAATGCTGGAGAGGGTGTGGAGAAAAGGGAACACTCTTGCACTGTTGGTGGGAATGTAAATTGATACAGCCACTATGGAGAACAGTATGGAGGTTCCTTAAAAAACTAAAAATAGAACTACCCTATGACCCAGCAATCCCACTACTGGGCATATACCCAGAGAAAACCATAATTCAAAAAGGCACATACACCCCAGTGTTCATTGTAGCAGTATTTGCAATAGCCAGGACATGGAAGCAACCTAAATGTCCACTGACAGATGAATGGATAAAGAAGATGTGGTACATATACACAATGGAATATTACTCAGCCATGAAAAAGGAATGAAATTGGGTCATTTGTAGAGACGTGGATGGACCTAGAGACTGTCATACAGAATGAAGTAAGTCAGAAAGAGAAAAACAAATATCATATATTAATGCATATATGTGGAATCTAGAAAAATGGTACAGATGAACTGGTTTGCTAGGCAGAAATAGAAACATAGATGTAGAGAACAAACATATGGGCACCAAGTGGGGGAAAGTGGCGGGGGGGTGATGGTGGTGGTGGGATGAATTGGGAGATTGGGATTGACATATATACACTAATATGTATAACATAGATAACTAATAAGAACGTGTTGTATAGAAAAATTTTTTTTTAATTAAAAAAATCCTGTTTGACATCTCTGGCTCATAGTGTTTTCATGCCCCAGCAACTAGAAAACCAAAGTAACTGGCTGTGATTTTACAGAACTTTTGGAATTCATTGCATTATGCCAAGCCTTGTCCAGTTTTTCACCTGTGGTTATCAAGATAAAATAATTAAGAAATATATATATCAGATATCAAGAGTAAAGTATTTTTTTAGTTTACATTCTTCATAATACATCACTGCTGTGCATATTTATAATCATTTATATTGTTTTGTTTATGTGAAAAATTAGCTCATGCCTACAATTCCATTAGGTAGAGAATTCTAATATGGGCAAGAAAGTGTCAGTCCTACATACCTGTGGGACCAAAGACATTTCTTGACAAATGATTTTTGGATTAATGTCGCCTCATAGCTGATGTTGATATTGCTTTTTTTTTTTAATACAGTGTATTTTAAGATATTTATATTAGGATAACTTTTTTTCCTGCTGTACTCTGCTGAAAACCATCCTGATTTAAATAAAAATGAGCAGAGAGCTAGAAGTAAGTTCTAAAATATCATCACTATCTGATTTTATTTTATATACCTCACTTTTTTATTTTGGTAAAATGACTTCTTAAAATGAATGGAGAGGAGGAGAGGAGAAAATCTTTAGCTGAAGGACAGGAAAATGAAAAGCTTATTCTACAGCATTGCTGTTTTCTCAACAAATTATAGCATTACCGTGCTCATTCTGCATTTATATGAATAAACATAAAATGTATAAAAATACTCAAGGGGAAAAATAAATTACTTTTAGTGTACGATAACAGCTCTCATATTGGTTCCTGTTTTATTTGACCAGTATAGCAGTTGAAAAACCCAGTGGGAAGAACTATATATATATTAAACTACCTTCCAAATAAAAGATGTGCAGCTTTTTAAATCTCTTGCCTCAGAGAAATCATTTCTTTCTATATTATGTGAAATAAAATAATCTGTGAGCATAGCCTCCTTATACTGGTCCATGAGTAGAATCCAAAAATTATATATATTTTGTGAATTGTACTTATTGACATATTTTCATATTTATTTGCTTCAAAGGAGCAAAAGATAGACTGACAACCTGCCTTTCAGTATTAACAGTGGAAGCCAGAAAACAGTGGAATGCTGTTTTTAGTGTGCTGAAAGAAAATAACCAACAGCGAAGAATACCTTTTCCACAGCTTTTCTAAAATTAGGGTTAAACAAAAATATTTTCAGAATGAAATCACTTGCCATAAGCAGAATCTCACTAAAGAAATTCTAAAGCTCATGCTTGTGATATAAAGCCATCCATTTAGCTGTGAGATGCCAGAAGGAAAGAAGAGCAAAGAAAGTTGTAAATATGAGATTTATGTAAGTAAATACTGACTTCATAAAATATTAATTGTAATAATCATATAGAGTTGGGTTGAAATAAATGAGGCAACGTTAAAATCACAATAATGTATAAGCCTGACAATTCATAAATGTATATATAATGTTAAATATTCTCAATCACTTGTATTACCTAGGAAGAAGAAAAAACTATTTCATAACTTTAAATTCATATAAATTAAAAATGAAAATTATAATTTCTTGGATAATCTCAGAAACATTTTTTTTTTCTGTTCAGTATCACAGGACAGAAGGACAGATGACATCTTTAGATACCTTTTTCATTTTCCAGGTTCCCTCATCAGCTAATTTCTGCTGGGTTCAGCCACTGGAAGGTACTAACAGGAGCTTAAGGACAGGAAGATGAGGGAAGCCTTGGTATTTCTCTGTCTCTCTGACCCAGGCAATATATTTGGAAACAGCTGAGTCTCCTCCATGCTGTCAAATCTTATCCGAGTGACCCAACATAGTTCCTGCTTCTGCTGGATAACCCTAGCACCTGGGCTCCAGCAACACTGCCTTCAGTGTTTGCATCCCTATCCTAGATGTGCCAAATTCTGGTTTGCCATACTTTCCACACTTTGGCCATCATTTGGGTAACCAATTTTCTAACTTAATTTTACCTTTAGAAAAATACAAAGATTGATTTCTATGTCCAAGTTGAATTCAAACCTACAGAATTAAGACAGTTAGAATGATAAAAAATAATTGGCATTTCAGTCCAATAATTGATAAATAGTTCTAATATAATTTATATAGTTAAAAATTCTATATAATTCTGTAAATTCTAGATAAAATGCTTAACTTTCTGTTTTCTAACTAAAAAATGGTATGGTAGAGTGTCTAAAAATAGGCAGGGGCTGAAGGACATTTTACCTTTTAAAGAATGAAAGCTCACAAGGTAAGATTTACCTCTGTATGGCTTTTTCCTGAGTGCATCTCAGAGTCTGAACAACATGGGTCAGGCAGTACTCAAAGAGAGAGCCACAGTCCTTTGGCTTGAAGTGTGAGAGATTAGGGCTGTGAATTCAGCTGGAAATTAAGGAAGGAAATCCTGCAAAGGATTTCCAGCAGGGGGACCCCTCCGCGCAAAAAAGAATCTTTGTTTAAACTTTTTTCAAACCCTTGGTTGAACACTGAGTTGCATATGTGTCAGGGAGACACCAACGCACCCAGAAGAAAGGGACAGATGGAAAGGTTAGAGGACAGAGCAGAGATTTCAGCTGTTGAATGTGAAGGTGAAATAGAGCTTGACTTTTTAAAAAAATTTTTATTGGAGTATAGTTGCTTTACAATGCTGTGTTAGTTTCTGTTGTACAGCAAAGTGAATCAGTTGTATGTATACATACATCCACTCTTTTAGATTTCCTTCCCATTTAGGTCACCACAGATCACTCAGTAGGGTACCTTATGCTAAACAGTAGGTTCTCATTAGTTATCTGTTTCATACATAGTAGTTTTTTTTTGTTTTGTTTTGTTTTTTGCTGTAGGCGGGCCTCTCACTGTTGTGGCCTCTCCCGTTGCGGAGCACAGGCTCCGGACGCGCAGGCTCAGCTCAG
>NW_006781100.1:63632-110303 GCF_000442215.2 Lipotes vexillifer
CGCGGCATGTGGGATCTGCCCGGACCCGGGCACGACCCTGCGTCCCCTGCATCGGCAGGCGGACTCTCAACACCTGCGCCACCAGGGAAGCCCCATACATAGTAGTTTTGATTTTACGCTTTCTTAGAGTGTGTTTGTGTAGTGCTGGGGGTGTTTACCAAGTCCATATAACTTATTTGGCTCAAAAGTCAAGCTCTCATTAGTTAACAATTTTATACTCAAACCTCCACAGGATCTAAGTGATCAGCCAATAATTTAGCTATTTGTTATGTCAAGAGTCAACACTAGTAATGAATGATACTATACTCCAAGGTCTCTATAATGTGCAGCCCACAGTATTCCATATACAATTTTAAAATTACTAGATTTACAGGCAAGAGCTATAGATTATAATGAATGGGACTTTTGCAGCAGCCCTTGATGTAAGTATTCCTCCTTTGGCATTCAGGACATGGAGCTCTGAAGAGCCAAGATTTGTAGGGTTACCTTTACTTCTCCCCCTTGGTTTGCAGCCCCATGTATTTTTCCTATTGGAATATAGTACCATGGAAGGTTCTCTGGCTCAATGTGTATATTGCTTCCTGGGGATGCTATCCCATCTGAGCTGGTGATTCAACTTTATCTTCAATAGGCTGTTCCAGTGCTTTATTAGGACAGCAGGTTTTGGGTGAAATGACAGAGTATCCTATGTTCATTGGCTCATTCATACCTCCTTCATACTCCTATTATGGGTCCCTTGGTTGGATGTGAGGTACGTGATATATGATATTCCATACCACTGAGCAAACATTTCTTAAGTTTGCAGAGAGTGGGCTGGCTGAGGCTTTGTAGACAAAAAAGGCAAACTCATACTGTTTCCTAGAGAACAAATTTCTGGTCTTTCCTTATGTCCAATCTCATGTCTTTACACCAAACCTCTTCCTTTTGATCTTCTGAACTTTTCTTTCTAGGTCCCTGACCACCTGCCAAGCCATTCGCTACTGCACAGGATTCCATATACAATCTAAACTCAGGACATTTTCCCTTCCACATCTAGTAGATAGCCATTGGAAGGGTACATTTGTCAGTTTGTTTAGTTGATAGTGTAGAGCCATATGATTAATGTATTGATAGCTTTACCTGTTTTTCATTTTTATCCTAAGTATTATGAAGTCACAGACACTTTAGTGATTGACTTGACAGGAAGAAAAATGCCAACAGACAAATTTGGTAGTTCCTCTTTTCCTGTGGTTAAGAATTATGAGTTCCCTTCTCAAAGAAAGGATTGACCTGATTGTTGTTATTACATAAATCACATAAATTACATTCCTTTTTAGTTTAGGAACTGGGAAAAAAATCTTTTCCACATTGAGATTTAAGTAAGCACTCTTATCTCAAAATGAATTGAGATGGAAAGTAATTATAGATTTCATTTTGTCCATGGATGGTTTTTCATGGGTACAAGAACCATATGACATTTGCCTAATTAATAAATTGTAAAATTCAGAAAATATGTAGAAACATATCAGTCAAGGGGACAAGTTAAACAGAAGGACACAGGAGCCCAGAGCAGCTATCAGCAGCATAATGATGTGTGAGACCTACAGACAGTATTAAAGGGGCCAGTGTAGCCACTTAATGAGGCTGCCAAGGAACCAGCTGCTGCTGTGGGGAACTGAGGTTCACAGCTTGGCATCTGGGTCAGTGTTTGCCTTATGAACGGGAAAATGAGGATTTTAATGTGGTAGGGCAAATGGCACCTTTCCATCACTGCACAGTCACTTTTAAAAGATGATATTTTAAAAGATTGCTTGCCATCCCTGTGAGGAGAGGTACTAATAAAATGATGTCAGTGCTTCAGAATATTTCTATAGATGAAAACTCAGAATTAATTAAAATATTTTTATTAATGGTATTTTTTATTTATTTATTTTTGGCTGTGTTGGGTCTTAGTTTCTGTGCGAGGGCTTTCTCTAGTTGTGGCAAGCGGGGGCCACTCTTCATCGCGGTGCACGGGACTCACTGTCAGGGCCTCTCTTGTTGCGGAGCACACGCTCCAGATGCGCAAGTTCAGTAGTTGTGGCTCATGGGCCTAGTAGATCTGCGGCATGTGGGATCTTCCCAGACCAGGGCTCGAACCTGTGTCCCCTGCATTGGCAGGCAGATTCTCAACCACTGCGCTACCAGGGAAGCCCTAATGATATTTTTAAAAGCCCCCAATATTTGTTTTAGTCCATAGTGTGTGTGTGTGTGTGTGTGTGTGTTTAAGGAGAGGAGAAGTTAAAATCCTTTCATAACAATAAAGCAAATTTCTAAGTACTGTGAAGCTTGCTATCATCATGGTCACTATCAAATATAATCTAATTGTAATGTTGTCCTCAGTTCAGAAGCCAGACAGGGGCTTCCCTGATAGTGCAAATGTTAAGAATCTGCCTGCCAATGCAGGGGACACGGGTTCGAGCCCTGGTCCGGGAAGATCCCACATGCCACGGAGCAACTAAGCCCGTGTGCCACAGCTACTGAGCCTGTGCTTTAGAGCCTGCGAGCCACAACTACTGAGCCCGTGCACCACAACTACTGAAGCCTGCATGCCTAGAGCCCATGCTCCTCAACAAGAGAAGCCACTGCAATGAGAAGCCCGTGCACCGCAACGAAGAGTAGCCCCTGCTTGCCACAACTAGAGAAAGCCCATGCACAGCAATGAAGACCCAACGCAGCCAGGAAAAAAAAAAAAAAAAAAAAAAAATAGCCATACATATTTCCTACTTTTTCCCAAGGAAATCCAAATTAGAGTAGAAATCATAAATCTTGGAGTCTTTTTCTAATTCAGTATCTCATACCAATTATTCAACCTCCTTGAGGCTTAATTTCTTATTTCTTAAAAATGGGATAAAAAAGTTCTTCCTACTTAATAAACATCCATAAGGTGTTTAGGAAAGTGCTTGTATAGCATTTACCTAATACAAAGGAAATTATTCATATTTAATCCTCACAATTAGCTTAGGATGTAGGCAGATCAATATGTGTTCACCATTTTACAGGTCTAAGACTAGAAAGCTTATTTGTCTTGCTTAATATTATATAGTCTTTATGACGTGGAGCACAAACTGGAACCTAGGATTTGTCATTGTCCAGTACTTTTCCCACTGGTTCATGGTTTCTATAAACTTAGAACTTACTAGATAATGGAAAATATTATCATTTTTGTTAATTATTCAAACAATATCCTGTTTATTCTATATTATATATTTTTTTAAAGCAAATTCTATGAAGATTGATGATTAGCAAGATCAGTAACTCTGTGGGGATGGAATAGACAATGTTCTCAACTAGAGAACTGACCAGATAGAAGGACAATTGATTCTGAAAGTGAATTATGTGGTCAAATTCAGGGAGGTCACTTCAAACAAGGGAAACAAGCATGCAAGAGAACTATGAGTAGTTAAGGGGACACATCCGTGGATCAAGCACCTGGAGTCAGGATCCAAGCCTGCGCAGTACATATAATATTTATCAGCATTCCAGGCAGGAGCTGGCCAAGAGGAGTGTTAAACTGTACACATACTTGAAATAAAGACTCCCCCATTCAAAGCTAGAACAATTTCAGCAGTGTATTTACATAAAAATCATTTACTTTTTCTCTTTTTAGGAAAACCAGGCAAAAAATTGACCATGCCTTTTGTGAAACACTTTCGTGAAATCTGCATGAGAAGCTCTATCATGTTTTTACTTCTGACAAGCCACCTGCATATTTCTGCAATTATATGTAGAAATAATGCCATAGCACATGAGTCACTCATTTGAGTGCTAAACAAGTCATATCCAATATGTGTTTCCTGGAAACGAAAATCCAAACTGTTTTCATTTGAAATGTGGTGAAAAAAATCTGAAATATCATAATGCAGAACTTGTATATTCTGGTGGTGAAAATAGATCAAGAGATTTTGTCAGATCATATTCCAAATCAGAATATGAATTTAATGTGTCCATTTCTAAGTAAGTGAAAGAAAAATATTAAATAAGCATAAATGTTAGAAAGGAAAAGTAAACTGGATTCTGCTCTCTTTCATTTTCAGCAGTTCCATAGTTCCATTTCTGGAAATCAATTATTACAGACATTAAAATGCATATATGCAAAGATATGTGAAGTTTATTACTGCAACACTATAAATAATAGAGAAGAATCGAATGCAGTGCAATGTTAAACTAAATTATATGTGTGTGTAGAGTAAATATATGTTTACTCCTGTGTGTCATGTATCTCACTGTTATACCCCATAAAGGTCACTCAGAAGTACTGTTATTATATGGAAAGCAAGCACATGGGATAGGGAGACCACAAGTTTTTTGACCTAGTCACATGTTGAGTCCCAAAGAGTATAGGACCACAACTATTTAGGACCCAGTGGTAAGCTCAAGTGTCTGATTTCCTTCCTCATGTAGACTTTAAGTCTCTCTTCCTGCTCACTGATCTCAACCATGATCATCTCAGGCATTATAATAAATGTTCCAAGAATTATAGGAAAAGGGTTATGATCCTCAATCTAGTTCTCAGGTATCTACCTGATTCCAAATTTTGTAATTTAAAATTGATATAAATTTTCCTTACCTCTTCATAGTAGAAGGTATCTAGAGGAGCCAGCCAAAATTGGGTCAAAAACTTGCCTTGTTATAGACACATAAAATGAAACATTATTGGCAAATATGTTGATTGACATTCTGATCCCAAAAGTTATAGGAACATACCTTTTTCTTATTGTTGAGCTTGAAGAATAATAATCCATCAGAAATATGAGAGGTACCCTGTTGTTAGAGAAGAGTATCCCACTTTTTTATAGCAAGTTCCCAATAAGCATGCTAAAACTGCTGTTTTATGGAAAATATGATTTGTATTATTTAGAACTATGATCAAGTAAGTCAATATTATTTAATTTTTCCTTCTAAGTGATAATGATGCATTATACTGATGGGCAAAAGAGGTATGTGAAAAAGAGAAGGTTGAAGTAATATGTAATCTATAGATATAAAGGAAGTTATATTTTAATCTCAGCTTAACTATACATCATGGTTTAATTAATATAAACTTTTTATATTCACTCTGCATTTTACATCTGTTATTGAAACATTTAAAGTGTTGATAGACTCTGGAGTAGAAGAGATACCATTCAGAACCCATTATCCCATATACTGTTAAGCATATGTTATTTCCAAATGATATAAGCTCACTTAGAAGGGAAAAAAAATCCATTTTGATTAGATCAGCATTTAATATTAGACCTTTGTATCACTTAGAAAAAATGAACATCACTGAACTTTGTGTCAAAACCCTTACTGTCAATGAAACATGAAGAAACAAAGATTTATTAAAAAAAATATTGTATATTATTGATGTACACAAATTTTGGAGAAAGAATCTATTCAGTGATATAGTCATTTTTACTAGAATTTGATATAGATGTCTTTTGAGAAAATTGTTTCTTAACAGGAGGCATGTTTACAACAGATGAAAAGTAAGTTTCATTCATTAAATTAATAATGATAAATATCCTCATTTGCTCATTGAAAGTACATAATCAGATTGATTAATGCTATAAATTAATTAGTTTACAAAATTAGGAGTTTGTGGTGATATCAAATAAATGTAAGTAAATAAATGAGTGAATGGGAAGAACTAATCAGTTTCAATGTGGGATGTTGCCCGAGAGACATAGAACAATTTCAGTTCTACAGAGAATACCTCAAACTGGTGCCAAACAACATGTTCTGTCTTTGATTATATTATATGTAAAAGATAACATATATTTGAATTTTTGGAATCAAACTTTTTTTGGGTAAATTAGTTAAAATTTGTTCATTTTCCCCACAAAACTGCAGATTTGATATAGGGAAAATACCAAAAAATAAAAGAAAAATCAGGGAAAAAGGTAAAACTTAAGATATAATTCCCACAGGTTAAAATGCATGGTTGAGCTAACAGGAGACTAAGACAAATCTTTACAAACTAGAAACAATGGAAAAACATGAATCCAGAGAGCTAGAATGCCTCTAGATGTGGCCAGAGGGCATCTGTCAACCCCCGGTGGCTTAGAGTTTGTGATTTTATTAATGTGCTTTGCAAGAAGCTATTTGATGAAGCTGGAGTTTATGGAAGGCAACACATTCTTTAGAAAAAATCTAGAATAAAACACACTTAGAGAAGATATTTAGATTCTTGCCTGTTACAGCCTTGAAGCAGAAGTGTGTGTGGGAGGGGGGCATGAAAACTCTCCCTGAGAATTCTTACCACAATGCTGCCTTCCATAGAGGAAAGGCTGAATTACCATCTATGTGGTTCTAAAAGACTTAGTTTAAAAATTTAAGCTAAAGTGTTCCAGGAATTTTAGCACCCCTCACCACCTGGCGAAAAGGCAGGGAAAAGCTCTTGGATGAATTATTTTTAAATATGATGTCAAATAATTCCCATAATACAGTTACAAGAGGTGTGGACTCACATTTTAGAAAATGGAGATACAGATCAACATGAATAAGATTTTTTTTTAAATCCACAGCAAAGAATGTTGAATTTGTATGCATTACACAGAGAATATAAAAGGAATGTGTTTAATACATTTATACAAGCAGGAGAAGGAATTGAATATTTGGATCAGAGGCAAGACACTATAAAAAACTGACCACAATTGACCATTTATAAAAATACTAACTAAAGTAAAAAATAAATATAAAAATTTAATAAATGGGCCAGCCAATTAGAAAATTGAGAAAGAAAAGACACAGAATGGAGTGGAGAGATAAAGAAATAAGACATTATATAAGAGATTAAGAGATAGGAAGGAGAGACTTTTAAAACATCAACTTTTATAACATTAGAAGATTATTAAGAGAAGGAAGAAAGACCAGGTTGATGGTATAATGATTAAGAATATTGTAGAACTGGGACATCCCTGATGGTCCAGTGGTTAAGAATCCACCTTCAAATGCAGGAGACATGGGTTCGATCCCTTGTTGGGGAACTAAGATCCAGCATGCCGCGGGGCAGCTAAGCCAGTGTGCCACAACTACTGAGCCCTTGTGCCACAACTACAGAGCCCATGTGCTCTAGAGCTCACATGCTGCAACTAGAGAGAAGCCTACATGCCACAACTAGAGAGGAGCCCGCCTGCTGCAATGAAGAGCCTGCGTGCCACAACTTAAGATCCTGCATGCCGCAACTAAGACCCAACACAGCCAAAAATAAATAAATATTAAAAAATAATAATATTGTAGAACTGATAAAGACATCAAACCTCATATTTGTGAGACCAACAAGCCTTACCATGATAAATGACACACACTCAGAAAAACACATTATGACACATCTTTGCAAAATCAAAATCAACCACTCCTCCCCCAAAAAAGTCTTAAGAGCATAAATAGCTTTTAAAGGAATAAAAAAGACAGCCTGACATTATTAATGACCTAGTGGAAGATCACATCACTATTTGTAAGTTAGTCTTGCCAATAATATCTAATGTATATCTGATCCAACCACCAAATTATAGTTAGTACAGAAGACAGAGGGACATATTAAACCATAACAGTGATACAATGGAAAAAACTCATAAGTTAAAAATTAAAACTACATGCTTTCATGACCACAGTTTGACTTCCACTGAAATTATAATAATGTAAAATAAATTTTAATTATAAATTTCCTAATATATAAAGCTAAAATTTAAAGACCGTATACAAGCGTGCCTTCTTTTGCTCTTCTCTTGTGCTTCACAGATATTGCACTTTTTAAAAGTCGAAGATTTGTGGCAACTCTGCATAGAGCAAGTCTATTGGCACCATTTTTCCAACAGCATTATATTTAAATTAAGGTAGGTACATTGTTCTTTTAGACATAATGCTATTGCACACTTAAAAGTTATGTTAACACTATATTATGTGCACTAAGTAACCAAAGAATTCATGACTCATTTTATTGCAATAATCGTTTTATTGTGGTGATTTGAAAACAGTTATGCCATATCTTTGAGATATGACTGTACCCAGAACAAGATTTCAAGACTGTAAGTTATTTAGTTATTAATAAATCACTTATGTTAAACATAAGTGTGCTAAGCACTGGATTTAAAGACATGAATAGGTCATGGACATTTTCCACAGGTACCTCACAGCCTGATAGGAGATCCAGATGACTGAAACAGAATACAAGAAGTTCTGTAAGATACAGTCTTGGACAATTGAAAGGCCAATTAATTCTCAATTGAGTTTTTATTTTTGTAATGGAAAGAAATCAGGGCAGTCTTCTTGGATCTAAATGTCAACAGATAATTGTAAATCTTTCCAGCAAGTGACTGAGGGTAGTGCCTGCCAGGCAGAGAAGTAAAAACATGTTCAAGGCACAAGGAATGAAATGCTGGAGAGTGTTGAAGGTCTGTTTGGTGAGTGGTATGGCATTCATACAGAAAACATTCAGGAATACAGGCTGGTGGTGAAATAATGTGTAATCAGACGCATTTAGATTGTATTTCTAGACTATGGAAGAGTTTGAACTTGGATTACTTCAACTTGTTACCAATGATGCAGAACTGGATTCACTTCTGAGTTTTAAAGTTCTATGTCTTGTATCACTTCCTAGAATTGAAAGCCATTCCTAACTTGTGACTTCAGAGTGGGTAACCCTTCACATTCTCTAAGTAAAGTGTCCCAAGTCTCACTTCTGCTAACAAGACCAGTGTTCCAGAAGGCTCTTTCTGTGCCTCATGGGCAGAGAAACAGGAATTCTAACTCATTAGTGTCTCTCTCCCTTACTTCTGGGGCTTTTCTTGATTTAAAACTTTCAGCTTTGCAACCGAGCAGGTGACGCTGTTGCAAGACTCTAAAATATCATGTAAGATGATGGATCCCTCATACCTGCTCACTATGATTGCTTTCTGGTATTTCTGTTTGAGCTCCTACCCTCTTTATCCCAATATCTTAAGTATCACAGACCATTTAACATTGTTTCTGCTTCACTATCACATCTGCTAATTCCCTTTTTTCCCCGATTTTTGAACTCTCAAAACAGGCCAAGATTTTGGTGAACTGATATTGAGCACAACCAAATATATCAAACAGCTTTCAAACATTTATGTAGTGGTTTTCCCTACCTGTGACCTTTGTTCCATTGCTTTTGCCTGGTTTTGTAAGTGAGATGAGTTTTAGTGACTTAGTAACATAAAGGGATCCACAAACTGTATTTCATATTCCATTCCTATCATCTTTTTTACTGCAATGTCTCTAGAGATAGGAAAGCACTTTGTCTTCTTTTTCCATACCCAAAACTGGAGTACCATTGATTATTTTTATCAGTTATTCAATTAAATTAAACCACTTCATCTCCTATTTCTTTTTCAGAGGGAAATAGCTTTTGAGCAGGTTGCTATCAGATGTGGAAATATGTAACATTGCCATCAACATGTCAATTTAACATAATTTGATAACATTAAAATTTGATCAAAGTTCAGAGTTGCATCTCATTTTTCACATTACTATTACCCATATTTCACTTTTTACTTGTGGAAGAGCCAATGACTGATAGTAGACTGATGTGTGCATTGTAATAGCTATTATCAGATATAAGTGCTAAAAGATTTTCAGCTTATAAATGAAAATTCCTGGAAAATTGCAAAGCTTTCTTTTCTAAGGAGTAGAATTACCTTTTCATTTCAAATAAGGGAAGTGACTTTGACCTCCTTCTAACACTTATTACCAAGAACATTTCAGAAAATGGATTAGTCAAAATATACTTTGTTAGTCTTTGTTAGTATTCCCTGCATCAAGGAATAACTAAAGATTTCTATTACTAATAGTTATTACTAAAGAGGTCTTATTTGGAAGCTTCATGAAAATTTTTAGGCATTCTTTTGCTTTAATTGCTGTGGAGAAAAGAAAATTTTATTATATAATGATAGCCATGTGCTCTGGACAGTTTGTTGCCATTCCAACTTTTTCTTTCATTCTCTGAAAAGTGAATTTGGTAATATAGAACTTCTAAGACCGTAATGAGCTTACAGGTGATATTTATATTAAAATCACGACAGTGCAGAAGTCAAATACATCATAGCTCTTATTATTTTTATGCTGAAATACAGGGAAATACTGAAATGATAACTAATATTTGAAAATAACTGAATATTTGCAATCATTGCAGTCATTACTTTTAAATGCTTTTGTAGTTATGTCCTTTGCTTCTTGCTTCTGTACTTTTCATCTTTCCATCAATGGATCACTTTGCTTCCAGATACACGTTTGGCCCTGTTTCCAACAGTGAAGCATCTTCTGTCCCTTAGGAGAATTTTAGGTGATTTGGGAACAGCATCAAATCATATTTTTTGCTTTCTTCTGAATTTGTACTCTAGTTATCCGAACTTACCTTGTATCTTGCTTCTGAGGGCAATTTAACCTAGTTAAGAGCAGGATCTCTGGGTAATGTGATTCATATAGGGTATCCTCTTGAGGCACAAAGAGGGCAGAAGAGTTGAAAATAGACTTGGAGAGACAGTTAGAGAATAACTAACATAATTCTGCTATTTTCCCCCATTTCTTGATAAGGAAATAAGATTGATCTGAAGCATCATATAGACACGATGTATCTATATTTCAACAAGGCTTTTCAAAATATTTCTCATTAGCAGAAGGATATTTCTATGTTGATAGAAATAATATGCAGATAGATTTCATAAGAGGTTTCCTAAACTTGTTATTATTTATTCCCTAAGCCAATATATTCTTGTGCACAGTGAAGAAAATGACAGTATTTTCTACTTCCATTGGTTTTAATAAGTAAATTGATACAAACAGCCCCTTTAGGATGCCTGAAGTGAAATAGAACTCTGCTTCTTTCTCTATATTTGACTTATCTATCAATGAGCTTGAATGAGAAAATAGATGTATACTTCAGACGTTTTTAGGACACATTAACCTTAAGAGAGAACTAATGTGTTTATTGACAAAATTCATATTTCAAAACTACAAAAACCCAACACAGTGAAAGTAATCAGATGGAGATTTAATAGAGATTTTATTGGTACATTTATTTTTCATGTATTAATTTATGTGACTAGAATTTATTTTTGACACACACACATGCACACTCATACCAACACCTACCTCTGCCCGAAAAGTTTTGAAAAGTAAACTGCAGAAAGAAAGAGTGGAGAGATCAATTTATTAATAATCATATGTGACCATAGACTTGGGGTCTTCATTTGCCTCTTTTCTATTGGGGGTATATTTGCCAGGAAAATAATGCGGTCTTATATTGCCTCATACAATGTGTTGATTAAATAGAATGGTATACAAAAATTTAAAAATATATATTTCTCAAATTTCAGTAACACTAATTCATCCTCTTTCCTTTGTGTCAGATGCTCTGAATTGCACTGAAATTATTTGAAATATTGCATGGTTAAGTCTGACAAATTGTGGTTACTTTCTATGTATTGGATTATCTCCATCCTTGGAAATTTTAACATTTCCTTAATACACTGCCCATTAGCATATTTTTGTCTTCACACTATTCACATGAAGTCAGATGAAATTAACTTCCTTTTATACATGAGGCAACTGATGTATACTGAGTGACTTGCCCAAGGTCATAGCTACTTAATACAGAAATGTGACTAGAGTTTATTTTTCAACATTCACCCTGAGAATTTCTCTCTATATCACACTGCCTGGCATTTTGCTTCCCAAGATGTTAATATAGATTTTCTATTTCCTTGGCATGAAATAAAGTTTCTGTCTACACTTTCTAACAACTTTTAGTTTATAGAAATAATTCCATGTGGAAAAAATATCAGACGGTATAGGAAATCATTCTAATCTTGCTCTGCCTATCTTAATATTCAATTTTTTAAGGGAGTTAATATATGTAGAAGCTAAAAGCATGTCCTGAATATTTTAGATTTGCTCAATCTACCATTTAGGGTAAATATTTTTAAATTTCACACCTAAATAGTTTTTGTTATTCACAGAGTGATAAAAAAGTTAACAATGTAAATTAAACAAACTTTGGTATTATATAAACCAATAAACTGTTATGATTGTACCATCTGCCAAGTAAATATCCATTTTCTTTGATTTTATGAAAAAATGATGGTTGTAAATGTTTTATTAACAAGCATATGTTGCATTCACAAGAAGATGCCTTGTCAAGACAATTGTATGAAAAGTTAATGAACCACATGGTCCTACCTAGACTATAATACCATGTTCCAGTCATTTCTCAATAATATATTTATCATTCATGTTATGCATGATTTTTAAATCCAATGTGGCATATTTATTAGTGAAATTAAACAATCTACTATCTTTCATTTCACACTGCGCATAGAAAAGATCAGACAACACTTACAATTTAACTCTTAGCAACTTTATCTGAGCTAGTGATTGTAAATTTTACTGCTTAAGGTCATAAGATTTTTTTTTCATAATTTTCATTTATGTATATTAACCATGACTCATTTTTTAAAATAATATAAGAAAATAGAATTTTAGATTAAAAAAAAAACACTGGTCACTCACAGAAATGAAAGATTTTGGAAAAGTTGCTTTGGTCACCTATTGTGTTGCCTGTCTGGTCCTTCAATTTTCTGAGAATTACAGCTATCTCCATCCGTATAACTATCATGGAAAGAATAACTTTTAAAATATGATCCTCCCTTTATAAATAAAGTTGATGTTAAGTGGCAGGAATCTGATCTAGGTTCTATAACTTAGTCTCTTGGAATTTTAGAACTTGAAATACTGATGAATCTATGGACATTTGGATATAAATACTATAGTGTCAGTTAGTGTTAAGTTAGATTATTAATAAAAGAATGACTATGGTGACTTAAGTGAGTAGAAGCTTATTTATCTCTCATATTAAAGAAATCTTGAGGAAGGTATTCCTTTGTTGGTTTAGTGATACCATATCAACAGGGAACAGGGTTCCTTCTGTATTTCTACTCTGCCTTCCTTAACAGTAATTTCCATCTTCTGGTCAGTCTCATAATCCAAGGTGGCTGCCAGCACTCTAGCTGTCATATTTGCATTTCAGTCGATAAGAAGGAGGGTTGAAGGAAAATGTCAAATGCTCACTTACGGTTTCTTCACAAACAAATTTTGCTTTTACCTCTTTGTCCACCACTATAAGAAAAGAGGCTAGGAAATATTATCTTTATTCTGTGAGGCAGAGTGATCATCTACAAATCATAGTTCTATTATGAATGAAGTTGAAAAAAAATGGTACTTTGTCAGTAAGTAGTGATCTCTGTCATAAAAGTAAGGCTTAGAGACTGGTGGTGGTTGTGTTCTGTCAATGAACTGAAGAACAGAAAAGACTGTTCAAGAAAAAAGGTAGATACTCAAGGAACAGACATGTATGAGAAAAAAAATGATCAGCCTGCCCTCCAGGTTTGTGTGTTTGTTTTGTTTTTGTTTTTGTTTCTGTTTCTGACACCCAGCTGCATCCCTTCCCAGTGTCATTCCCCAGTGAAAAGAGAGGTATGTCTAGAATTCAAGCCTGGCATTGAGTCCCCATTCTGTAATTTATTAGCTATCATTTTTGTCTTCTTCAAATTCTTATATGTCAAAGGCAGATAATAATCCTATGTTATAAGATTGTTTTTAAAAACTGAAAGATAACACATCAATATTTGTGAATTATAATGTACTATAAAAGGAAAATTTTAACTACTTTGATGGTAATATTAGTTGACCCCAGAATGTGACAATGCTTTGAGAATTCAAATAGTCCAAATCAGGACTGATTGTAAATTAAGAAATTAAAGTGCTAAGCACTATTTGATTGGATCTAGATTCAGGCAGGAGATGGCAAAAAATTAAGGAGAAGACAGAAGGAATAAAGTTCTTGACTTTATTACCAGTATTACAGGACTTTAAGAAAAGATTGTCTGCTTTTGTGTAAGAGTATTTGCTCCACCTCACACCAGGAGTCTCTGATGACTTTCATCTCCAGATCCCCAGGACATTTCAGTTGACCAGGCTCCCTACATGGATGGTACTTTTCATTTGACCTTAAACTTTACAAGGCAAGGCAATCTTCCTTGACTCCTCATTTGCTTTAATTTCTATATAAATTGGAAAGATTTATGTATTCAGTTACACACAGAATAATGATGCCACCAAACTTATCTGTCCATCTCTCACTTATTCCTCTATCGTTTCCTTCTTTAATTAAACAAACGTTTGATAAATATTAACTATGTGTTACATACTGTTAAGAAGCCAGTGCTGTATAGGGTATCAGCTGTATAGGGTATGTCCACATTCAAGAAATTGGTAATCTAAGATTTGAGACACCACAGATATGTGATGCATACTAACTAATGTCATAGAGCACAACAAATTACTTATGAAGTTGCCTCTCTATAAGGATTGCAAAAAAAAATGACAACAGCTACAACATTTGATGTTGGCTTATGCAAGTATGTGTATATAATCTTGATATAAAGGTTTATTTTGCACCATTTTTACTTAACCATAAGGTAGTGATCCCTGTGAGAAGCACTAGTGCCTTCAAAGTGATCCCCCAAATCATTTATTCATTTGTGATGTCAACCAAGTTCCATATTTTCAGTGTTTATTGTTCATTTTCTCCTAATCTTCTGTTGTCCTTAAACATTCTGCAAAATATTCTGTCTAAACATGTTATCCCACACAGCAGACCCTCCCTCCTGACTTCTCTATATGATTAATAAAATACAGCATCATATTCTCATTTACTTAGACCTGATGAACTAGAATCATTGCTAACAAACATTCTCTTTCTTTGGTTCATCATTTTGTTCACTGGCTCCTGTGTTTTCTCCTTGCTCTCTCTCTTACAACTGTTTTTTTCTTTCCCTTTTCACATCTACCATCCTTGTCAGTGTATGGAACATATTATCTCATTATTCAGGTTTGGCATCAATACTAAATAACATTTATAAAATAATTTAGGTAACTAATATAAGAATTATGTATTATCCAAATGTGGGAGGAGTGCAGAATTGCAAGGCTATGTCTGGATAATTAGAACTGCCATGATTTTCCAAAAGTAGTGGTTTCTGCCTTACTTTCACCTGCTAAATTATACACAAGTTCAGCTCATCTGCAAACTCTGTCCCAGGACCAAACTATGAAGGGGATGCTTTCCCATACTGCTGGTGAGAGTAGATCTACCATTCTGGAAAAAAATGGTAGCATTGTGTACTAATAAACAGTATATATTCAAATTTGAAATGTCAAGCAACTGTGGAAATGAACACACTATTTCCATGTTCAGTGCCATATGTGAATCTAACAAAATACTTTTGAGCAAAATAGCCATGCACTAAGAATACTTCCAGTATGATTCCATCTATACATGTACCCCCAAAATAAAAACAGATGAAACTTAACTATGGGGCCAGCAATGCAAGTTTAAAGAGTAAAATTTAAAAGAAAAGGGAGGAGTGATTGGTACAAACATCAGAATAACTGTAATATTTTAGTAGGGTAAAGAGGAAATAGCAAGTAGAAAGAGAAAAAGGATTTGGGATGATACTGGAAATATTTTGTTTCTTGCCCCTGGGGGAAGTAATATGGCTATTCACTTTGAGAGAAATCATTCTGTGGATTTTTCTTTAGGTGTGCTATGATTTTCAATAAAGAAACATTTTTGTAAAGCTCTAATATCTAGAGGTAAATTCTGTATTTAAATTTTCTTTGCAAAGTATAAAAATAAAAAGGATGATGCAAAAAAGGAGAGTTCATCAAGGCAGTGACAAAATGTTAAGGATAGTCAGATAACATGAGCAGTAAACCTACTGTTCAATCTATTGTGTCGCTCTAGTTATGCTTACAGGAATACATGCTGGGCCCATAGTGAAGTAAAATAATGTGAAAAATGCTTATCTAAAATGTCAAAGTCAAAACTTCCTTATCTTCCTGTGAGCAACAGCTTTTTCTAATAGGAACTGGCAGAGGACACACTCAGAAAGTCTCATACTTTGAAACTTATACCACTTTTAAAAGTTATTGAGAGGGTTATTTATTACTAAAGAAAAATAAATGCTTAAACAGTTACCAGTTTTAAAGTGAAAGTCATATAAAAAGGAGAGAAATGTGAAGAGATATATTACAAAATTGTCAGGTAGTAGGCTGCGTACCAAGTCTAAAAAGAGAAGGAAATGCAGGAAGATGTACTTCAGAATTTCTACTTCATTAATCTTTTATTCTACAACTGTATAAATCTCTAGTTCTGTAGCAGTCTTTGAAATTTTCTTTATTAAGATTAGATTTAATGGTTTCATATCCATAAAACATAATTTTAGATCCCATATTATAGGAAGACTGTGTAGAATGAAATCCATTTAATGCAAACCTACATGTAATAAGAATGTTTTTTCTATAAAAATGATTTCAAATTCCAAACCATGCAGCTCACAGTGAACATCTCTGAGGTCAATGACTATGCTAGTGTACATCAATAATATAATCAATATAATCTATAGGTCATGGTTGACATTTTGTTAAGTATGGTAGCCACAATAGTGAACATTCTGTCTATTGATGGCCAACTCCATTGAAATTTGAATCATGTATTTATCTTACCAAATATACATAGCAAAGGCTTTCAGTTAGATAGATAGTTAATAAGTTTATCAATCTTTGCATTTCTCACATTATACTGTAAGTGTCCACTTGGGCCTGTAAATAACTCATTAATTTTCTTTCTTTCTTCTTCTCTAATATGTAACTATTAATCTCCCTTAATAATTACTGTATCCCTCCTCCCTCCTCAGTGGACAATCTGTCCCTAGTTACTTTCAACTATTTCTTGCTTAAGAATATTATATATTTTTAAGATTATTTGGTTGTCTCTTTTATGATCCAAAATCCCAAGAGGAAACAGATGGCATACTCAAAAATGGAATAATTAAGCAAAGTTTAATAAAGAAGCTAATTATAGAGTTGTGGGTGAAGTTAAGAGAACCATTAAAGAAAGGTGCAGTATCCCAAGTCTATTGAACTTGAATCAGCAGGGACAGGAGGGTTTCCCGCAAGTCAAAGAGAACTACGTAGAGAAGTTGTGATGTTTCCTAGAGGCAGTGAATGAACCTAAGTAAAAGATACCCTGGCCATACTCTAGCCCACCCTATGTTCTGCCAGTGCCTCCCACCAGCTGAAACTAACTGTAACCAGAAGCCAAAGGAGCTTGCTTGTCCAGTTCATAAAGATGAAATACATTGCAAAGCAGAGAAGGATGAATCGAACAAAAAATATCTAACACGTATCCATGAATTAACATGAGAAAGACCTCACATTTTTGTTATGGCACATTACAGTGATTTACAGGCCCATTTATATTTTCTCTTGAAGTTTTTTTCCTGATGAATTAATTGTCCTTTAATCTTAATTTTTGTGCATTATCAACTCTATAACCTGTACATTTTATTTTTAAATCAAAAAGCACCATAAGTTCAGAAAACCTATTAGCTCACTAGTTTAGGTCTTTCTATCCCATAGAAAGAACATACAGCTGGAGTGAGACAAAACTGACTTCAATTCTGACTCTTTTATCTTTGCAAGATATGTTAATTGGATGAAACCTTTATTTTCTTCTTTCAAAAAATGGAGATTGTAATAATACCTAGTAATAAATTCCCAAAGGTATAAGCTAAAATTATTTTAAAATGTTTAATACAGTTCAAGACTGGGGCTCCCTCAAAGGCAGAAACTGAAATGCACTTGCATGCATGAAGCAGAAATATAAGACAGGGATGTGAAACAAGGAAGACAACCAGTACAAGAATGCATTTCTGAGTTCACTACTACTATGGGTCATGGATGTCTGATCACAGCAGTACATTATGAAAAGCCTTATTCAATGCATTTTAGAACTGATTAACCAGATGACAAAAGAATGAAACCTATATCCATCAGTTCTAATTCCCTGTTGCTCATGGGCTGTCCCTCCAGTGTTCACTCCCTCACAACACAAGGTTGTACATGCGTGAATAAACATAATTTCCTGAGGGCATCCGATGAAAAACCACTTCCTGCGCCTGGAAATGGTTGCTGAAGCCACGGCTGGAGTCAGAGTTTGGGATGACAGGATTTTGAAGTGGTGCATGTGAAATATGTACTGCAGTTCCTGACACATGGCAGATAAGCTATGGACGGTAAATATAAACATAATCATACTACTATCAATTAACAACCAAACATTGAAGTAATACAATCAACCACTCAGAATGTGAAATTACCAATATGTGAGATTAAATGTTCTAAGATTTTGAATAGATTACTGTATAGGTAAAACTGAGTTCTGACAAGGAATGCCAATCAACTGAAAAATTTCCATTGGCTTTCTCAGAATTTTCACATATACATCCCTTTTTTTCTTTTTTCTGTCCATTCACAATTATTAATAAAATGTTCACTCTGAACAAAAATATTCAAATTCAGCAACATCACTTCATTATTTTTTATTGAATATCTACTATGTGTCAGAGTGTTCCATGGGCTGAGAATACAACAGTGAACAAGAGTTTTAAACCCTTATGCTCATTCTAGTGGAGGAGACAAATAATTGAGGGGGAAATGGCCTATAGGTTATATTATGGTAATAAGTATAATGGAGAAAAATTAGGCAGTGAAGAGGATTTTGAGAAGTGCTGGAAATGGGAGGAGGTGCTATTTTACATAATGTGGTCAAGGAAGACAACTGGAGATGAAATAGGTAAAGATGCAAGGCCTGTGGACATTGATGGAAGAGCTTATAATGGAGGAAGAACAGCCAGAGCAAAGGTCTCGATCATGACTTATGCATTCAAGAAAAAGCTAGCCAGTGTGGCTACAATGTAGTGAGTATAGGGAGAGTAGTAAAAGAGGTTAGTGAGGTAACAGGTCCAGATCTTACAGCCTTCTATGCAATAGGATGAGTTTGGCATTTACTAAGTGAAAGAGAAAGCCAGTGGAGCATTTCCAAGAGAAGGGTTTCAAGATTTGAATTACATCATAAAAGGATCACTCTGGCTGCTGTGATGAGAGAAGGTTTCAGGAATGTACGGAAATTATTGCAATGATTCAAGGTATTTGATGGTACCTTAGAACAGTGTGGTAGCAGTGAGGATGGTGAAAAATGATGGGATACCAGATGCATTTTAAATGTATACTCATGGAGTCTTTTCTGTTAGATATGATAGAGAGTGTGAGGAGGAGAGGAGTCTGGAATGACTGACTGAGGCAAGTACCTGGAGGATGTGGCTGTTATTGACTAAACTGAGGAAGATTGGGGGAAAAATGAATTTTGGAAAGAAGAGTAAGTGTTTGATTTTTGGCATGTTAAGTTTGAAATGCGTTTGTTATCCAAGTGGAGATATTGAATAGGCACTTGAGTATATGAGACTGGAGTTGAGATAAGCCTAGGAAACAGGTAAAAATTGGGGAGTGGTCAATAAATGGATGTCATTTGAGTCCAGGGAATTGGATGAGTGCAAAAGAGTGAATGTAGAGAAAGAGCAGAATAGGTCAAAGGGCTGAGTCTTGGGGAATTCCAACATTTATTTGTTGGATATGAGAAATCACCAACAAAACAGACTAAGACAGAGTAACCAGAGAGTAATTAAGAGAACAAGAAGTGATATGCAATAACTTAGAAGCCAGTGGAAGATATTATTTTAGTGAAGCAGGAGTAAGCGTGGTGTCAAATGTGGCTGAGAGTTCAAACAAGATAAGAACTAAGAACTCACATCAAGCTTTAGATGGTAGAGATAACTGTTGACCTTAACAAGAGCAGTCTTGAATTCTGTGTTGAATTCTGGTGAGAAAAAGTGATTATGTATGGAAAGAGAGTAAATTAGAAGGAGAGGAAAAGGGGAGAGTGCATGCAGATAATTTTTCCAGACTTTTGCCATAAAAAGAAATGAGATGGTAGCTAGAAGGGGATATGGAAAAGAAATAACTTTTAAAAACTGAAAAATATAATTGCATGTATGTATTTTTATGGATTGAAGACTTCCAGAAAGAGAAATTGATGATTTAAGAGAGAAAGAAGAAAATTGTATAAGTGATCATTTTCATTGTAAAATACTGAGAAATAATGAATAACAACACCTTGGGTCTGACAAAGATCTAGATGTGGTATCTATCTGGCCACTAATTTCAATAGTAGATCCTGCTGATTGCAGATAGATTTCTGACTGCCCTCCTTCCACGTATCCTCATGGTTGTGTCTCCTGAAGACACGTACTTCATTGAAGAAAGCATCATATTTACCTGCCTAAAAGGATCAGTGAGTCCCCTTTCACTCTAAGTATACATAGTCTGTATAATTATTATTAGTTGTTTGATCAAAAACTGCATCCTAAATTTTTATTTAGTCACATAATTTAACTGTTAGGCATTTTAATATTATGTCTATATTTCAAAAGTTTCTTGAGAACAAAAATGAGATTTTCTGCTTTGATATTGAAATGAAATAGAGAAACATCAGCAGTTTTAAAATTTCACAAAATCTGGTAGCTTTCACTAAAGATATTTTGGGGGTCTGGGTAGATGTGATATTGAAGGGAAATGCATGTGGGGAAAATAGATTGTTTGGATTTAGTAAACCTTCTGAACAGGACCTATTAATTTCCATTTTATATAGCCATATGTCTGCTTGATTGTCTATATTTATTACTACCTACAGTAAATGACAGATGCTCAGAATTCACTTTCTTTCTCTCCTTTCTCCATTTTTTTTCAGTTTCATAGATACTCAGTATGGAAAATGTAACTACTATGTTATCATGCCGGTCATCCTCCCTGTCCTAAATCATCTCTCTTTTTTCAAATGATACATTCTTCATACCTGTTATTCACTTATTATACTTTTATAAAATACCAAACCAATATCAAGCTGTTAGTTTCTATACTGTAGATTGCTTTGTCAAAGCAATCAAGTAGGGACAGCAGCTATCTTTATACTCTTTAAACTCCAGGAACTAAGAACTGAATGACCTCCAGGATTAAACATTGACTGGTATTTTCACAAGTGAGAAACATTTTTGAAAACATATCATTTCTGGATTTTTATTTCAAATTATATATATTTTTTACCATCTTAAGGTCTATGTAAGATACTTCACAATGCCTGGTGGCTTTATAAAATTATGGTGTCACTCCATGAAAACTCCTTTATAGAGGCTTTTATTGTCAGTAGTACCCTATATCATTCTCTGGATCCCACTGGCAGTAATCTCGGGCATTTATTTATTCTTGACTTCTGAAAATATATAGACCCAGCTTTGGGGAAAGGTATTGGAACGATTGTTCACTTCCCTGCATTTAGAGCCAAAACCTTTTATTTTTTTTCTTTGAAATGGTTGTTGTGTAAAGATGAATTGTGTGAAAGTTTTCACCTTTAAGCTGAGGATTTTTCCTTCTACTTAGTAGGTCTGCCAACCAAGTATATCCTTAGAATATAACTAAAAGTATATAAATTTTTTCATGGAGAATATCATACATATTATCTCTGTGAGTTTAACTCAGTGAAATAAGTTGAAAAAACTCCACCTTAAGGATGATATTTTATTTGTCTTTATTTGTGAAAAAAAGAAAAATCTTATCCTACTGCTCATATATAATAAGCAATATGGACATAAACAATAAAGAACAGGTCCATTTGCACAAACATGTAATACAGAATCCAAAAACATGATCTTATGGAGAATCTTACAAAATATAACATTTCTGGGAAACAAAAAAGAAAAATCACCTATCATCAATAGCATATTAGGAACTCTGTTAAAAAAAAAAATCATTGAAAGTGTTCTGAAGGTATGATTTTAACACACTCATTTTTACATTTCCTAGTTAAGATAATGACTAATTAGAAGAAAGATGTCCATTCCTTTCCAACAACAACTCCCATAGCTCCTTATTTATTTGATTATTCATGTAGTCTTTATATTTCTCTTACTGTTCTTATCTTGGATTCTTATATATCTAGGAGGTAGGGATCATAGCTTGTGTTTTAACTGACTAATGTAGCACCAGTGCAAGTTGGCAACCCATGAAGGATTTTAATGCCAATAGTCTTATTTCACTATAGCAACAAGTGCAGATATAGCAACAAAAGTAGGCAGTCTTATTTCACTATAGCAGCAAATGGCTTCTTGTATTTTACATAGAGCCATCCTGACAAATTCTTTTACTTCCACTTAATCCAACCCTCAAGGCTTCCCAATGAATTGGGAAGTTGGAGTTTTCAAATAATTGGACAAAGCAGGACTGAGAGTAAGCAATCTTATTTATCTAAAGTATCAGGGAATGGCTTTAGGTCTGTTTCTCTTTGGTTGTGGATAACTGAGAAGAGTCATTACCACACCTGTCAAGAGAAAGTAGCAAAAGACATAGTTTCACCAGAAATACACATCAATTCAGAGCTTCTATGGATACTCAGGAAGTGAGAAGTCACAGAGTAATGGATTAGAGAAACATGAAATATATGTCAAACTCAAAGATTTTTTTCCCTGTGAAGCTAAATGAAGGAATAAGCAGTATTAGTATTCATGTTATAAAGCTACCCATGTTTCTGTATGTCTTTTTTAAATTTCAAGAATATTTAAAAAATGAAGGCTCAAATTAAAGATTATTGTCATAAGTTATAGTGCATTACATGTCTGCAAGAGTCAATGTAGCTCTAACTCTGATTTGAAGGCCATAAAACTTAATATTAAAGTGAACATAACATTGTATCTGATTAAGAATTATTGAACAGGGAGACCTTCAAGATGGCAGAGGAGTTAAGATGTGGAGATCACCTTCCTCCCCAAAAATACATCTATATGTGGAACAACTCCTACAGAACACCTACCGAGTGCTGGCAGAAGACCTCAGACTTCCCAAAAGGCAAGAAACTCCCACATACCTGGGTAGGCCAAAAGAAAAAAGAGAAAACAGAGACAAAAGAATAGGTATGGGACCTGAACCACTGGGAGGGAGTACAGTGGTTAACAGCTAATCTTTCAGCAGAAACTCTGCAAGCCAGAAGGGAGTGACAGGACATATTTAAACTGATGAAAGGAAAAAAAACCCTACAAGCAAGATTGCTCTACCCAGCAAAGATTTCATTCATACTCAATGGAGAAATTAAACATTTACAGACAAACAAAAACTAAGAGAATTCAGCACCACCAAACCAGCTTTACAACAAATGCTAAAGGAACTTCTCTAGGCAGGAAACACAAGAGAAGGAAAAGACCTACAATAACAAACCCAAAACAATTAATAAAATGGTAATAGGAACATACATATTGATAATTACCTTAAATGTAAATGGATTAAATGCTTCAACCAAAAGCACAGACTGGCTGAATGGATACTAAAACAAACCTGTATATGTGCTGTCTATAAGAGACCCACTTCAGACCTAGGGACACATACAGACTTAAAGTGAGGGGATCCATGCAAATGGAAATCAAAAGAAAGCTGGAGTAGTAATTTTCATTTCAGACAAAATACACTTTAAAATAAAGACTATTACCAGAGACAAAGAAGGACACTACATAACGATCAAGGGCTCAATCCAAGAAGAAGACATAACAATTGTAAATATTTATGCATCCAACATAGGAGGACCTCAATACATAAGGCAAATGTTAACAGTCATAATAAGGGAAATTGAGAGTAACACAATAATAGTGAGGGATTTTAACATCCCACTTTCTCCAATGGAGATCATCCAAAAGGAAAATAAATAAGGAAGCACAAGCTTTAAAACACACATTAAACAAGATGGACTTAACTGATATTTATAGGACATTCCATCCAAAAACAACAGAATACACTTTCTTCTCAAGTGTTCATGGAACATTCTCCAGGATAGATCATATCTTGGGTCACAAATCAGGCCTCAGTAAATTTAAGAAAATTGAAATAGTATCAAGCATATTTTCCAACCACGACGCTATGAGACTAGATATCAATTACAGGGAAAAAACTGTAAAAAAACACACACACATGGAGGCTAAACAATATGCCACTAAATAACAAAGAGATCACTGAAGAAATCAAAGAGGAAATCAACAAATACCTAGAAACAAATGACAGTGAAATCACGATGACCCAAAACCTATGGGATGCAGCAAAAGCAGTTCTAAGAGGGAAGTTTATAGCTATACAAGCCTACCTCAAGAAACAAGAAACATCTCAAATAAACAACCTAACATTACACCGAAAGCAATTAGAGAAAGAAGACCAAAATAACCCCAAATGTGGCAGAAGGAAAGAAATCATAAAGATCAGATCAGAAATAAATTAAAATGAAGTGAAGGAAACAATAGCAAATATCAATAAAGCTAAAAGCTAGTTTTTTGAGAAGATAAAATTGATAAACCATTAGCCAGACTCATCAAGAAAACAAGGGAGAAGACTCCAATCAATAGAATTAGAAATGAAAAAGGAGAAGTAACAACTGACACTGCAGAAATACAAAGGATCATGAGAGATTACTACAAGCAACTGTATGCCAATAAAATGGACAACCTGGAAGAAATGGACACATTCTTAGAAAAGCACAACCTTCCAAGACTGAACCAGGAGGAAATAGAAAATATAAACAGACCAATCACAAGCACTGAAATGGAAACTGTGATTAAAAACCTTCCAACAAACAAAAGCCCAGGACCAGATGGCTTCTCAGGTGAATTCTATCAAACATTTAGAGAATATCTATCCTCAAACTCTTCCAAAATAAGGCAGGTAGGGGAACACTCCCAATATCATTCTGTGAGGCCACCATCACCTGATACCAAAAACAGACAAAGAGGTCCCCAAAAAAGAATATTACAGGCCAATATTACTGATGAACATAGATGCAAAAATCCTCAACAGGATACTAGCAAACAGAACCCAACAGCACATTAAAAGGATCATACACCATGATCAAGTGGAGTTTATCCCAGGAATGCAAGGATTCTTAGATATACACAAATCAATGTGATACACCATATTAACTAATTGAAGGATAAATACTGTATGATAATAGATGCAGAAAAATCTTTCAGCAAAATTCAACATCCATTTATGATAAAAACTCTCCAGAAAGTAGGCATAGAGTGAAGTTACCTCAACATAGTAAAGACCATATATGACAAACCCACAGCTAACATCATTCTTAATGGTGAAAAACTGAAACCATTTCCTCTAAAATAAGGAACAAGACAAAGTTGCGCACTCTCACCACTATTATTCAACATAGTTTTGGAAGTTTTAGCCACAACAGAGAAGAAAAAGAAATAAAAGGAATCCAAATCGGAAAAGAGAAAGTAAAACTGTCACTTTTCAGATGACATGATACTATACATAGAGAATCCTAAAGATGCTACCAGAAAACTACTAGAGCTAATCAATGAATTTGGTAAAGTAGCGGGATAGAAAATTAATGCACAGAAATATCTTGCATGCCTATACATTAATGATGAAAAATATGCAAGAGAAATTAAGGAAACACTCCCATTTACCATTGCCACAAAAAGAATAAAATTCCTAGGGATAAGCCTTCCTAAGGAGACAAAAGACCTGTATGCAGAAATCTATGAGACTGATGAAAGAAATTAAAGATGATACAAACAGATGGAGAGATATACCATGTTCTTGGATTGGAAGAATCAACATTATAAAAATGACTATGCTACCCAGAGCAATCTACAGATTCAATGCAATCCCTATCAAACTACCAATGGCATTTTTCACAGAACTAGAACAAAAAATTTCACAATCTGTATGGAAACACAAAAGACCCCAAATGTTGAGAAAGAAAAATGGAACCGAAGGAATCAGGTTCCCTGACCCCAGACTATACTGCAAAGCTACAGTAATCAAGACAATATGGTATTGGCACAGAAACAGAAATATAGATCAATGGAACAGGATAGAAAGCCCAGAGGTAAACCCACACACATGTGGTCACCTTATCTTTGACAAAGGAGGCAAGAATATACAATGGGGAAAAGACAGCCTTTTCAATAAGTGGTGCTGGGAAAACTGAACAGTTTACATGTAAAAGAATGAAATTAGGACACTTCCTAACACCATACACAAAAATAAACTCAAAATTGATTAAAAACCCAAATGTAAGTCAGGCACTATAAAACTCTTAGAGGAAACCATAGGCAGAACACTGTATGACATAAATCACAGCAACATCCTTTTTGACCCACCTCCTAGAGAAATGGAAATAAAAATGAAAGTAAACAAATGACACCTAATGAAGCTTAAAAGCTTTTGCACAGCAAAGGAAACCATAAACAAGACGAAAAGACAACCCTCAGAGTGGGAGAAAATATTACCCAATGAAGCAACTGACAAAGGATTAATCTCCAAAATATACAATCAGGTCATGTAGCTCAATATCAAAAAAACAAACAGCCCAATCCAAAAATGGGCAGAAGACCTAAATAGACATTTCTTCAAAGAAGATATACAGATTGCCAACAAACACATGAAAGGATGCTCAACATCACTAATCTTTAGAGTAATGCAAATCAAAACTACAATGTGGTATCACCTCACACTCGTCAGAATGGCCATAATCAAAAACTCTGCAAACCATAAATGCTGGAGAGGGTGTAGAGAAAAGGGAACCCTCTTGCCCTGTTGGTGGGAATGTAATTTGATACAGCCACTATGGGGAACAGTATGGAGGTTCCTTAAAAAACTACAAATAGGACTACCATATGACCCAGCGATCCCACTACTGGGCATATACCCTGGGAAAACCATAGTTCAAAAAGAGTCATGTACCACAGTGTTTACTGCAACACTATTTACAATAGTCAGGACATGGAAGCAACCTAAATGTCCATTGACAGATGAATGGATAAAGAAGATGTGGTACATTTATACAATGGAATATTACTCAACCATAAGAAGAAACGAAATTGAGTTATTTGTAGTGAAGTTGGTGGACCTAGAGACTTTTATATGGAGTGAAGTAAGTCAGAAAGAGAAAAAAAATACCATATGCTAACACATATATATGGAATCTAAAAAAAAAGAAAAATGGTTCTGATGAACTTAGGGGCAGGACAGGAATAAAAATGCAGACATAGAGAATGGACTTGAGTACATGAGGAGGGGGAAGCTTAAGCTGGGATGAAGTGAGAGAGTAACATTGACATATGTACACTACCAAATGTAAAATAGGTAGTGGGAAGTAGCTGCATAGCACAGAGAGATCAGCTCAGTGCTTTGTGACCACCTAGAGGGGTGGGATAGGGAGGTTGGGAGGGAGACCCAAGAGGGAGGGGATTTGGGCATATATGTATATGTATAGCTGATTCACTTTTTTCCACAACAGAAACTAAAACAACATTGTAAAGCAACTATATTCCAATAATGACGTTACAAAAAAAATTATTGAACATGTCAAATTTAATCAAAGAAGAACCTAAGAACTGAGCCTATGTCTTAACACAGAGGAATGAGTCTGAACACAGAGGTGCTTACTTAGTCCAGGAAATTTTCTTTTTCAACTTCAAACTTCTGAATGAACAAAAAATATAGCAACCCTGGAATTATCAACTGGATCATGTATTTTGTATAATAAAGTCACAACTAGTATATATTATTTCTCAAAATATAAAATCACTATTGATTCATGACTGCTGGGAGATGTAAACAATTATGAAACAAAGTAAAGTCAAAATGTGGAGAGACTTAGATCCAGATAGGTTTGGAGGAGAAATATAAAAGAGGAATTTTTCTAGTGGCTACCAGGAAAAGTGACTCAGTGAAGGCTTTTCCAGATCGGTAGAAGATTCAGGAAAGGGAATTTAGTGTTTCATTGTAGTTATGGTTATTTGGGAGTAAATGTGGGAGAAGAAGCATAGAATTCATTCAGTTCAATAAATTTTTATTTAGTATTAGGCACTGTAGTGTGTAACAGAGAGATGATGATAAATGCAACATTACTCTTGAGTTAGACTCAATTCCATTAAGTATTGTAATATTATATAAGTGCTATATTAGTGTATCAATTAAATGTTTAAGGGCACAAGTTGCAATAAAACAACCTAAAATAATTTAAAAATATAAGTGCACTTATTAATCTGAAAAAGTTTGGAGGACAGAGGTTTCCAAGGCTGGTTAATAGAGATCAGTGATATCAGGGCTCTGGGTTACCTTCTCTGGGATTCTTTTGTCTTCTCCCTCAGGTGCCTATTACTGTATAAAATATCATATTATGTGACAATGTCTAAGATAATAAATGGTTGGGGAAAATAATGGGCTGAATTGTGTTCCTCTCTCCCCCAAATCCATGTGTTGAAGCCCTAACCCCGGTACTTTAGAATGTGACCATTCAGCGATAGGACCTTTAAAGAGATGGCTAACTTAAAATGAGGCCATTAGAGTGGGCTCTATTCCCATCTGACTCATCTTATAATAAGACCAAATTTAGACCTACAAAGAGGCACCAGGGGACACGTACACAGAGAGACAATCAAGTGAAAAGGCAGTAAGAGGGTAGCCAGCTGAAGGCAAGAAGAGAAGCCTCAGAGGAAACCAACTCTTCCAGCACTTTGATCTTGACTTCCAGGATCCAGAATAATGAGAAAATTAATTTCTGTTGTATAAGCCTCCCATTCAGTGGTATTTTGTCACGGCTGTCCTAGCAAACTAATATGGGGAACGTTTGGAGAGAGTCGGCGTCCCTATGTTTCTCTCTCATTTTACTGAGGAGTAAAATCTTTCTGAGTTACTCTTAGCAGACTTTTCTCTTGGACCCCAGTGGTTAAAACTGGGCCACATGCACACTGCCTAGGTGTGGAAGAAAAGGCTCCATATGTAAATGTTTGGATTTAAGTACATAGAAAGTAATATAGAGCTTTTTTTGGCAGAAAGGAAGAAAGGCTAGAAATTGTGGTTGGGTAAGCAACTGACCATTGATGTAAATTAGAGGACTCAGAGAGTATAAGAGGGTCATTTATTCAAATTTTAGAGTTTAGGTAGTCCAGTTCGTAAGACTTTGTGGAAATTAGGAAAAAAAATCATCTTTCTTAATGATACCTAATTATGCTTTATGACCACCTGCTAGCAGTTTGTTGTAATAGCCAAATAAAACTACTCTAACTACAAGTGATTGATACCTCTTGGTGTTGTGGCTTTGGTTTTGGGAAACCATGTATGGAGTGTAGAATGCTTGAACTGAGTCATAGGGGATAGGTGGGAATTAGTCAGATAAACAAGGGTAGCAGAGGACACAAATCGAATAAGGACCCAGAGAAATAAATTACCATAGCAGCACTGAGAAAATACAAGCTGTCCCTTAGTATTGCAGCTTGAAACACACTTTAGGCAGCAGCGGGAGTTAAAATGGAGGAGATTGACAGCCTGGTCATCGTAGGCCTGTAAGAATGACAAGTTTTATGTCTTGAGTAAATGCAAGTGTCATAAATATAATTAACATATAGAGGAAGAGACAATATAGGAATAGAAGGTAGAAAGAGTTTGGACATGTTGAGTATGACATACTTGTAGAAGTGACTGTTTAATGGAGACTAGAACAGTGGCTTAAGTTTTACACATATGAATTCTAATTCTTTTCTGTGTTCTTTGTTGGCTGTAGGACAGTAGGAGTATTATTTAACCTCTCTAAGCCTTAGTTTCCTCATAGGCAAGATTTATTATACTAATATCTGTAATTGAATTTAGTGTTTTGTGAGGATTAAATATGGCAATGCATGCTAGATGAAACATTAAATAAAGCTACAAATGTTAATAAAGTTCAGCTATTTTTCTTTACTCTTCTTTCTATTCAATCTTCTCTTCATCTTCCTCTTTACTGAAATAAAGGGGCCTGCTGGGTTTTTTTGTCTAAAACCCGTGGGATAAGTCAGCTTTAGCGATAAATCAGGGAGACATCATAAAGTGACTGTTAAAATTGTGAAAGTGGATGAGATTATATGGATAGCATATCTGGAAAGTCAGAAGAGAAGTGACATATTACAGAGCCATGAATAATGCTAATGTTTAAGGGATGAGAGAAGAAATTTCTACTAACAGATTTGAGGATGTTCAGAAAGACAGAAGGCAACTCAAGGAAAAGCTTTTATGAGATCCAAAGATGTGAGGAATGTCAGGAATAAGTGGCTAGTTTTTAAACGCAATAGATTCACTTAAATCCTATATGTAGCATAAACTTACATGCCGTTCAAATGTTTGAAGAACAAGAAAAATAAGAATAAAATTGTCCACTGAATTTTGCATTGTGGAGTACATTGTCAGAGAAATATTACCTGATAGCCGGGGGCAAAAGGGGAAGTTGAGACAGAGAATGTCTACTCTTTTAAACTAAAAAGTAAAGAAAAAATACAGTAGTTGTGAAAGAGTGATCCTATGCCAATAGAGCAGATTCTTCATCTTTTAATTTTTTTAATCTTTTGGGCAGGGAGTAGGAGCATATTTATAAATGGAGCAGAAGATGATACAAAAGAGATAGGAAATGATCAAAAGAACAGTGGAGAATCATTGACAGAGTCAAGTTTCAGTGAAAACAAGATGGATAGAATGAAGAGAGAAAAACTAGGCCTTCTATTAAAAAGTGAACAGTCCTTCATAATCAACCAAAAAGGATGCAGAGGAGCATTTATAAATGTATAGGTGAGATAAAATAAGGAAAGGATTATTTCCGTGGACCGCTGAGGAAACCAAATGCTTCTGTGCCTTCACCTTTGAGAATGGGCAGTAACACATGGTTCCTCACCCACCCGACCACATTTACCCCACCGCAGTGTAGCCATGAATGGAGCACGTGAAGGGCTAAAAGTTCACCTGCTCACAAGTGAGGTCCTCAGTTGGTAGGAGAATCTAAGGAAGAGAAATGATAGCATTCCACCATGCTGCCTTCATTTACCACATACTGGAACACTCCCAGTCATAGGAGAAATGGTAGAATTTATCACATAACTGTTATATGAAAGTTAAAGTTAATCTTTGAGCCTCTATATTGCCATTGAAGGAGATGGTTAGAAGTTATAGCATTTTATTAGCATCCTGTGATTCATATCTGAGATGAAATATGATAGACTAAGAATGCCTTCTAGAGGCCAGCAGTATTGTGTGCTAACTCAGCAAAGTGGATGTTTCTTCTCTATCCTAGTTTAAAACATGGGCTTTATTTGAGGTGACCATTTATGTTTGTTGCTAATAGAGTAAGTGTCTGTGAGTATCTGCTGCAAAGATATATACATAAGCTTTTGACTTGTCTCAGTTTGCTACATACCATAGCGTTCATGATAAAATAAAGGAAATTAATAATGATCTCAGCTCCAAGTCATTTCCTATCTTCCATACATTACTCACTTTCTCTGTTTCTCAGTTCTCTGCTTCACACAAGAACATTACTTTCTGATTAATTTTAATAAATTATTTCTGATTAATATTCAAGAATAATGAAGTTTTTGAGGAAGAGAAAATTTGGATAGGAAGAGTGGCACCTTTTTGGAAATCAGTTTGAAAAATTTTGGACAGAATTCATCAACCCAACTTGTACCTTTGCTCTGGGAGCTTAGAGAGCATTCTTTCTGAAAGGTCAGTCTCTGAAACCATACCCACTCACTGTCTTTATTGTATGTATTTTTAAGGAACAGTCTTTACAATGACTTTCAACTTCTATAAAATCTGACGCCCACAGTCTTTTTGACTTCATTTCCTACCACTCTTACTCTCACTAGCTTCACTTCTATCACTGGCCCTCTCGAAGGTCCTGGACCCATGAAACTCACTTCTGACCCAGGGAATTTGCATCTGCATCCACTGTTCCTTCTCCAGATAGCCTTATGCCTGTTTCCTCACTCTCTTCAGTCCCTGTTCTATGTCACCTTATTGGCAAGGCCTTACCTCAAGGGTATTCCACACCTCTCCCCAAGCCAAACACAACTGGTCATATTTATTTATCTTGATTTATTTTTCTTCATAGCACTTAATAATTTTTAATATATGATTTTTTTTTAATTGTTCACTTTTCTTTCCTCTCGATAATGAAAATCCTAAAGTCCATGAGAGCAAGGTCTTTTCTGTTTTATTTAGCATTATGTTCCCAGCACTTAGTACAAGGTCTGGAGTGGTAAATTTTTATTGACTGAATGAATGAAAGTAAGGAATGCTAAATAAAATTATGAATTATCATATGGATATAAATCAGTTTATATGTAAATTATTATTATTATCACTTTTGTTATCATTAGTCTTTGTGCCTTTGTATAAAAGTAAAATGAAAGAGAGGCAATGGCATTATTTTTCTACCAAATTGCAGGTTAAAAACATCCCTCTACTAGCCCCCCAAAATCTGTGCATATACATATAAAGCAACCTTTACTCAAACATTTTACTGTCATCTGCAGGATGACAGTGCTAACTACACAAATCTATTATAACTACAGTAGGAGAGGTATATCCTGGAATTGGGCAAGCACCATTGTGTGTGTGTGTGGGTGTGTAGGCTCTGGTTAAAATCTTTCAGCTGCTTCTGAGCAAGAGAGATCAACAAGGACATATATTGTCATTTCCAAATTTAAGATTCTTGAATTTTAAAACAAGTTTTGATAGGCAAAACAAGGACCACTAGAAACAAATATATATATTTTTAAATTTATATTTTTGGTGTGTCTATGGGAGAGAATTTTTAAAAGAATAATCAAAATTATGGGAGATGATCCATCCTCTATTTGGGAGTAAAGAATATATTTGTTTCTAAATTACAAAATTAGAGGTATGAGAAAAATAAAAATAATATATACTTAAGGTAGGTATTAAAGAATTGTATTAAATAGTGAAGTATTCTAGACCATTTATACCTTAAAAGATCTCAGTACTTTTAATATGACTTAAATTGTGCTTACTATTGGAGAGCTATATTATATTATCAGTTATGTAAAATCTCTACATGTTCTACAATATGATACATGATGCTCTTATAAAATTTTGTATTAACACCTTTCAAAAGGAAATAAATACAGTTATTTGCAGGTGGAATAGTGCCATGGTAGGGCAGGTCCAAAAGTAATGAATCAGTAATTTAAAAACTTGCCTCTATTTCTCACATATTGAGAGTGAGAAAATCCTAAATTCGAAAGAGGTCTCCAGAGGTACACGTATTCTGCCAGTAACCTGAACTGAGAGTCTCTTACATCAGAGGAAATTGAAATATCATTAATAGAGAAAAACTCTAGAAGTGTGCATCAGTTTAACACTTCAGTTCCCAATCCTCCAGTAAATACAGATTGCTCCATTTATCACTAATCTTATTCAGGGTCTTGCAATCCAAAGGAATGCATGCACTTCTATATTTGTTACTAAAGTAGTTGTTAAAGCATTGCTTTGTAAGCTCTGAAATCCCATTTCATCTAAGCAATAGTGTTCAAGGTGTGTAGGTGGTTAGAGAAGGCAATCTTAGGAGTTCCTTGTGCCATATTAAATTATGAAATGGGACATGACTCTTGCTACTTAGGTGAGAAAGTAAAAAATATCATCCAAACTTTTCTATAGTTTTTCAGTCTAAGAGAGATTAACATAAGATACAGATACTATCACTTCTGCATTCTTCTACTAACCAAGGCAGTTGACACTGCTGTGTCCATATTCAACTGCTTTTTAATTGAAAGAAATTGCAAGTCATCTGAGAAAAGGCATGATACAGGGAAGAGAGTGGAAAAGAATTGTAGAATTCTTCAAATGAGGAATGGAATAATTGAAATGAATTTAAAAATTGAAGTATTAAAGCCATCAACAGAATCAGCCATCTTTTCTAACTTACTTTTGCAGACATGCAGAAAGTCCAAAGTGAACATTAATTGTCTTAAAATGAAATATTCAATTGAGTTTTCAGAATCATTTATAAGCATGGTTTTACCAATAAAGACATTAACTTATTTCATCTAGCAAGTGTCATTATTGGAGGTGTGGCTAACAATGTTATTAAAGACCTAGGCTCTTCCTTTTTTTCTGTTCCAATATCTGAAGAGTTTTGGCAATGTCATCTCTACAAGGTAACTGCTAGAGTTCTGTATTAATCAATGTTCTCCAAAGAAACAGAAACAATAGGATGAATTCATTTGTTTGTTTATTAATCATACAAATTGGTTCACACGGTGATGGAGGCTGAGAAGTTCTATGGTCAAGCTAGAGAATAAGGAAACCCAGTGATATAATTTAATCTGAGTCCAAAGGCCTGAGAATTGGTGGGGAGTATGGGTGGCCAATGGTGTAAGTAAGTCCCTGTCTGAGTGCTGATGTCCAAGGACAGGAGAAAATGGATGTTTCAGCTTAAGCACAGGGAGTGAATTCACACTTCCTTTGCCTTTTTGTTCTATTCAGGCCTTCAGTGGATTGGATGATGCCCACCCATATTGGTGAGGGCGATCTTCTTTACTCAGTCTAGTGATTTAAATGCTGATATCTTCTAGAAACACCCTCACAGACAAAACCAAGAAATAATGTTTACCAGCTCTCTGCGCATCCCTTAACCTGGTGAAGTTGACACATAGAATTAACTTTCACAACATCTAAACACTACATCCTTACACAGAAGTGTCCCAAGAAAGAAAGGAGTCGTGGGGCAAAAGGCCACTGCTGTCAAGCAGAAAAGTTTTCTTAGAAGCTCCCAGCAGCTCCTTTATATTTTACTGCCAAGAATTGAGGTAAATGGTCACATGTAGACCGATTACCTGAAAGAGAAATGTAACTTCTGTGACTGACTTAGTCTTAATTGCTCTTTGGACACATTATCATGCATTCAAATTGGGGTTCTCCTAGCAAGGAACAATATGAAGAAATGGTTCTTGGGTATACAATCAATAATGCTATGCAGAATAAAGGTTGAAAACAACTGTGCCTGTAACATGTCTTAAATATCAGCTTTAATCTTATATTTAAAGACAGTTGTCATATATTTTTTTCTTTTGGGACTCTGTAAGCTACCTGCAGGTCACTGTGATTGGTGAATTAACTGACTTTATTCTATTTGGCATGTTCCCATACTCTAAGAGGAGCTTGATGAACTTCTTTTTTCATATACAAGATTCTAAGTGTATCTTTTCATTTAGATTGGTAAATTGAGAACAATTATGCCTCCAAGTTAGTTATTCTCAGAATGTAGATCTTTACTTATGTGAAGAAGAAAATACCTGACATGCTAGTTTTAACTTTCACAGAGACTATGTACTTGAAAGGGCTTTTCCCATTATGCTCCCCAAAACATCCTCAGATTTTGCAACAATTACATGGAAATGTTTGAAATGTTTTTGTGTTATTTTCCATCATTAAAGACATCAGGAAAAATTATAATTTAAGGTAGCTACAATATCCCTTTTTTGGAATAAGGGTAGATTCACTGAGAGGTTGTAATAAGTATTCTCATTCTAACCCATTTTCTTTAGGGTTTCCAACCCAAATGTTATTGACTACATGTGTAATGAAACATATTAACCAGGTATCATAAAGATGTGTTTAGCAAACTTACTAAATCTAAATAGACGAGATCATAGTCTGCCACTTTAAACAGGATATTTGTCAACAAGTTTTTAAAAAGTTATATGTCGTCATTTTAACTGAGCCTCTGGTTTTTTCAGAAGATAACTTTTTAAGTTAAATTTGCACTGTGCCCTCATGAGTACTGCTATTTTAAAATGTAATCCCATAAAAGCTTATAGTTTTATATAAATATACTTTGCTTAGATGTACATATTTTGCCAGTTTCTTAAATATAGGAAGTCATAAGGGAACATAAAAATATCTAATGATAAGTATATCTGGGCAAGTTGCAAAGAAGACCTACTATTTACTCCAAACTTTACTGCAGCTATTAAAGGTATCACTCTTATTTATATACTCAATATTTATATATTCATTCTAAGTTGTTTTCCAAAGATGTTGTTTCCAAAGAAGTTGGGAACAGAACCCAAGGAGAGCAGCTAAGTCTAAAATAAGTGAATGGAAATTGAGCTGCCATACACTACAGAGGAGGGTTTATAGTTTGAGTTAGTTATGTTCCTGCTAAATGAATAACTACTAAAAAGAATCTGTTCTCTTCAAAGGGATATAACAAAATTCAGAGTCTCTAAGACATATCACTTACAATGTCCAGATCACAACTCAAAATTACTCATTATGTGAAGAAACAGGAAAATTATTCATTTATAAAAGAAAATATAGGGCTTCCCTGGTGGCGCAGTGGTTGGGAGTCTGCCTGCCGATGCGGGGAACACGGGTTCGTGCCCCGGTCCGGGAAGATCCCACATGCCGCGGAGCGGCTGGGCCCATGAGCCATGGCCGCTGAGCCTGCGAGTCCGGAGCCTGTGCTCCGCAACAGGAGAGGCCACAACCTAGATTTGGGGATTAGCAGACCAGGATTTAAAAGATGTAATCAAAACAATGTTCCAAGACATAAGTGAAAATATACTTGTAATTAATGAACAAATAGAAAACTTTCAGCTAAGAAATAAAAACTATAAAATGAACCATTAAAAATTCAGGAATTGTAAAACAATAATAGACATACAAAATTCACTTGATGAGCTTAAGAGGAGAATGTTGACAAACGAAGAAAGAAAAGTGAACGTGATTATAACCATAAAAATTATCCAGTTAAAAAAAAATAATAGATTTTTGTTTAATTGAAGAGCCTCAGGTATCTGTGCAACAATAACAAAAGTTCTAGTGTACAAGTATTTGGAATACCATGAGATTTGAACAGCCACTTAGAAATGAAGATATACAAATGACCAATAAAGACATGAAAAAGAGACTAACATCATTAGTTATCATGGAAATACAAATTATTACCTAAATGAGTTATCAAATTACACTCACAGAATGACTAAAATTAACAAGACTGAACACACCAAATATTTTAAGAATATGAAGCAATTAGAGCTTATAATTGTTGATTCTCACAATAAATTATACAATTGAAATGGTACTACAACTGATGAGAATGGATAATATCCATAAAAAGATTTGTTCATACAAAAAAAGTTCATTGCAACTTATTTCACTAGAGCTAAAACAAGAAATATTCCAGGTGTTCATCAATAGGAGAGAAACAAAACTGAGATATACAAGGGAATACTATTCAACAATAGAAAACAAACTACTGCTATATGCAACTACATATATAGGTCTCAGAAATATTTTGCTGAGTGAAAAAATAGCACTGTGCAAAGTAAATTATGCTATAATTTCAATGATATGAAGCTCTAAACAAGAAAAACTAATCTGTGACAGAATAAAATCAGTGTGCTGTTTGGTTCAGAGGGACTTGTCCAGGCAGTATTGACTAAGAAGATTTATGTGGAAACTTTCTGGGGTGAGGGTAATATACCTGATAGATATTTGCTTTACACAGGAGTTGTAGGTGATTGTCAGACTTGGAATGATCCATTCAGCATTTGCACATTTCATTGTATGAAAGTTTATCGCAAAATAAAAAAAATAAAATAATAATAATATTGAGCTCTAATTTTATGTCTCTTAAAATATTTAGGAGGAAGTGCACTGATGTTTGCAACTTAACTTCAAATGCATCAAAAATAATATGGATTAATGAATGGATAGATGGATGGAGAATGGACAGATATATGTTAAAGCAAGTAAAATAAAATGTTAATTTTTGATTCTAGGTAGTGGGTATATAGGTTTTCACTCTACAACTCAATTAACCATTCTTTAGTTTTCAAAATTTTCAGAATAAAATGTTAGCAAAAAGAACTAAATGAATGGAATGAATGGAGAGCCATGTCAAGTGACTATTTGAAAAAAAAAAAAAGCATTCACATAGAACAGAACTAGAAGTCCCTAAAGCTGAAGTGTGCACATATAAACATAGGAGACACACACTGACATTTTTGAAGCCATGTACTGAATTGCTTGAAAGTAATTTATATTTAATATGATTAATAAGAGAAAATGCAGATTAATTTATGTGAAATAAGAGCAACCATTTAGACTTAAAGTTATGCATACTATATATAACTCTCTATATATTCATTCACCCTATAAACTGTGAAGGTCATACTATTTGCCAGATGACTAGATGCCTAGGAAAAATAATGAGGCAAATTTTTCCTGGCACATGCCTCCATGAAATTTGCAATCTCAAACTTTATTATATTTGGCTCAGTTTCAAGAGATATAACAAAAACACATAATAAGAGATATAACAAAAAACATATATAACAAAACATAAATGACATGGCATCCCTATTGATGGTCACATGGTATAATACAGCACTTCTCAAAACATGTTTCAATTCTTATTGCGAATCAATATTTATGTCCCCTGCCCAGACTATGAGTTAGAACTCCTGAGTAACCAGGCTAATCTCCATTTTAACAAGCTTCATAGGTGATTTTTATGTACATCAGTGTTTGAGGACAACTGCACTATAATAAACAACATCTGGATCAGGAATTGGGTTGAAAGGCCAATGTCTTTATTCCTGACTATGTGCCCTCTAGTAAAAACCTAACAACTTTGGATCTCAGTTTAACATCTAAAAAGTGGGTAATATAGTACTTTCCTTAATTATTTCACAGGATTATTGTGAACACAGAATCATTATGAATAAATTATAAACTGCTTATCAAAGTATAAAGTTGAAAGAAGTATGAAAATTTATGGCATTATTTGCATACAGGACAAATCCATTTTAAAGTTTTTGTTTATGGCTATATGAATCTGCAAGTATATATTCCAGATAATATCAAGAAGCCTACATATAAAAGCATATAATAAGAGAGGGTCTTTGAACAGCAGATGTGATTAACATCTGGGTCCTAATCTAGTATAAATCTATCATTGAAATTTAAGCTGTTAAAATTGTTTTGAAATGGGATAATTCCCTCATTTGGTTCATATCATGTCCCAAGAAATAAATAAGTAGGTTTAAACTTCCTACTCACCTATGTTAAAATAGGAGGCAGACACACCTGGATTTTATAAACATATATATGGGACAGCCTTCAGGGAAATATGCTCAACAGTGAGTATATTTTTTGCAGGAAAGTACTTGACGAGTTTTGAAATAAGCAATTGAGAATTGTAATTATAAGTCATTTTGAAATCTGTCCAGATTAAGGATGCCACTTTTCTCTGGACTAGATCATTTCTTTTTTTTTTTTTTTTTATTGTAGTGAACAAGAATTTTAGGACAATAACTGTCAGAGACTAATCATTCTCCTTTCTTCTGTGAACTGAAGAAAAAATGCACAATGTAAGAGCTGTCAGTTGAGTTTTCTTTAGGGTCTTACTGAGGAATATAGCCTGGGAAGCAGCTTCTCCATAGCTCTGAGGGGACTGGTCCAAAGAGGTAGGGGGAGAAGCCAGTACGTACATGATTTTAGCTAGGGAATGCCTTCAGTCGTGCTTACATCTCAGTGAAAGGTTACTGCTAGTCATGAGTATCAGATATCTCAGTTAATGGTTTTAGCACTTTTCTATGTATGAGAAGATAAAAGAATCTGGGTTCATTAATTTTTTTTTTTCTGAGATAATGCTAACTATCTAATAAGCCTGTTTTTCCAAAGCACAGAGTGCTTTATCCTGTTTTTAGCCCTGAACTCCTTTCAGGGTATACTGTCAGTCACCAACTGCAGTGGCTAATGACTTTATTCTTGTAGAACTGGATGGTAAGCAACATTCTTTGTTTTATACCTCCTTCTTGCATTTGTTAATTACTTCAACAAATATTTGCTGAGTTTCTAACATGTATTGGGTACTGTTGTGAAGATTCGAGAGAAAAAAAGAAAATCAAATGTGTTTTCTTATTTCTTTAGTTCCTATTGATGCCAAAAACTCGGCCTCTGTGCGCTGGTGCTGAATCAAATCTCGGAGACAGAATTTTTCATGAAGTAGAAAAGAATAGCTGTATTGCTTTGCCAGGCAGTGGGGCACAGCAGGCTCCTGCCCTGAAAAACTGTGTCCCTGCCGGGGGGAATTTAGTGAGGAGTTTTATGGCACTGGCTGGTTCAAGGGCTGGGTTGCTGATAAGGATCAGGGTGTGTGCAGGGCCTGCATTCCTTTAATCTGGCCTCAGGTGGTCTCCTGATCTCTGAAGAATGCTTCATCAAGCAGTTAACATCTTCTATTTGTTGGGGGTTTTAGTTCTGCAGAAGAGCTCAAAGATATTATGTGTATCCCTTGACCTACAAACAAGAAACGGGAGACACAAAGTCTTCTGTGCCCAAGAGCCCCACAGGGTTCTGCTCAGTTTCACTATATAGTTCAACCACAAAGGATGCCTGGACACTACCCAAAACACTCTGCCTTCTAATGATGGGAATTATTGATTATCATAGTGATGCTGTGGTCAGAAAAAGCTCAGCTCACTCAGACTTTGCAAGGAATGATAATTATCTGCTACCTGCAATAAAAGAGCAGAAGTGTTCTGGCTGCTTTTATTTCATTTATTTGCAGTGGACATTGTCAGTCACAAATTTCTTTTCTTTTGGAGGACAACATTGACAGGTAGGAAGGAATTTTAGTTTTCTGAGGAATCTTCACACTGTTTCCACAGTGGCTGCACCAACTTATATTCCCACCAACAGTGTAGGAGGGTTCCCTTTTCTCCACACCCTCTTCAGCATCTGTTATTTGTAGACTTTTTAATGATGGCCATTCTGACTGGTGTGAGGTGATACCTCATTGTAGTTTTGATGTGCATTTCTCTAATAATTACTGATGTTGAGCATCTTTTCATGTGCCTACTGGCCATCTGTATGTCTTCTTTGGAGAAATGTCTATTAAAGTCTTCTGCCCACTTTTGGATTGTATTGTTTGTTTTCTTGTTGTTGAGTTGTATGAGCTGTTTGTATATTTTAGAGATTAAGCCCTTGTCGGTCACATCATTTGCAAATATCTTCTCCCCTTCCATAGGTTGTCTTTCTTATTTATGGTTTCCTTTGCTGTGCAAGAGCTTGTAAGTTTGATTAGGTCCCATTTGTTTATTTTTGTTTTTATTTCTGTTGCCTTGGGACACTGACTTAAGAAAACATTGGTATGATTTATGTCAGAGGAGGTTTTGCCTATGCTCTCTTATAGGAGTTTTATGGTGTCACGTCTTATGTTTAAGTCTTTAAGCCATTTGAGTTTATTTTTGTGCATGGTGTGAGGGTGTGTTCTAACTTCATTGATTTACATGCAGCTGTCCAACTTTCCCAGAACCACTTGCTGAAGTGACTGTCTTTTTCCCATTTTATATTCTTGCCTCCATTTCAATCATGTAAGTTTTTAAAGGGAGAATCATTTGGTGAGGGTCTCAGAGTCTTCATTACCTTCCACTCTGTGCAGAATTTCTTCTGATTGGTTGATGGTGAGGTACCAGGGTGCTGTTTCAGGAATCTTGGACTCAGCCTGAAGTTACCAACCTCCACCTGGGTGGGGGCCATAGTTCCTACAGAAGAACTGGAAGGTATTTTTTTTTTATGTATATTCCTTGAGGAGGAACCAAGACCTTGCCCATGGCTACACTATTGATTCTTAACTGCTTCTTTATTTCTGCATCCCCTCCCTTCCTTGATAAGCCACAGTTTGTATATGTGCTGCCAAAGCGAGCACAATAAGCCACTGTTTGAATCTGCCCTTTGGAAGTCAGGGAAGGTCAAGGAGGCTGAATGAAACCTATTTCCTACAAGCAAGAGCACACAAAGGATTTGTACTTGGGATCCCCACAGGGTCCTGCTCCATTTCATTACCACAAAAAAAGAAATGATAATTATGTCTCTTGATAGATACAGTTAACTAATGCTATGGTGGTAATCATATTACAATATATAAATGTATCAAACCAACACATTGCATACCTTAAACTTATACAATGTTGTATGTCAATTATATCACAATAAAAATAAACAAATACCAAATCTTCCCAAGGGATTTTGAGAAGCCCTATATAGAGAAGAAATTTACATTGCTATTTCACTTCCTATCCCCTCTCCTACTATTCACCCTACCTTAAGAAAATGTACATCACAGAAATAATGTTCCCATAAGTGAGCTCCTTTTCATGTAAGCACTCAGAAAGACTTAAAATGTCTTTCACAATGCTATTTCCTTAAGCATTCTCTCTTGGTCACCACTGGCTTATTTCAATGTCAAATTGTTCCTAAATTATTACTCTGCCCATGACTCTTTTCTTGGTGTTGATTCATACATAAAGGTAAAACTACAGAAGTGGTACATTTTACCATTAACCTTGATGCTGAAACCTGGCCTCTGTGCATTGGCACCAAATTGAATCTTGGAGACAGAGTTTTTTTTTTTTGCAGTACGCGGGCCTCTCACTGTTGTGGCCTCTCCCGTTGCGGAGCACAGGCTCCGGACGCGCAGGCCCAGCGGCCATGGCCCACGGGCCCAGCCGCTCCGCGGCACGTGGGATCTTCCCGGACCGGGGCACGAACCCGTGTCCCCTGCATCGGCAGGCGGACTCCCAACAACCGCGCCACCAGGGAAGCCCAGAGACAGAGTTTTGAGTGAAGTAGAAAAGAATAACTTTATTGTTTTACCAGGCAAAGGGGACCACAGTGGGCTATAAAGCTCTCAAAACTGTGTGTCCTGACCTGGAGTGGGTAGTGAGGGATTTTATCATACTAGTTCAAAGAGGAAGGCCTGATCAGCTTGTGGACATTCTTCTGATTGGTTGGTGGTGAGGTAATTGGGAGTCAGCATCACCAACCTTCTAGTTCCAATCAGTCTGGTCCGTGATCTATGTGCTTGTGAGCAGCATACAGTTGGCTTCTTTCACCTTGTGGGGGTTTTAGTATCAGCAAAACAGCTCAAAGATATTGTTATGAATATCCCTTGAGGGGGAACCAGGACCCTCTCCAAAGGCTGCACTGTTATTTCTTTTTTTCCTGTACGTGGGCCTCTCACTGCCGTGGCCTCTCCCACCACAGAGCACAGGCTCTGGATGTGCAGGCCCAGCGGCCATTGCCCACGGGTCCAGCCGCTCCACGGCATGTGGGACCCTCCCGGACCGGGGCATGAACCCGCGTCCCCTGCATCAGCAGGCGGACTCTCTACCACTGCGCCACCAGAGAAGCCCTGCACTGTTATTTCTTGACTGTTCCTCCCTTGTCTCTGCATCCTCTCCCTTCCCTGATTAGCAACTGTTTGAACCTGCCCTTTGGAACGCAGGGAATGTTGTGGAGGCTGAATGAAGCTTATGTTCTACAAACAAGAAATGGAGGACACAGAAAGGCCTTTGTGCCCAGGAGCTCCACAGGGTCCTGCTGAGTTTCAACCTTATGCCAATGAAATTGAGTTAAATAGTAAATTGAAATAAACAATGCACAAATCAAAGGTTATTTATATTTCTTGGAAGAAAATAATCAATTATACTGATCAACTATGCTAGTGTCTTTTTAAAAATTTGATATTAAATATTAGTGTTGATTGCCTGAAAAAAGCCTGCATAATGTGAAAAGGGGGTACAGAAACATTTTATATAGTTGAGACAAACACATCTGGATATCTGTTTTGGATATCTTTGTACTTCAACTATTACAATAAATATTGGGATGAAACTGGGTTCCAGAAGAACACTGTCTCTTCACATTTGTTTTGTGGCTTATTTCATTTCCTGGCCTAGGATGAAGTCTTAGGCAAACCTAAACTTTCCTAATTACTCTTACTTAATAAAATTATTCTGTTTTCTTTAATTCACAGGGATAGATGTATATTGAAATGGAGCAGGACCCTGAGGGGCCCTCCTGGGTATAAAAAGCCCCTCCATGTCCCCTGTTCTGTTTGTAGGGGGAAAAAAAAAAGGCTTTAATCTCCTAGGCCTTCCCCAAGTTCCAAAGAGTAGGCTCAAGCAGTTAATAGGACAGTAGAGTAACAGGACTCCCAGTTCCTCCTGAAGGGATATCTGTAACAACCTGATGTGTATCTTTGAGTTGTTCTGAAGAAACTAAGATTCCACCCAGGCAGAGGATGGTGACTACATACTGACCACAAGCAGCAGACCCTAGACTGGAACCAGAGGCTGAGATTCCAGAGACATCACCCTGTTACCTCACCACCAACCAATTAGAAGAAAGTCACATACCCTGCAGCCCTTACACCAAATTTTGCTTTTAAAAACTCTTTCCTGAAAACCACTGGGGAGTTTGGGTCTTTTGAGCACAAACCACCCTTTCTCCTTGCCTGGCCTTTGTAGTAAATCTTTCTCTGCTCCAAACTCCAACTTTTCAGTTTGTTTGGCCTCACTGTGTGTTTGGCAAATGAACTTGGGTTTTGCAGCAATTTTAGTGACTAATATAGTTATTAAACTTTGAAGCTTAGGAGTTCCCCAGCACTCCTAGAACACTTTTCAAACAACTCCTACTTAACTCTTCATCCTCCTTAAGATAGGTTGGTACTGGATTAAATCTCACAGTCTTGGCTTGGGGATACTCCCTTAGCTAGCAAGCCTTCCATAGATGATCTGGCACCTATTTTTGAAATATGAAATACGTGATACTAACTTTATGCTCTTTGGTCTTTGAGGCTACAACAACCCAAAACCAAAGAGAATAAGTTTGATTTTAACATTGTCTCATATCAAATAAACTTTGGTACTATGGAGGAAGCTGAACATATTGAAATGAACCTTACGGTTGATATCAGAAGATTAAAGTTATGAATCCTTGGTCAAGTCACTTAGAATTTTTGACCCCCAGTTTGTGCATTTATCACATGAGAATTGTATTAATATAATAATACATGAATGGATTCTATATCAGTAGATTACTTTAAAAATATATAATATTTTCCTGAACAGAAAAATAGTTATTAACATTATAGGATTGTCAAGAGATCAAAGTGTGATTATAGATACAAATGCTTGGATAGTCTTAAGTAGTATACAAATTTAAGTTTTTAATATCAAGAATTATTATTCAGCATTAAGCTCATGATGCTATTTTTTTTTTATTGCTGTTGTATAATCATTCTGTAGTTTAGATAACCTATACTCAATATCAGTTTGAGACTCTGCTTTCATACATATATTTTATAGAGATCAGAATAACAAATACAATTTTAAAACAAATCCTTTATGTTCTGCATAATAGAGAGTACTTCCTTTTTATATTGTAAAAGGGTACTGGTCACCTGCTCATACAATTTATGCAAATAATAACGTTTTTCATTGCTCTGATATGATTTTACATTTTAAATGCTTTTGAATCATATTAGGTATAAAATAAAGTTATCTCAGTATTTTTCTTCTGCACCATATTTTTACATGGATACAGCCACAAATGTTTTATGCTTTTCTCACCTACAATTTACTATCTAGTAATTTCATTTTCAAAGGACATTCTTCTTCTATGACAGACAGTATACAATATAAAATAATATAAAAATACAGACCCAGATAAAGAAGTATTTTAGAATGCAGACTTTTGTTTTTAGGGCCACGTAGATGATCTGAAGTGTTCTGCATTCTGAATTACTTCCATTAAGTTATTAAAAAGGTAATGTGACAAAAACTAAGAGAAATTATGCTCTTATTTGAGATATGAGTAGAGATTGGTTACTATTATAAGAATCCAGAATAATACTGAAAACGGTATACTTAAGGCATAGGAAAAAAAATATATATATATATATATATCTCCCATTATAGTAAAAAACATATCTGTATGTAGTTTATTCATGTGTCTAAATATTTTTTAAAAACTATAGCTGAATAGTTACATATAGTATAGTATTGCATTTAATCTTTAAAGTAAACCCAGGTAATATTTTGAAATTTTAGAGATGGGAATGAAGTAAAAGTATTGAAAATGCCAAGAAAATTAGGTAAACTGCTTAGAGCCACTTAGCTGGTAAGAATTGGAGTCAGAATTTGAAACTTGGTCTCTTGATTGTATGTCCATGATCTTTCAGTCAGTGGGGGACATCTATATTCTCTATACATTTCCTGATTAAAAAAAAAATCACCACTTACGGTGTGTGTTTTATGAAGAAGAGGTAAAAGTGTTATCTCATAATTATGTGGGACTTGTCATGTGCTGAGCCCTTTATATGCATTATCTCAGTCAGTCCTCATAGTAGAGTTAGGGAGTAAATACTACTATTTTCCACATTTTAAGAATGATGAAGCCAAGGATCATGTGGAGACTTGTTCCAGAGAAGGAATCTGGATTTTGTGCTAAGTTGGATGAGAGGCCATTGAAGGTTTGATCAAGGTAGTTGACACAATCTGTTTTAAGTTAAAATATCGCTTGGGTGAACTGACCTAGAGAAAAGTCACCACAGGGAGGCTGGATAGGATAGGATGGCTGTAGTCCAGGTAGGAGATGATTTGGACTGGGGTGAGAATCAAATTCAGGATATATTTCAAAGACAACTCTATCAGAATTTCCTGATGATTTGAATAAGTGCTGCAAAAGAAATATGATTTAAGGATGTCACAAGATTTTTTTCCTCGATAATTAGATAAATGGAGTTACCGAGAGGATGAACACTGATGATGAGAAAGTCTGGGGAAAAATACAAGAGATTACTTGTAGACACGTTGATACTCAGATAAATATCTAATAAAGCTGAACATTTCTTTTATGCTAAATAGTCTGCTACGCAGGCTGCTTATAAAACAGAATCGGTTAGTTAAAACATGTAAAAAATGTTTTGCTACTGATGGTCGAAAATTGTTTTCCCTA
>NW_006781100.1:111521-111950 GCF_000442215.2 Lipotes vexillifer
ACAGTTTCTATTACCTTTATTTTTTAGTATTATGACAGAAATGGGAGACAGGAAATTATGCTAGGGAATAATTGAAATTATGGTACAGTATATCTTTATTAAAAAATAAAAACATGGGCAACTCTCACTTGCAAAACACGAAAAATCTGTATAGTTTAAAAGCTGCCGAAAATTAAAAAGGATCAAAGGTTCATTCATTTGCTCTTACGTCAAGGAAACAGTTACCTAAACATATATTTCTCCAGATAACCTATTAAGCAGGAGAGTAAGATCCGGGAGAATTACATTTTACAATGCCAAAAATAAAATGAAATGAAAAACAGTGGCATTTTTATTCCATTGTGTGCGTGTTGCTTTCCAAGAAAAAATCCAGAATTTATCTATTAATACAATTTTAAAGTTAAAATACTTTAATCAAACTGTAGGGAA
>NW_006781100.1:111960-138513 GCF_000442215.2 Lipotes vexillifer
AAGATATTTTTATGATCTATCTGTCTCAAGTATAATTTAAAGAATAAACCTTAAAAGTAGCTGTGCTTTGGACTTCCCTGGTAGTCCAGTAGTTAAGATTCCATGATTCCAATACAGGGAATGGGGGTTCGATACCTGGTCGGGGAACTAAGATCCCACATGTTGCATGGCGTGGCTAAAAAAACAAGCAAACAAACAAACAGCTGTGCTCTATGTGTTTACCAGTGAATTTTTATCTACAACTTATCTTAAAGAATTTGTGATTGGTAGTTACAAGATGTTTACCAAAGCACCGTTTTAAAAAATTTTTGAAAGTCTTATGGAACTTGGAAAATATTGTATCCATAATATAGATTGCTATTATTGTAATAAAATTGATTTTGTAGGAATGTATCTAATATATCATGGAAAGACAAATGTTAAACATATATTAAGAAAATATTAAAGGCAAGCTATTTAATTTCATAGAGTTTTATTTTTCAAAAGTATGTACTGTATACAAAGGATTTTCCAAGGATAACATCAAAATATTTTATATGTACTTTCTGGGCATGTGGGTTTAGGGCAAATGGGATTTGTGGGGTTTTTTATACATTCAAATATTTCTATATTATAAGTCAATTTTGAAAAAACAAAAAATATTATCACTTGAGATATATCATCATGGTGATATAATAGAAAGGAAATTAAACTTGAGGTCAGAGATCTAGGCTTTATCCCATCTCCACAACTATAATCAGTCTATTTGAACCTCAGTTCCCTCATTGTAAGTAATATGTGTCATGTAAATCCATGCCAAAGTGAAAGATCCATATAGAACACCCTATTAAGAAATATTTATTTTTCTTTTTAGCCTTCCAGCGTTTGAGGTAGATATTCATATCTGCCTTTTCCTAAAGTGGAAACTAAATTTCATCAAGGTTAATGACCTTGTTCACTTGTGTATTTGAATTGAGGTTAGTGTGACTTCAGAGCCTTTGGGCTTTACTCTGCATTTAAGAGGTAAAATGCAGTAAAACAACAGCAGTACTCATTCTAGATGAACAGAAGTAAAGGATGAGTTAGACAAATAGGCATAGGTGAAGAGATTTAAAACAAACCAAAGGAAGAGAATAAAGAGCTAAGGCAGAATAAGAGACTAAGTATTGGTCAAAAAATTACACTGCAAGGATTTTTGACTCATTGTCATTATAGAGAATCTAAGATAGTAAAGTCAGTTGAAAGACTAAGATAACCTAATCGTGAGGTACTAAAAACTTAATTAAAATATATAGGTATAAAAAATGTTTTAAAGTTTATGGGTTTGGATTGCATTCATCCTTGTATTTAATTTACTTAGATTCCAAATTAATATAGTGCAAGTGGCATAAGCCAGAACTAGACAAGATGTTCCTTCCATAAATCTATACTTCATTCTCACCCTTACTTCAGAGACTTGGTACTAATTTTCACCTGAGCCTGGACTCTCTTCATCCAATAGGGTTCCCTCATTTTTTTCATGTTTTTCCAAATAATGAAAAACTTTTCTTAAACTAAATTAAGACTGAGAATATTTAGGAAAAAATCTATCTTCAAATACTGCAATTTAATAAATCATATGCATGAAAAACAACTTATTTATAGAAGTAGTAATAAAATATATGTCTAGGATTTGCAAAGAGTTACATTAATGAATAAAAACCACAGGAAATTAAATCTGGGCCAATCCATTGTAATGAGTAGTTAGGCATCTCTAACAAATCTGAGGAATCATGAATCTGAAAATCATATATTCTTTTTCTCTGTACTCACTTTTAACCTCTTGAGAGGACCTCACCTCACATTCACTGATTAAAAGACATGCAGTAAAACATCTCCTTGTTGTAGCCTATGAAACAGAATGAGTAATCCTCTTTTAAATTAGTGATAGGTGAATCACAAAGCTTTGTGAAGTTGAGTTCCTTTTCCTCATCTGAACTTTCTTTGATGAAGAAATAAGGCTAGAAAACATGTAAGAATGTATTATCTCATGAGAGATCTTGTACTTTTCCTTCTGCCTCTAGCTTTAAAATGTTTAAAACTGAAAAATTTTCACTCCTATAGATCTAATCACTATATTTGCTCTTTAAAATGAATTAGAAAAATAGAAAAAAATATTTTGTTTTTTCCTCTCACAAAGTGCCTATTCTTCATAATTTTTAAAGATGTATAGGAAAAAACAATCATATTTTGACTTTAGATAGGACAACAGAAATAACATCTGATTCTTTGCTAAATAAGCACTGAATAGATGTATGAATAAAGAATAAAATTAAAAGAAGAAAAAAGGTATAAGGAAGGAAGGAAAGAAAGAAAGAAGGTTCTTTCAACACTACATGTTTGTTTTTTTCTTTTAGTTGAATAAAATTTATTTGAAGATAAGACTTTGAACATAGTGATTGGAATAAGAATACAGCAGTGTAATCATTGACAAATTGACAGTTCTGATCTTTTTAAAGATCAGAAGCTTCTCAAAGTTGGCACAAACTCTTGGCTATTTCCCTCATATTTTCCATGAGGTTATACTCCATCAACAGCTTCCTATGTGGTTTCCCTTGTGACGAGTGAACTGTATTCATAACGGTTTGAGTTATGAATCTCCTACCTCAAGTTTCTCTGCCTACCCTTGGAGAAACATGTCTCTTTCTGAGCCCAATTTCTAGCTACATAGAGATTGTAAAACAAACAAACATAAAAAAAAAACAACTAAAAACCTTTCCTTGTCTAATAGAAATCTTTGTATAGCATTTATTAATCAATTTATGTACAAAACATTCAGCTCATAATTCTGAGAGGTGTTTTTCATTTGTTTGTTTTCATCAAACACTTGGTGTCAGACTATAAACTTTGTACATCGTGTGGCAAGGGGAACATCACAAATAAGAAAACATTGTAAAACAGCTTAGAAACAACAGACTCTCAGTAACAGTGGGCGTAAACTTTTGATAACAATGTGAATAGAGGAAAGTAAGTTTTATGAGGTTAGCCACACTTCTTCATATTTGGAATACCATGGAGAGAAAAATAGCAGATTAAATAAAACATCAACTCTGTACCCAATTCCTTTTTTATATTTCTTAGATATTTATTATCTGCATAGTTATAGACTGAACCCAAACTCCCTTTAACTCAAATCCTCTTATTCTTAATATCTGAAGTGTATTAGGCATTCTAAGATGTCCCAGTAAGTCAATAGTTATGTGTATGGAGCTGATGATTCCTTTGCATTATTCGTATTTTACTTCCTAAGGTGAAGTGCTACTGTCTAATAAGATAATGACTTCTTTATTAGAACCCCCCATTACAGACCAAGACCATATACAATTTTGTTGGAGTAATAGTTTACTTTATTCATTTCTTCAAATATACGACTCTAAAAGACTGTAATTCTCTTGACATCAAGTACCATGAATTAATAATTTTATATCCTCAAGATACGTTAAAAATTAGTGTGAAAATATTATGGGTAGGTTAGAGGGTTCAGAACTCAAAATTTTACATTTTCCTCTCCTTTCCCAAATTCAAGTTGTACTGAGTTATTCAACCACATTCAGTTATGAGTTCATGTCAGAGGTGAACTGTGGTAAGGCTTAAAGCACTGCTATTGTGTCCCTCAAGGTGAAAACACATGAAGGAAGATGTGAATTAAGAATAGTGAGGGATTTCCCTGGTGGTCCAGTGGTTACAACTCCATGCTTCCACTGCAGGGGGCACGGGTTCAATCCCTGGTTGTGGAACTAAGATCTCACATGCTGCATTGTGTAGCGAAAAAAAAAAAAAAAATAGTGAGAGATTACCCTAGGCTGACAGGAGAGGGAGAGAAAGAAGTCTGCTGGCTCAGAAGGCACAGGGCACTGGTAGCCTGTTTTCTAGAAAGATTCTTATATAGTTTCTCAAAAGATTCCTGCATCCATTAATTAAGTGTCAAGGAAATAGGAGAAACCCAGAAGACTTGAAGGGGTGCTATGATAGATATAATAAAGGCCTCAGGGCCATTTTTCCAGTGAAAGATTGACTGGGGACAGTATTAGAACTCTGCCATCCCCTCACTGCCATTTCCTAGCAATGTGTATATTTGTGGCATGACTCTAAAAGGGAGTGGATAGGAATGTCCAGAAACTATGTAAAGTTATTTGTTGTGATTTTTAAATTATTATTCTGCTTGACCTGAAGAATGAGAGCACAGAAGTATTCGTTTTGTGTTATATACAAATGAAAAACTCCATTTGTTGATGAATGACTTTGAACTGAGTATCATGCCCCCTGCACTTGTTTAATAGACTGGTTTAGACTGTGGAATACAAGGTACACTGAAAATGCTAACACTGATTTTTATGTTGTTTACAAAAGTGGTGATGATAGACTGTCTCAGAAGAATAGTACAGTGAAATTTATATCTTCCAAAATCTAAATAAAGAATAAATAGACACCTTCCCTGACTTCCCTAAACATGATACATGTGTTATATGCTCTCTTAGTTCCCAATACCTGCTTTTTGCAGCATGTGATTTAGAGACTAAAGTATAATTTATTGCATAATATGTCCTTCCCCAACAAAAGTAAACCCTCAAAAACATTGCTGTAGCTCCTACACCTAGTAGCTTCTCAATCAATGATTTTAGAATTAATGAATGATTGAAACTGAGATTCAGAGAAGCTAAGTCATTTTCCAAAAGAATACGACAATCACTTGACAGAGTCAGGATGCAGTGCTCATGTTTGTGTGTTTTTCCTTCTGAACCATTACTGCTTTTGATCACCTGAGGAAGAAAGAGCAATAATTAATGTTAAGCTCATCTGCTGGCTCTACAAAGTAGGTGGGTTTTTTTGTGAGTGGTAAGTTCTAGACTTCATTGTAGGTAAATGAAGGCTCTCCAATAATATATAAATGAATCTTCATAAATGGCTTGTGTTATATTCCCTGTATATATTTCTCTTATATTAAAAAAAAAAAAAAAGGAATGCCTTTCCCTCTTCACAGAGACCAGGAAAGAGTTCAACACCTTGTCTAAGTACTTAATCTAACTACAGAGTAATTATTTCCAAATTTGAGATAGGTCTGACTTTTCACAAGCAGTCATTAAAAAAAAAAAAAGCACATTAAAATACTTCACCTGAAATTTATAAAATCTTTTACTCTGTAAAACCTATCTTTCTTAATTCCAAAACATACAGTAATAGAAAAAAAAAAAAAAACAAGAAGGAGAGGTTTATTACATAAAGCACAATCCATAACATGGGATATGAGATGTAATAAGAAACAAACGTCTTTGAAAAAAAATATATGTAATAAATAATCATGTTAAATAGAAATATACATGTTCTACAAATCAACTGAAGAATGTATTAAATATTGCCATATTTCCCATGGAATAAAAAAATCATTTCCTAAAATGTTAAATAAAAATCTCAAATATTATATAAAGTATTTAGTGACCTAGACATAATTATTTTACTTTTTATTTCTTACTCGGTTAATTTGAATTTTAATACAAACATACAGCATTAAACTGATATATAACAACCCTCGATAATAGCAAATATATGTTAATTGCACTTATGGAAAATTCTTGTTGATTGTAAGAATTTGATTCATAAGAATTGTTGATTTATAAGAATGTGGTAACATAATTTATACAAATGTAATATGACCTAATTAGTATTTTGTTTATTACTTATGACCACTATGCCAGAAGTATTTTCAATTTGACTCCAAAGTAACCACTTCCCTCCATTTGCATGGTCTGTACTTCTCAGCTCCCATAGTAAATAGTAAAACATGGGGAAAAAAAAAAATTGGGCCACTGTGATATACCTAAGTGGTCATTCACAGCTAAGTAGAAGATGGCATTACCATACACTGTGCTGTAGAGCATACAATTCTTCAATTATTTTGACTTTTTTGTTGTTATTTGTTATTTTAAATGGAGGATCAGAGAAAGTCATCCTTGATTATGTTATTTGGATGAGTCTGGTGTTCTGACTCCTAGATAAATGATCTTCTGCTGTATATGATTCAATAATGGGTGTATTTCTTATTCTCTCTAGGCCCAAGAGGGCACAATTTGAATACAGAGGGCAGTTGGAGATAAACAAAAGAAATAACATTGTGAGAGAGCTGACTTTGATAATTATGGGGTCTGAATATGCCTCAGTTGGGAAAATGCTTATTTTCCTCCTTGCAGTTTAGACTGTACTGTCTTAGAGAAATAACGATTTTCTGTGTGTGTGTGCAGTGCGGGGGGGATGGGGGGCGGTGGTGTGTGTGACTGTAGGTGAATGTGCATGCCTGTGCTTATGTATGTGTGATGTATGCTACAGCTACCTATGGCCAAGTGGGTGAATATGGAAGTGTGTCTGGCGGGAAGACCTCCAGGTGGTCTCTGCTTGGAGTGCCTGCATGCCCCATGCACATTTCTGATTCAGCCTTCTCTTTGTTATGTCGGGAATATTAATTCTGACTTTGAGAAATATACATATGGGAACAGGGAATGAATCTTGTGATAAGAACAAATTCTGTGTGTCCAAGAAGTGTGGTTTGAAAAAGTTATATTGTTGCATATGATGAAATTATGTATAAACAATTTTTTTAAAAGTTGAGGACATTGACAAAAGGGAACACTTTTGAAGGGGTTTATCTAAGGCTTTCACAGAGGGCTTGGAAACAATCATATTTACGTAAAACTTCACTTTCCTAGTCTATATTATAACACTCTTAATTACTCAAGCTCATCAATAAGAACTGACATCTATTATATTATTACCCCTAAACATCTAAAGTATATCTTCCATTTATCCCTTTGAATCTAGTCTCTACCCTCTCTGCCCTTCTTCACCATGTTCACCATGTTCACCCACAAGGCAGACCCATGGATCTGCCTTGTGGGAGATAAACCAAAAGATTCCCTTGTCCTCTGTCTTCAGGTTGGATTTGCTGATGGGGAAGCCCAACAGCAGAATGGTGAAACAGGGAAGAGTAAGGTTAAAATGTTTATTCACCTAGTTCCTTCTCTGTGAAACTGCCTTGGGTTGGCTAAATCCCTCAATCTAAGCTCCTGCTCAGGTAGCCTTTTGCATGTGGCTTTTTTCTTCAGTGTCCAGAAGCTACTCTCTTCCCTGGCCTCTTCAGACCTAGGGGTACTTATTCCTGTAACCACTGCTACTAATGTTGGAACCACATTATAATACCCTATTGTTTAGTAAATAATCTAATATTAAACTTTTCTCATGTTACCCCAAATATGCTCTGTTTCTAGCCAGAACTCTGATTGATACAAACAGTAAAGGAAAATATGTCCTTGCTAGGGACCATGCAGTAGTGACAACATTGTATTGAAAAGACTGAATCCTAGAATCCCTTTCAATCACACATGGTAAAGTGAGAAGGGATTTTTAATAGAACTGGATGAAACATGTAAGAAGAGACAGACTGGGATACAAATTGTAGGTGGAAAAATAAAAAAAGTATATCAAACTCCATCCTTTAAAAATAAATGCTTAAAGCATTTGGGGTGGGGGTGATTTTTGAATCATAATTTAGGATCTTGAATCATGGCTCTTGGGATCCCAGAAGTATGATTTTGATAACATGACTTTGCAAAATATGACAGTATTCATTTACTCCTTTGTTCTTCTGTATTCTTTTTCTCTGTATTGTCAAAAATGAGTTTATTTTCTTCTTTTCTACAATGATGCATGTGAGCTTCAAGATATCTTTTATGAGGAGTGGATGTCTTCTCTGCTTAGTGTGCTGATATTTTTTTTGTTATACATTTACTTTACTTGGTGTGGACTTAACATCCCAGTTCAACCGAGAAATAAGAGCTGATGTAAGCTTCCTTTGTTTAATATTATTCACCAGGAGTTCTGCCACATTCGTGTGTTAGATTCGTTTGGAAAAGACTCTAGGAAATTTTTTTTCCTGGATGAATTTGGTCTTTCTTTATAAATTGTCAACAGAATCCTCCAGCAGCTGGCCATTACTTTTTAATCAAATAAGTGCTCTTCACTATTATTGAAACTCAAGAGGAAATCCATAATATAGTAAGAATCTCTGCACTTTCCTCGAAATAATAAAAGTAAAATTTGGCTTTGAGCTAGAGAAAATAAGTCCCTACTTATTACTTTAACTGAATAAACATGAGCAGGAATTGACTAACTTGTACTCACATGAAATTAGGAAATATGATTTAAATACCAATGTAACCAAATCTTTGAAGTATCTATCATTTCTAATAGAATTTTTCTCTACCTTGTTTTCCTACGGTGGAAAAAATCTGTATTATTTACATTGCATCATGTATGCATACTGTACTAGAATGGAATAAAGAAACCCTTATAATTGAAGGAGTCATCTTAGTTTAACCTCTCAGCAAGTGCAGGACATTTCATTATTATATGCATATTATTATCATCCATTCCCTGCTGGAGATTTTCAGCTGATATAATGATCCATGTACTTTTAGTTAGATAGAAAGTTATTCCTTACGTTGAGTAAAAATCTAGCTCAACATTGAGCCAAATTCTGCCCTCAGGGACATTTTAGTGTCCTATCATTTCTTTCCCAAATCCTCCTCTCTTTATAATGTTATTCACTCTTCTGCTTTCCATGAATGAACCTGGCATCTTTATCTTGTTTTTCTTCAAAATATCACTCATATATATGAAGTTTTGTATGTATGTATGTATGTATATATATATATATATATATATATATATATGTCCCAAAATACTACAGTAACATTAACTAGTTTAGTCATCTGTTAATATTTTCAATTGCTTCTTCAAATTATAATGTCATGTTAAAACCAAGTTTTAGGACTTCCCTGGTGGCGCAGTGCTTGAGAGTCCGCCTGCCGATGCAGGAGACGCGGGTTCGTGCCCCGTTTCGGGAAGATAATCACGCTCTTTCTCCAAGAAACCATTATGTCAGAAGCAGGCCCCCATCACAATAATGTCTGGAGTTAATAAAGTGTGTGTTGAACCCGGTTACGAAATTGTCTTAACTCATTTTATTATATACTTTATATATATTCTCTGAAACCCAAACAACACATCTCTTCTAGCATGATAAGAAATATCCAGCTCCTCTGTTCTGTTTAAAAAAAAAAACAAAAACCAAGTTTTATATTTTCTTTAACAAGTTAATTTATTGTTCAAGGAAAAAATCATTATTTGGAGGTTTTATCAGATTCCTTAATTGCAAGGTCATTAAAGTTAAATTTTTGGATTGAAAGCAAAAGAAGAAATTAAAATTATTAAAATATGTGTTCTGGTTTTTGATAGATGAATCTTAAATAAATTATAAATTTTGGACAATATTTTAAATAAACTTCAATCCTTCTTTGTATCTTCATCTGCTTTCAAAAAGAGAACATTTAGTTATATTTTTTAAGTCTCATCTAAACTTTTAGTATATATATTCTAATATTAAATTATCTTTTCTCATGACTACAATAATGCTTTTTGTATTTATACCTCACTTTTATATGAATTAAGGTAATATAGTTATGTTAATAATTTTTATAATATTAAGTAAGAGAAAAGAATACTCTATCATCATTCTTTGTCTTTTCTTTGTAAAGAGATTGGAGAAAATGAATTGTTAGCTTTATACCCATGGTCACTCTTCACAGTTTTAAGATAGTTTTATACATAATAATATGATTAGATTATTTAGATTACATTGACTTAATACTTTAAGTAAATACCTTTTAAGTTTAGATTTATTGAGTTATAGTTTATACACAGTGAAATTCACCAATATTAGGTATATAGTTCTAAGAGGTCTACAAACATATATCACCATATAACCACCAACACAATCAAAATATAAAATATTTCCATCACGCCTACCCCTACTTCCTGGCAACTACTGGTCTGATTTTTGTCCATCTGATTAGCCTTTTTTAGAACATTATATAAATGAAATCATAGAGTAGGTAACATTTGGTGTCTAGCATCCTTCCTTTAGACCAATGCTTATAATATTCATACATGTTCTTGCATTTATCAGCAGTTTGTTCCTTTTTGTTGCTCTATAGTATCTTATTGTATGAATATACCACAATTTGTTTATTTATTCACCAGATAATGGACATTTGAGATCTTTGTAGTTTTGAATGATTGTAAACAAGACTGCTATACACACTCACTTACAGTTCTTTTTATGACCATTTCTCTTATATGAATATCTAAGAGTGGGATTGCTGTGTCATATGGTAAATTTATATTTAACTTAACTAGACACTGGCTGAATGGTTTTCCAAAGTGTTTGTATTGTTTTTCATTACTCCCACCAGCACTGAATTGAGTTTTATATGTTCTACATCCTCGTATATTTAACTTTTTACATGAAGATATGTACATTCTGTATACATCCTATGCAACTTGATCAAAGAATGGGAGAACATATTTTCAAACCATATATCTGATAAGGGATTAATATCCAAAGTATTTAAGAAATTGATACAACTCAGACAAAAACAACCTGATTAAAAAGTGAGCAAAGGGGCTTCCCTGGTGGCGCAGTGGTTGAGAGTCCGCCTGCCGATGCAGGGGACGTGGGTACGTGCCCCGGTCTGGGAGGATCCCGCATGCCGCGGGGCGGCTGGGCCCGTGAGCCATGGCCGCTGGGCCTGCGCGTCCGGAGCCTGTGCTCCGCAGCGGGAGAGGCTGCGGCAGTGAGAGGCCCGCATACCGCAAAAAAAAAAAAAAAAAAAAAAAAGTAACCTTGCAAATGGCCAAAAAGTACATGAATAGGTGCTCAACATCACTAATCCTCAGAGAAATGCAAATTAAAACCACAATGAAATATCATCTCACACCCGTTAGGATGGCTATTATCAAAAGACAAGAGATAATAAATTCTGGCAAGGATATGGAGAAAAAAGAACCCTTATACCCTGTTGGTGAAAATGAAAACTGCTACAGCCTTTATGGAAAACAGTATGGCAGTTCCACAAGAAATTAAAAATAGAACTACCATATGATCCAGCAATCCTACTTCTGGGTATATATCCAAAGGAAATAAAATCTGAGTCTCAAAGAGATATATGCACTTCCATGTTCATTGCAGCATTATTCACAATAGCCAAGATATGGAAACAACCTAAATACCTATTGATAGACAAATGAATGAAGAAAATGTGAATATATAATAGAATATTTTTCAGATTTTAAAAAGAAGGAAATTCTGCCATTTGCAACAACATGGATGAACCTGGAGGACATTATGCTAAGTAAAATAAGCCAGACACAGAAAGACAAATACTGCATGATCTCAGTTGCATGTGGAATCTAAGCTAGTCCAACTCATAGAATCAGAGAGTAAAATGGTGATTGTCAGGGGCAGGGGGAAGGGGGAAATGAGATATTGGCCAAAGAGTACAGTTTCAGTTATACAAGATAGATGAGTTCTGGAGGTCTAATATACACTATGGTGATGCTAGTTAAAAATGGTTTATTATATTGTATAGTTGAAATTTTCTAAGATAAATCTTGAATAAAATCTTTCAACATATATACGCACAATGATAACTATGTAGAGGTGATGTATAAGTTATTTAGCTTACATTTGGTGATCTTGCCACAGTGTGTACATATATCAAAACATCAAGTTGTACACCTTAAATATGCATATATATAATTTTTAGATGTCAAAAAGATCTCAAAGTTGTTTTTTAAAAAGCTGACTCAAAGCAGTGTGTAGTGCTTTTAAAAATTTACTAAAGTTTTATATATAAAAGAAAAATAAGAAAGTTGTTTTATATATAAATAAAATAAGAACTGGAAAGATGCTTAAAATATCAACAATTTTAAAGTATCAAAGTACCTAAATATAGGACTCTATTTAATGTCACTAGTATTATCAGATAAACAATGCACAATGAGTTGAGAGTGTAAGTAATATAATAATAGTATACTAATAATTGAAAATTGGGAAAAGCTTCTATGTCTAAAAATGAATTATTAAAATATTGATAGTATGATGTGGTGGATTCAAATCCAGTAGAAAAAATTAATTTGCAAGCTGTGATGCATGGTATAATTCTAATTATATGATAAACATAGTGTGTTGGGAAGACTAGACTAAAATATTAACAACATTTGTCAATGTCAAAGGAAAGGCTGAGTACTCCATCTTGCACTATGTCTGAGGAGTAATCCTAAGGAGAGTAGAGTGAAGAGACAGTCTGAAACCTCAAGGGGATTATGATGTTGCTAAGCCAACATTGGGTCTGTCCTCTGTTAGACAATTTGTTATGTGAGATAAACTCTCTTTATATAGATCACTTTTATTTGGACTTTATATCACTTGCTCAAACGTAAAACAAACTACAAACAAAAGAAGAGGGCACATGGTGAAAATGAAACAAGAGAAGGTCTTTTTTTCAAATATTATTTATTTACTTAGCAATTTTATTTACTTCCTTTTCCCACTACCTCATTCTCTCAGTCCTCTGGACACTGGAATCACAAGAATTCTATCTATCATGGTTGAAATAATCAATGACAGCACAGTTTTATTAGGTATCCTAGAAATATGCTCAGTGATCTTTCTGTGTAGTCTGTTTCTTATTGTGAGTAATAATTTATGCAATGCTACTCAGGAAAAATCATGCCAAACTAATTTCATGAAAGTTCTGATGAAAGTTTTTAGATCTAGAGAATACCTTAGAAATATATATTTATCCAACAAATAATTTGGCAATATTTGTCATGTTGCACTTAAGAAGAGGTAGTAAAACTTGTTTTCCATTTGTGGTATAACAACAGCATGCAGTGTTATTATTCCTTGTTTACACAGAGGGAAGTTTCTAAGGGCTTAACATAATACTGTTTCCTCAACCATTTCTTATGATACCTTTTTAACATAGATACCTTACATAATAAATTGAACTTAAGCTTATGTACTTCACAACTGCCAAAATAAACAAATACAGAAGTATATAAAAAAGAAAACATGCAAGACTTGATGAAATATTGAAGTCTATTTTGACAGATAAAATATTTTAAAGAGTTAGTATACAGACAAAAAACATACACAAAGATTTTTTAGCAAATGATAAAGTTTCTTGCATGTAGTTTCCAGATACCAATTATTCAAATACAATGTTAAAATCTAGCTTGAGGGAATTTCTGGGAATGGGATTCAAGGGTATATTTTATCCTAAACCCATGTTATGAATAACTTCTAAAACTATAAACTTTGGCTTCATATGCAGAAATACAGTTTTTATATTGTGCTAAGGGATTAACCACAAAGGTGAAGAGTTTTTAAAGATATAATTAGGTTCCTAATCAGTTGACTTTAAGTTAATCAAAAGGGAGATTAGATGGGCCTGGCTTAATGAGGTGAACCCTTGTTATGAATTTGTCAAATTAACACTTATTCAGCGGTGCACAGAGTGCCAGATGGTGGCACCAGAGGGATTGAAATCACAAAGTTTATTACTCACAGGTCCTGAATGAAGTACCTTGTATAGAGGCCACATGGAGATGTCAAGGCAGAATGCACACAGAGAAAGGGGAACATGCCTTTATTAGGGTTCATGGGGAGAGTGCCTTGGGGATCCCAGGCTAAGGCCAGATTAATTAATTCAAACAGAAGAGTAGGGTTTTGGTAAGCCACACAGGGATCTTATCTAGGGGCACATAGGGGAAGGCATTGGAAGGCAGAAGAGACTGTTTGTCTCAAGGACTGGTGGGGATGTTATTTCAGGAACATATGCTTGTTTGTGACTCTACAGGCTGCTATCTCAGGCATGTGCTGGCATGAGGAGACTAGTGTTTGAGGTCACTGCATGCTACTTGGCCAAACAAAATGGATGCCAAAGCAGTAATACAATGGAGTAGCTTAGCTAAACTGTTGACAACTGTTGAAGAGTCTGGGGAGACCTTCAAGATGGCAGAGGAGTAAGACATGGAGATCACCTTCCTCCCCACAAATACATCAAAAATACATGTACATGTGGAACAACTCTTACAGAACACTTACTGAACACTGGCAGAAGACCTCAGACTTCCCAAAAGGCAAGAAAATCCCCACGTACCTGGGTATGGCAAAAGAAAAAAGAAAAAACAGAGACAAAAGAATAGGGATGGGACCTGCACCTCTGGGAGGCAGATGTGAAGGAGGAAAAGTTTCCACACACTAGGAAACCCCTTCACTGGTGGGGATGGAGGTGGGGGAAGCTTTGGAGCCACGGAGGAGAGTGCAGCAACAGGGGTGCAGAGGGCAAAGCAGAGAGATTCCTGCACAGAGGATCAGTGCTAACCAGCACTCACTGGACTGAGAGGCTTCTCTGCCCACCCGCCGGGAGGGGGGTGGGGGCTGGGAGCTGAGGCTCAAGCTTCAGAGGTCAGATCCCACGGAGAGGGCTGAGGTTGGCTTCATGAACACAGCCTGAAAGGGGCTAGTACACCACAGCCAACTGGGAGGGAGTCCACGAAAAAGTCTGGAGCTGCCAAAGAGGCAAGAGATCATTGTTTCAGGGTGTGCAAGGAGAGGGGATTCAGAGCACTGCCTAAACGAGCTCCAGAGATGGACGCGAACTTTGACTATCAGCTCAGACCCCAGAGATGGGCATGAACTGCTAACGTTGCTGCCACTGCCACCAAGAATCCTGTGTGCAAGTGCAAGTCACTATCCACACGCCCCTGGAAGCCTGTGCAGCCCGCCACTGCCATGGTCCTGTGATCCAGGGACAAGTGCCCTGGAAGAACACACAGCGTGCCTCAGGCTGTTGAAACATCACAGCAGCCACTGCCACCTCAGGAAAAAAAGCTGTAAAAAAATACAAACACATGGAGGCTAAACAATATGCTACTAAAAACCAAGAGATCACTGAAGAAATTAAAGAGGAAATCAAAAAATACCTAGAAACAAATGACAATGAAATCACAAAGACCCAAAACCTATGGGATTCAGCAAACGCAGTTCTAAGAGGGAAGTTTATAGCAATACAATCCTACCTCAAGAAACATCTCAAATAAACAACTTAACCATACACGTAAAGCAATTAGAGAAAGAAGAAGGAAAAAAAAAACACCAAAGGTAGCAGAAGGAAAGAAATCATAAAGATCAGATCAGAAATAAATGAAAAAGAAATGTTGGAAAAAATAACAAAGATCAATAAAGCTAAAAGCTGGTGCTTTGAGAAGATAAACAAAATTGATCAACCATTAGCCAGACTCATCAAGAAAAAAAGGGAGAAGACTCAAATCAACAGAATTAGAAATGAAAAAGGAGAAGCAGCAACTGACACTGCAGGAATACAAAGGATCATGAGAGATTACTACAAGCAAATCTATGCCAATAAAATGGACAACCTGGAAGAAATGGAGGAATTCTTAGAAAAGCACAACCTTCCGAGACTGAACCAGGAAGAAATAGCAAATATGGACAGAGCAATCACAAGCACTGAAATTGAAACTGTGGTTAAAAACCTTCCAAAAAACAAAAGCCCAGGACCAGATGGCTTCGCAGGTGAATTCTATCAAACTTTTAGAGAAGAGCTGACACCTATCCTTCTCAAACTCTTCCAAAATAAAGCAGAGGGAGGAACACTCCCAAAGTCTTTCTATGAGGCCACCATCATCTTGATACCAAAACCAGACAAAGATGCAACAAAAAAAGAAAACTACAGACCAATATCACTGATGAACATAGATCCAAAATCCTCAACAAAATACTAGCAAACAGAATCCAACAGCACATTATAAGGATCATACACCATGATTAAGTGGGATTTATCCCAGGAATGCAAGGATTCTTCAATATATGCAAGTCAGTCAATGTGATATACCATATTAACAAATTGATGGATAAAATCCATATGATAATCTCAATAGATGCAGAAATACCTTTCAACAAAATTCAACACCTATTTATGATAAAAACTCTCCAGAAAGTAGGCATAGAGGGAAGTTACCTCAACCTCAGAAAGGCCATATATGACAAACCCATAGCCAACATCATTCTCAATGGTAAAAAACTGAAACCATTTCCACTAAGATCACAAACAAGACAAGGTTGCCCACTCTCACCACTATTATTCAATATAGTGTTGGAAGTTTTAGCCACAGCAATCAGAGAGGAAAAAGAAATAAAAGGAATCCAAATCAGAAAGAAGTAAAACTGTCACTGTTTGCAGATGACATGATACTATACATAGAGAATCCTAAAGGTGCTACCAGAAAACTCCTAGAGCTAATCAATGAATTTGGTAAAGTAGCAGGATACAAAATTAATGCACAGAAATCTCTTGCATTCCTATACATTAAAGATGAAAAATCTGTAAAGGAAATTATGGAAACACTCCCTTTTACCATTGCAACAAAAAAAATAAAATTCCTAGGGATAAACCTTTTTAGGTTTATGCAGAAAACTATAAGACACTGATGAAAGAAATTAAAGACAATACAAACAGATGGAGAGATATACTATGTTCTTGGATTGGAAGAATCAACATTGTGAAAATGACTATACTATCCAAAGCAATCTACAGATTAAATACAATCCCTATCAAACTACCAAAGGCATTTTTCACAGTACTAGAATAAAAAATTTCACAGTTTGTATGGAAACACAAAAGACCCCAAATAGCCAAAGCAACCTTGAGAAAGAAAAATGGAGCTGAAGGAATCAGGCTCCCTGACTTCAGACTATTCTACAAAGCTACAGTAATCAAGACAGTATGATACTGGCACAAAAACAGAAATATAGGTCAATGGAACAGGATAGAGAACACAGAGATGAACCCACACACATATGGTCACCTTATCTTTGACAAAGGAGGCAAGAATATACAATGGGGAAAAGACAGCTTCTTCAATAAGTGGTGCTGGGAAAACTGGACAGCTACGTGTAAAAGAATGAAATTTGGACACTTCCTAACACCATATACAAAAATAAAATCAATTAAAGACCTAAATGTAAGGCCAGGCACTATAAGACTTAGAGGAAAACATAGGCAGAACACTCTATGACATATACCACAGCAAAATCCTTTTTGACCCACCTCCTAAAGAAATGGAAATAAAACAAAAAATAAACAAATGGTGCCTAATGAAACTTGAAAGATTTTGCACAGCAAGGGAAATCATAAGCAAGACGATAAGACAACCCTCAGAATGGGAGGAAATATTTGCCAACGAAGCAACTGACAAGCAACTCCAAAATATACAAGCAGCTCATGCAACTCAATATGAAAAAAACAAACAGCCCAATCCAAAAATGGGCAGAAGACCTAAATAGACCTTTCTCCAAAGAAGATATGCAGATTACCAACAGACACATGAAAGGATGCTCGACATCATCAATCATTAGAGAAATGCAAATCAAAACCACAACGAGGTATCACCTTACACTGGTCAGAATGGCCATCATCAAAAAATCTACAGCAAGAAATGCTGGAGAGGGTATGGAGAAAAGGGAACCCTCTTGCACTGTTGATGGGAATGTAAATTGATACAGCCACTATGGAGAACAGTGTGGAGTTTCATTAAAAATCTAAAAATAAAACTACCATATGACCCAGCAATTCCACTACTAGGCAGATACCCTGAGAAAACCATAATTCAAAAAGAGACATGTACCACAATGTTCATTGCACCGCTATTTACAATAGCCAGGACATGGAAGCAATCTAAATGTCCATCAACAGATGAATGGATAAAGAAGATGTGGTACATATATAAATGGAATATTACTCAGCCATGAAAAGAAATGAAATTGATCTATTTGCAGTGAGGTGGATGGACCTAGAGTCTGTCATACAGATTGAAGTAAGTCAGAAAGAGAAAAACTAATACCATATGCTAACACATGTATATGGAATCTAAAAAAAAGAAAAGGTTCTGTTGAGCCTAAGAGCAGGACAGGAATAAAGACACAGAGGTCTCTAGAATGGATATGAGGACACGGGAAGGGGGAAGGGTAAGCTGGGTCAAAGTGAAGGAGTAGCCTTGACATGTATACACTACCAAATGTTAAATAGCTAGTGGGAAACAGCTGTATAGCATGGGGAGATCAGCTCAGTGCTTCATGACTACCTAGAGGGGTGGGATAGAGAAGGTGGGAGGGAGATGCAAGAGGGGGGGCATATGGGTATATATATACATGTTAGTGATTCACTTTGTTATACAGCAGAAACTAGCACAACATTGTAAAGCAATTATACTTCAATAAAGATGTTAAAAAAATTAAAAGATATCTGGAGATGACGTTTTCCTTTTGGCCTTCAAGAAGCTAACTGCTATGCAGTAGATAGAGTCAGATGGCAGAAAATGGTGGGCAGCCTCTAGAAACTACAAACTCCAAGGAACTAGATTCTGCCAAAAATCAGTGACCTTGGAAGAGGACTCAAGCCTCAGATGAGATCTGAGCATCCGTTAACACCCTGATTGCAAACCAAGGTACAGGATAATTGTACCTAGCTAAGCACTGCCTGAACTCCTGATCCATGGAAACTGTGAGTGAGTATAGGTGTTTTAAGCCTCTAATTTTGTGGTAATTTCTTATGTAGCAACAGATAACTAATATAGCTATAGTGTGGGGAAAAAGTAGGACCAATACTAAAATTGCTGATTCATTCATTAATTCATTTATTTACTCGTTTAGTAGTTACTATTATGTAACAGTCATTGTTTTAGAAATAAGGTGAGCAAAATGTATGCAGTCCAGACCCTACTCTCATGAGGCTTAGAGTGTAACAGAGGAGAGTGATGAGTTATACAGTCACAATTATAAAAACTGAGATATGAGCTCTAAAGTAATAGAGTATGATTCTCTCACTACACATATAGTGAAGGACTCTCCCTAGGTTCAAGGGTCCTGTAGTGATGTTTAATGAGAGATTGAAAGGATTAGTTAGAACTTTCCCGAAAGAGAGGAAGGTGTGGTTACCGAACTGTCTCATTAGAACAAGATCCTTATTCCATTGTAGTCTTTTTCTCATTAGACTATAAATTGCCTTCAAGGCAGATACTGTATCTTGTTTTGTTTTATTCAGAGTCTAGCACATAACAAAGTGCTCACTATGCACTGGATGAATGAATGAATCATTGGCATCATAAGGAAGCAGGCTTTGTGCATAAGAAAGATGTTCCTCATCTTAAAACTGCCCCTCATGGAGTAGTTGGATCCCCATTAGTTGACATCTAAGCAGACAGAGCATGATCGTGACTCAAGAGCATTGCAAATGTGGTGAGAAGTCAGTTGGGGCAATTCTAGTTTTCAGTTTCTGCTCAGTCCTCAGAGTGATAAAGTTAGATCATGACAGACAGGGTGGAGTATCTATTGCAGTCAGAAACTAGAGAAAAGAATAATCAGAAAATGAGAGACGTGGGCTTGAATAAGATGCATTACCAAGTAGGGATAGTATAAAGTTTTAAAAGAGCACTTTTGACGTAGAGAAACAAAATAATCCGGTTATTTGACCTAGAGCTCAAATAAATTAATGCATATTAATAAAAGAGGAATCATATAGGGAATGCTGTTTCAAAGGATTATCAGCCTTTCCAAGCTTCTTTCTCAGCTGGGAAATATATAAGAGAAAGGGCATTCAAGATTTATAAACAAGCGTATATGTACACACCCATTTAAGGTGACGGAATAGTCTTCAGAATTCAAAGAACATTCAGCGTCTCAGTTTGAAGATGTGCCCCCTTCTCTCTGTACAAACTTGAATCTCAGACTGGAAGTGGAAAGTTTAGGCACAAGTCCTGCAACCATAAGCAATAGTGGGTCAGTCTTTGAGGCTGAAACTCTGACAGTTTTATTTTTGGCTTAATCTCCAGTGTACTTTGTTGTATGTAGGTATTAAAAAATTCAGCTAGGTCAAAATGATTTGTTTGACTACAATGTATGATCAAAGTCAGATATCACTTATTATTTAACAATCTTATTTTGGATTTGTTCTGAATGTTTGGTTGAGCTAGTAGACAATATTGATAAACTAAACACTTTTTGACTATTTATATATTATCATGGATAGTTCACATTAAAATTTGGGATAATAATTATGTAAACATTTATAAAAGATACCATGAATATCAAAATAGAAAATAAAATTGACTTATATAAAATTTAATCAGTAATCTCTCTGATGAGAAATGTATCTTTGGTAATAAAAGAAGTTGTTAGCTCCTTGACGGAGGTCACTTGACTTTCACAGTCACTCAGGATTATCGGAGTCTAGCAAAATGCCTGAGAAATAGAATCTAAAGTATTTGTTGAATACATTGGTGAAAGCATAAAATGATGTTTTGTAATTAAACTATTCAAAATAGTTGCCTTTCATTAGAATTTTATATTTTAAAACATTTAGCTCAATTATTTTTATTATTGAAAATGCTTTGAATACAATTTCTACACCACTGTACTAAATAAAAATTATGTTGATTTTATTCTTTTAGTGTAACTTCTCACATTTAATGGAAAAATGTTATAGTTGTCAGTACTAATAAAATTATCCTGACAACAAGTTTTAAAAAAATAGAGGAGAGCAAAATGATAAATTACTCTGTTAAACAATTTCTAATCCTATAAATGCTAACATGACTTAATCAGCTTCATTTTAGATAAGCAAAGAAACTGAGACAAATGAGAATGATTTAAATTAGCTTTCAGTATAGAAAAGCTGAATATAAAATGTGAATTAATGTAACTGTTATGATGATACCATCCAGAGAATTGGATATGTTCCCACAATTTTTAAGTTGCATAAAATGAATGGCACATGATATTTTAACATAGTTTATTACTAACAACTATAGAAATTTATCTCCAGGCAGAATAATGTGAAGTTAAAATAATCTATAAATGAATTCCAATAAAACTGAAAATATGGTCGACATATCTTCTTAAAATAATTAGCTTAATTATTACTTAAAGTGAATTGATGCCTGAAAATTGTATTTTGTAAGCATGAAAGACTCCAAATTGTTTGTCTGGTAAGGGTTTTGTAATTAATAATTATTAAGAATTATTTTTTAGATGATTCTAAATGTTTAATACATACTCTATTTGGTATAATTTAGTTATATAAAAATCCCTCTGAGAAATCACCTCTATGGCATAGTGTTACACTGATAAATATATTCAAAGATAGATCTCTAAAATAATATTTTGATAGTAATTAAATGAAAATTAAACATTATAATAAACTTTAAAATGCTATTTTAAAAGTCTGATTCTTATTGTTTATACAGCTTGCTCCATTTTTATTTTAGATAAATATCAATTGTTTTACTATTTCTTAATTAAGAAAATAAAAACAAAACAAATATTAAAAAATAAAAGGAATAAAATTGACTTAAAATGTTTGTGACAATTTGTTCTAGGAAATCATTGTGTGAAGGTCATACCATGCTCAGTATAACTCTCACAAAGGGTAGTTACAACTTAAGGAAGAGGAGGAAGTACCATCATAGGAAAAGTTCATGGTACTTAGTAATAATAATTTGATATGGTCACTCAAAGTCCTCAAGGATAATATACTGATTTGGTCTGAGGTTCATTTCTGTAAGTTCCTACAAGTACTTGATTTGTTCAGTATACCCTGTGTTGAGTAGTCTGAGAGCATTTACAGACACTATAGAAATTCAAAAGATATTAAATAAAAGAACAAATAATTGCAAATAATTTGCATAGAATTAAAACTATAAAAAACAAAACTTAGGAATCAGGTATTTATATTTACTGCTTATTCATTCTTTCCTTATAGCAATATGTACATAAGACACCAAAGAAAACAAAGTTGTTAATAATATTATTATTATTATTATTAACAGTTTCCCTCTTTTTGAGTCCCAGTTATATGCACTAACATGTATACATGCAGGTTTAGTAAGGTGACATGATCTTTATATCAAGGCTGTAGGTCAAATATCAGTGCCCTCATTTTATGGATGAGGAAACTGGCTAAGAGGGATTAAGTAAATGATTACTATAGTCTAGCAGGTAATAGAGATAAAATTTGAACTTAGGGACTTCCCTGGTGGCGCAGTGGTTGAGAGTCCACCTGCCGATGCAGGGGACACGGGTTCGTGCCCCGGTCCGGGAAGATCCCACATGCCAAGGAGCTGCTGGGCCTGTGAGCCATGGCCGCTGAGCCTGCGCGTCCGGAGCCTGTGCTCTGCAATGGGAGAGGCCACAACAGTGAGAGGTCCACGTACCGCAAAAAAAAAAAAAAAAAAAAAAAAATTGAACTTAAGGCTATGTATTTCCAAAAACCAGGACATTTTCACCAAACACCTCAGCAATTTCAGATGGAGTAAAATAAAATGCATAATGTGGAATAAATTCATGTACAGAAAAATAAACATTTTCCCAAGGAAGCCACAAACCCTACAGAGTAATTGTTTTGGTAAGGCATACACCTAACACACAACTAGGTTGCACTCAGTGTCTTCATGGAAATATTTTCATTTGGGATTTTTCATTTTGTTCAGTTTTCTCCCAGAAATTTGTTTTCTTGAGTTATATTTGCATTACAAATATACATTTTGTTGTAATTGTCCCCAATAAACAGAATAATTTCAAGGATACGTTTGTAGGAAGAACAAAACAATCAGCAACTTTAAAAATTTTAAATATGTCCAAAAATATCTTAAAGCCTACTGTTACTTTGGGTCACTTTTTACCTAGGATACACTGTTTTTTGTTTGTTTTGGTTTTTTTTAAGTAGGCTTTAAGTGTGAAGCAGGAATAAAAATTTCTGTGTTTGACTTGCTATGAGTGAGATTCTTAAGAGTGTCTGATGTAAATGTTAGCCAGAGGGAGTTAGCTATATGAATCTGAAGTTCAGAAAATACTGAATAGAAGATACTAAATTAGAAATCAACAGAATGGTGGTGCCAACTGAAGCCACCTTCATGATAGTGTCATACTGCAAGAGTGGTAGACTGAGAAGAGAAATTGCCTGAAGTTGAAGAACACTGACATTTAAAGGACTGTTGGAGGAAGAGTAAATCTTAAATCTTATTTAAATCTTAAATCTTACTTAAATCTTAAAAAGATACTGAACAGGAATCACTACGGGAAAAGTCAGTAAGGAAAAGGATGAGAGATGCTAAGAAAAGAATATTTTTTAAAGGAGGTTAAAAGCTGCTGAGATGTCAACTGATTTTATAAAATGGAGACAAATGGTGACCTGGGGAAGAATATTTTGGTGCATAATGGGGACTGAAGCCCAATTTCAGTGTGATAAGAAGTAAATGATCAATGAGTAAATCAGACTCAAAAGTTTAGGCAAGTTTATCGATGATTTTGGCTCTAAACATAGTTAAGAAGCTGAAAAAAGTTGCTGGTGGGGGAAGTGAAGTAAGGGAAGGTTATCCATGATTCTTACTCATTTTCTTATAGTTATTTTTATATAAACAAATACTGCTTACATGCCAGTAGAAAACATTAGTGAAGATGTTAAAGTTACAGGTGAAAGAAGCACTAAAGAATTGAAGAACCCTAAGAATTTACAATGTTATGGGATGCAAATATTAGGTAGAAAAATTAGATTCTAAAGTATACATGGAAAATGTGACTATCCTTTCTTCTTCCTTTCCTCCACATCCAAAAGAAAGCTGAGTATAATAACATAATTTCTTCTTTTCCTTGTAGAATGAACAAGCAAGTGCCCTTTCCTGTGATAACCAAGGAGAAACCTAATAGAAGGTAATTTATTACATTTGTATTCTGATAAAGCATGAAAACAAACCAAACAATATCCTGCATAGAAATGAGAATTACTCTCTTTGTAAGAAGTGGTAGGCAACTTGCTAAACTAGGAAATTTTTCCTTTTTCCACATGGATTTTCACTGGACCATATTTCTACCTGAGTTTCTGTCCTTGGATTATATATGTATGCTTGAGCTAATAGGTTCACTAATTAGAGAAATTATCACGTGTTAAGCTCTTATAGGTGAGGATAACAATACAGATGGATTCATGGCTATTTTCAATGGTAAAGTCCCAGAATTCATTTCACCACTACTATGATCTTCTCCTCCACTAACACTTCAAGCCCGTCACTCCACCTGACACTAATTGAAATGACTTTAGTAACAAATTTAGTAACTATTTGGGAAGGTAAGGCCAAGATATTCACACTCAAATTGTGGTAAATAAATGGGAGAGGAAAAAATGGATTCAGGAAATAAGATCCACTCCTACATATGTGAGTAGTTTTTTCTTCACCTGTAAGGTGGCTGGATATCTCTATGGCAAGATTTATTGAATAATAAAAGTTTAATTCAGGAAATAGGAACACAGCCTCAGAACAAAGAACCAAGTTAGATCCTGGATGGAACAGTGGTGGCACTGACCATGGGAACACCTAGAGGAGATTAACTTCAAAGATGTTTTCCTTGACCTCTGGCAGAAACTTTTTGTCAAAGTTTATCCTTTTTTCTCTTTTGTCGTACTTGCCTTTTAAAATGTGCCAATTGGTAATTAAATAAATTCTTTCCTGGCTGTAGTCTTGGTGAATCTGAAGAGACAGAATAATAATTGGGGAAAATGTTCAAATTCTTTCTGCTCACTGATGCACATAAAGATGAAACTCATTCCTCTCTCTTTAATTCAGGTAAAAATGCAAAAACAAACAAGGAAGAAAGAAAAATAAGTGGTCAGTATGTTGGTAGTCCAACTTAGATTGACATGCAAAGTTCAGGATAAGACCATGGGAATAAGTGGCACACAGGGAGAAAGTTTATTGTGGACCACTAAGCCTAATAACTGAGGGAGAAAATTACCAAGTGGGGTGGAAATTTTTTGTCTGTATGGTAAGAAACTCATAAGAATAGTTATTTTGAAATAATGATTGGGAATTAGCAGTATGGAACTAGGATGACACAGGACCCACTTCTGGTGTTTTTGAAGCATGGGAAGTGGAAGGGTAACTTTTATTTGTGAAGGTAGTGAGAAAAGTAATACCTTCATAAAGAAGCTAGGTTTCAGTTTAGTCAGAAGCATAAGGGAATAGTCATTGAAAAACTGATGATGTAGGTGTGGCAGGCAGAATAATGGCCCTGGAAGGATGTCCACGACTTAATCAACTTAATCCTCGGAACCTGTAATTATGTTTCCTTACATAGCAAAAGGGACTTTGAAGACGTGATTAAGATTAAAGACCTGGAGATGGGGAGAGTATCCTGGGTTATCCAGGTGGGCCCCATCTAATTATATGAGTCCCTAAAAGCAGAAAACCTTTCCTCCTGCTTTCAGAAGATGTGACTACAGAAGGGTCAGAGAGAAAGTCAACTCTGCTGGTTTTTAAAATGGAGGAAGGGAGCTGTGAGCCAGGGGTGGCCTCTAAAACTTAGAAAACATGAAGAAATGGACTCACCCCTAGAGTTTCTAGGAAGGAGTGACGCCTGCCAGCACCTTGATTTTATGACTTCTGACCTTCAGAACTGTAAGATAATAAATTTGTGTTGTTTTAAGCTGCTAAGTTTAAGGTACTAGGTCATGGCAGCGACAGAAAATTTATACATAGGGGAACAGAGGGGCATGAGTAGCAGAAAGTAACATGGGAACAGTGGTACCCATTTCACAAAGCTGCTGTGTGGATTAATGAAATTGAATATATAAACCACTTACAGTTTCTGGAACTTTCAGAAGTGGTAGTTATTGTTTTTTTTCTATTTCAGGTGTTATGAATTAAGCAATGTGGTAAAAGCACTGTTGATGAAATCCTCGTAAAATTTATACGTGGAGCTTCTCCCATGTAGCTCATACTTAGATTTCTGAAAACAGAGTAAATTACATCTAGGTAACTAAACAATTTTGTGTTGAAATTAAAGTGGAATTGTGGAACCCCTCCCCCCAAATAAACATATATAGATAGGTAGATAGATAGATAGATATAGTTTTTACTCTTTGAGCCTTTGTTTTCTTATCTATAAAATGAAACTGTCTCGTCAACTTTATAAACTGCTTATGAGGACCAAATCCTTCCTGTCAATGCAATTGAACAAGGGAAAAACATTTTTAAAGCATGGATTTAATATTTTAGTGTGTGTGTTTGTAAAGGATTGAGTGTAGCTTGTGGTGAAAAATATAGCAACTATTTGTGTCTTTATCAATCAATTTTTGGTTACATCAGAGTGGTTATAGAGATGTAAGCAGTATTGGGTAACGTGAGTTTTCACATTATTAGCAGTGGTATCTGTTAAGCAACCCATTTGTTTGTGGAGCTGCCATGGCTTCACAGTTAAGGGGAAACATTAAAATCCAGGAAGTGTTTCTTAGTAATTTGTTGAAGATCAATTTAATTGTCCTTTGGCACTCAGTGCTACTGAAACTCAATAAATAGTTCACTTGGAAGAAATGTGATGATGAGCAAAACCGATAGAAAAACAAGATAGTCACTGTTAGTCACTATTCAGCTTTGATAAGCAAGGATAACGCTATCATGTTGTGCCTAAATTAAATGTTGCAACTTGGAAGCACATAAATAAGAAAATAAGGAACTTAATCATCTGTTGAACTACATTCAACACATTTTTTTTTTTTTTTTTTTTTTTTTTTA
>NW_006781100.1:138523-140067 GCF_000442215.2 Lipotes vexillifer
TTTATTTTTGCTGTGTTGGGTCTTCGTTTCTGTGCGAGGGCTTTCTCTAGTTGTGGCAAGTGGGGGCCACTCTTCATCGCAGCGCGTGGGCCTCTCACTATTGCGGCCTCTCTTGTTGAGGAGCACAGGCTCCAGATGCACAAGCTCAGTAGTTGTGGCTCACGGGCCTAGTTGCTCCGCGGCATGTGGGATCTTCCCGGACCGGGGCACGAACCCGTGTCCCCTGCATTAGCAAGCAGATTCTCAACCACTGCACCACCAGGGAAGCCCCCATTCAACACATTTTTATTGAGCAAAAATCATATTGTATGCACTGCTAGTTTCCCTTCAAAGATGAGTTAAGAACAATTCCTACATGAAAAATAAGGAATAATAGTAACTTATTTCTACAATGTTTTATAAACTATAAAACATTTATTATTTTATTAAAAAAAACTAAAATCTAGCGAGAGGTATAGGAATATATGTGTAAAACTGACTTTCTTAAAAGTGTAAGGCAACTGTAAGGTTTACAAGGAAGGATCAGTGATTTTGGCCTGACAATTATTAAATGGTTTAAAGATGAAAAATTGAGTAAAGCTGTGAATTGTGACTAGAAATTAAATAGTAAATTCTGTTATTCTGTAAAGGAATTGGGTGCTGTCATTTCAAATAACCAAGTCATAGTAGCCTTTTTTCTTAATCGGCATTTTTCAATGTATAACTTGCATATGAAAAGTTCTGTTTTGAAGTATACCATTCTATGAGTTTGAAAAGCATGATATAAAATATTTCCACCACTGTACACTGTTCCCTCATGCCCATTTGCAGTCAGCCCATTCTGTGGTCCACTACTGGCTTCTGGAGTCAGTACTGTGCTTTCTGACACTGTAAGTTTACCTTTTCCAGGATATTACATAAATTAATCATAGAGTTTATAGTCTTGTGTTGGGCTGCTTTCGCTTTGCATGTTCCTTTGGAGTTTCATTCATGTTGTTGGTTTTATCAGTAGTTTATTGCTTTTACTGCTGTGTAGATTTCCACTGTAAGGTTATACCATATTTTCTTCATCAGTTCACAAGTTGTTTGTTTCCAGCATCTGGATGTTTAGTGGTATGCCACTGTGGCTTTACTTTGATTTATTTCCTTAATGACTAATGATCATCCTTTAATATGATTATTTCTCAATCTTACATCTTCTCTGTGGAGTGTCTGTTCAAATTTTTCCAGATTTTTCTTTTTAATTGAGGTTTCAGTCTTCTCCTTGTTGAGTTTTAAAGCATTTTATATTCTAGATGGGAGTCCTCTATCAGATATGTTTGTGAACATATTCTGTAAGTCTGGCTTGCATTTTTTTAAGGTAGTTTAACATTTTATTTTTTTTTATTTTGAGGATGGATTTGAACTTTATTTATTTAAAGATTTTTGATAGTTTATATATATATATATATATGTATATATATATATATATATATATATGTTTTTTGTTTTTTTTCTTTTCAGCAAGCCTGTGTCTTTTGGTTGGAGCATTTAATCCATTCATGTTTAAGGTAATTATTGATATT
>NW_006781100.1:140128-157796 GCF_000442215.2 Lipotes vexillifer
CGCGCGGGCCCGCCCGCCGGGGCCCGCGGCCCCAGCCGCTCCGCGGCATGTGGGATCTTCCCGGACCGGGCCACGAGCCCATGTCCCCTGCATCGGCAGGCGGACTCTCAACCACTGCGCCACAAGGGAAGCCCTAGTTTAATATTTTTAAAAATGCTCTCTTGATGCATTTTCAAGGCCCTTGCTAGAGACAGGTCAGTTCTCCTACTTGAGCAGCTAAGTAGGTACACATGGCAACTACTTTCCTTATGGGGCTCTCACAGTCTGTTGTTAGACACACTATGAACCTTCTCTAATCACTCCAATACCAGATACCAGACAACTAGAGACAGCCCCTAAGCCCTGAGTCTGTGAAGTTATTCAAAGTGAACAATCCATTGGAACCCTGCAAAACCCAGCTAATCTCACCCTGCTTGGCATACATAAATTGTTCCCTGCAGCTCCAGTTGCTGTTACCCTCTCCTAGGGTGCAAACCTCTGTATGGCCCTGTGTGGCAGCATACTTCCTTTTGAAGCTGTAACAAAGAGCTCTGCTTGGGCTTCCCTGGTGGCGCAGTGGTTGAGAGTCCGCCTGCCGATGCAGGAGACGCGGGTTCGTGCCCCGGTCTGGGAGGATCCCGCGTGCCGTTGAGCGGCTGGGTCCGTGAGCCATGGCCGCTGAGCCTGTGTGTCCGGAGCCTGTGCTCCGCAATGGGAGAAGCCACAACAGAGAGGCCCGCATACTGCAAAAAAAAAAAAGAAAAAGAGTTCTGCTTTCCAGATATCCAGTTAGTGTGTCATGTCCCACCATCAAAAGAATCTTTAAATCTTAGAAATCATCTTTTATTCTGTTAACAATGCCTTGACAAGCAATAGACCTAATTTTTAATTATTTAATAAAATTTTATGTAAGATTTGTTTTCTAGAGAAGTTTTGAGTTCAAAGAAATTTTGAAGCAAAGGAACATATTTCTCATACAGCTCCTGCCTCTACACATGTATAGCCTCTCCCATTGTCAACATCATCCTCCAGAGTGATACATTTGTTACAACTGATGAACCTACATTGACATATCATAATTACCCAAAGTCCATATTGATACTTTACATTATGTTTCACTCTTGGTATTATACATTCTTTGGGTTTGGACAAATATTCAATACATAACTATGTGCATCCATTATTATGGTATCATACAGAGTATTTTCACTTACCTACAAAATCTTCTATGCTCTATTTATCTCCCCATCCCTGCCTACACAATAACTGATTGTTTTTCTGTCTCCATAGTTTTGCCTTTGCAAGAATGTCATATAGTTGGAATGGTACAATGGTGTATAGCCTTTTCAGATTGGCTTCTTTCACTTAGTAATATTCATTTGTTTCCTCTATGGTTTTCCATTGCTTGATACCTCATTTCTTTTTAGTTCTGAATAATATTCCGTTGCCTGGATGTATCACAGTTTGTTTATCCATTTACTTAAAAAGGACATCCTGGTTGATTCTAAGTTTTGACAATTATAAATAAAGCTGCTGTAAACATCCCTGTAAGAGTTTATGTGGGGGCATGCTTTAAACTCCCTTGGGTAAATACCAAAGAGCAAGACTTCTGGGTTGTATGGTAAGAGGACATTTAGTTTTATAAGAGGCTGCTAAACTGTCTTCCAAAATGGCTGTAACATTTTGCATCCCCAAGAGCAGTGAATGAGACTCTCATGCCCACATTCTTGCCAGCATTTGGTGCCAGTGTTCTCCACATTCTGGCCATTCTAATAGGTGTATAGTGGTTTCTCATTGTTGTTGGCGTACATATGTGTATGTGTGTGTGTATCATATATAAACTCATATATAATAAAATATATGAGACACACGTATGAGTATGTATATGTATATGTGTATGTATATAAAATACTTTTATTAAGATATAATTGACATATAAAATTGTATTTGTTTTAGGTATACAACATACTGATCTGATGTGTATATACAAAAAAAGTCATTAAATTCCATCACTACACAAAGTTACAGATTTTTTTCCTGTGATGAGAACTTGTAAGGACTACTATTAGCACCTTTAAAATATACAATTCAATATTGCTAACAGTGCTCACCATGCTGTAAATTACATCTTCAGGAACTATTTATAACTGGAGTTTGTACCTTTTGACCATCTTCACCTATTTTGCCCAGCCCCTAGTCCCTGCCTCTGGAAATCACCAATCTGTTCTCTGTACCTATGATTTGTTTTTTAGATTTTTAAATTTTAACATATAAATAAGATCAGAAAGTATTTGTTTTTCTCTGTATGATTTATTTCACTTAACATATGCCCTCAAGGCCCTTCCATGTTACAACTAATGACATGTTTTCCTTCTTTTTGACTGAATAGTATTCCATTGTGTTTGTGTGCATGTGTGTGTGTGACATTTTCTTTATCCAGTTATCTCTTGATGGACTCTTGGATTGTTTCCATGGCTTGGTTTTTGTAAATGATGCTGAAAAGAACACAGGGGTGCAAATATCTTTTTAAGATAGTGATTCCATTTCCTTCAGATAAACACCCATAAGTTGACATGCTGAATCATATGGTAGTTCTATTTTCAATTTTTTTTTAGAAACCTCCATACTGTTTTCTACCGTGACTGGACCAATTTGCATTTCCACTGACAGCGCACAAGAGTTCTCTTTTCTCCACATCCTCACCAACACTTCTTATCTCTCGTCTTTGATGACAGCCATTCTAACAGTTGTAACTTGATATCTCACTGTGGTTTTGATTTGCATTTCCCTGATGATTTTTGATGTTGAGCACCTTTTCATGTACCTGCTGGCCTTTTGTGTGTCTCCTTTGGAAAAACGTCTATTCAGATTCTCTGCTCATCTTTTAATTGGATTGTTTGTTTTTTCTATTAAGTTGCATGAGTTCATTACACATTCTAGATACAAACCGCTTATCAGATAAATGATTTGAAAATATTTTCTCCATTCTGCAGGTTGCCTTTTCATTTTATTGATAGTATCCTTTGCAGAACATTTTAGTTTGACATAGTCACACTTGTTTATATTTGCTTTTGGTGTCAAATTGGAAAAATAATTGCCAAGATCAATGTCTAGAAGCTTACCCAGTATATTTTCTTCTAGGAATTTTATGGATTTAGATCTTACATTTAAGACTTTCATTCACTTTGAATTGATTTTTGTGTATGTTGTAATATAATGGTCCAGTTTCATTCTTTTTCTTGTGGCTGTCCAGTTTTTCCAACACCATTTATTGAAGAGACTGTCCTTTCCCCATTGTATGTTCTTGGCTCCTTTGTTATAAATTAATTGACCACATAGGTGTAGGTTTATGTCTGGGCTCTATTCTGTTCCATTAATTTATGTGGGGTTTTTTTCATGCTAATTATGTACTGTTGTGATTGCTGTAGCTTTGTAATATATATTGAAATCAGGAAACACGATGCCTTCAGCTTTGATCTTCTTCCTCAAGATTGCTTTGGTTAATTGGAACTTTTTATGCTTCCATACAAATTTTAAAATTGTTCTACTTCTGTGAAAAATGCCATTGGAATTTTGATAGGGATTGCATTAAATCTGTAGGTTGTCTTGGGTACTATGGACATTTTAACAATGTTAATTCATTCAATCCATGAGCATGGAATATCTTTCCATTTGAGTTGTTTTTTTTTCCAATTTCTTTCATCAGTGTCTTATAGTTTTCAGTGGATAAGTGTTTCACCTCCTTGGTTAAATTCATTACTAGGTATTTTATTCTTTATGATGCAATTTTAAATGGGATTGTTTTCTTAATTTCTCTTTTTGATCTTTATTAGTATGTAGGAACACAACTAATTTTATATCTTGTGGTTTTACTGAATTTGTTTATTTTAAGTTTTTTTGGTGGAGTCTTTAGGATTTTCTTTGTATAATATCATGCCATCTGCAAATAAATATAATTTTGCTTCTTTTCCAATTTGGATGTCTTTCATTTATTTTTCTTGTATAATTACTCTGGAGAACTTCCAGGACAATGTTGAATAAAAGTCATGAGAGTAGGCATTCTTGTCTTGTTCCAGGTCTTAGAGGGAAAGTTTTTAGCTTTTCACCATTGAGTATAATGTTAATTGTGGACTTGTCATATATGCCCTTTATTTTGTTGGAGTATATTCCCTCTATACCTGCTTTGTTGAGAGTTTTTATCAAAAATGGATGTTGAATTATTTCAAATGCTTTTCTGCTTCTATTGAGAGGGTCATATGATTTTGATTCTTCATTTTGTTAATGTTGTGTTTCTAAGTGATTGATTTTTGTATGCAGAACTGTCCTTGAATACCTGGATAAATCCCGCTTGGTCATGGTGTGTGATCCTTTTAATGTATTGTTGAATTCTGTTTGCTAATGTTTTGTTGAGAATTTTTGCATCTATGTTCATCAGGGATACTGGCCAGTGATTTTCTTTTTCTTTAATGTCCTTCTTTGTTTTGGTGTCAGGGTATTGCTGGTCTTGTAAAATGAATTAGGACATATATCCCCCTCTTCTATTTTTTGGAAGAGTTTGAGAAGGGCCAGTATTGATTCTTCAAATAGTATCATTCACCAGTGAAGCCATCTGGTTCTGGAATTTTCTTTGTTGGGAGGTTTTTGATTATTGATTCCATCTCCTTACTAGTAATCAATCTGTTCAGATTTTCCATTTCTGCATGATTCAGTCTTGGTAGGTTGTATGTTCCTAGTCATTTATCCATTTCTTCTAGTTTGTCCAATTTTTGGTTTATAATTGTTAATAGTAGTCTCTTATAATCATTTGTATTTCTGTGGGATCAGTTGTAATGTCTTCTCTTTCATTTCTAATTTTATTTATTTGAATCCTCTTTTTGTTTTGTTTGTGATTCTCGAACATGTCTGTTTTGTTTATGTTTTAAAAAAATCAGCTCTTAGTTTCATTGATTTTTTTAAGTCTCTGCTTTATTTCCATTCTGATCTTTGTTATTTCCTTCTTTCTATTAACTTTAGTCTTCATCTGGCTTCCCTTGTTCTTCTTTTTCTAGTTCCTTAAGGTATAAAGTTGGGTTTTTTGATATCTTTCTTTTCTTAATCACACATTTATCAGTATAAACTTCCCTCTTAGAACTGCCTTTGCTGTATTCCATAAGTTTTAGTATGTTGTATTTCCATTTTCATTTGTTTCAGGTATTTTATTAAAAATTTCTCTTTTGATTTCTTCTTTGACTCATTGGTTGTTCAGTTGCAACTTGTTTAATCTTTACATTTTGTGAATTTTCCTGTGTTCTTCTTATAATTGATTGATCATTTCATACCATAATGGTCAGAAAAGATGCTCGATATGATGTCAATCTTCTTAAATTTATTGATTTGTTGTATGGCCTAACATAACCCATACCAGAGAATGTTCTGTGTGTGCTTGAGAAGATTGTGTATTCCTCTGCTTTTAGATGCAATGTCTGTAAATGTCTATTAATTTCATCTGATCTAATGTGTTAAGTTCAGTGTTTCCTTATGGATTTTCTTTCTGTATGATCTCTCCATTGATGAAAGTGGGGTATTAATGTCCCCTACTATTATTGTATTGCTGTGTATTTCTCCCTTTAGGTCTATTAATGTTCACTTTATATATTTAGGTAATCCTACGTTGGGTGAATAAATATCCTTTTGTTGGATTTGTAACTTTATCATTATATAATGACCTTCTCTGTCTCTTATTTTATTATCTTAAAGTCTATTTTATCTAATATAAGTACAGGTATTACAGCTTTCTTTGGTTTCCATTTGCATGGAATATCTTTTTCAGTCCCTTCACTTTCAGGCTGTGTGTCTCAAAGCTGAAGTGAATCTCTTATAGGCAGAATAATATTAGGTGCTATTTTTTTATCCATTCAACTTTTCTATGTCTTTTGGTTGGAGAATTTAGTCCATTTATATTTAAAATACTTATTGCTAGGTATGGACTTATTGCCATTTTATTAATTTGCTTTCCTGGAAAAACTGTGGTTTCTGTCTTCTGCCTCTGCACTGTGCCCTGAGGGGACAGCTAGCTAGGAACTATTTATCTTTTTATTATAGTCCTGTGTGTATGAATGTAAGTCCCACTGGCCACTGGACCCTGATGATCAGGGGTATTCTCTGGGTCGCAGTTGCAAAAACTGGGGCACTAGACATGTGTACAAGTTCCTTTCTAGGATACCAGTGACCTGGGGTAAGGCAGAGGGAGACTACATGGATAGTGCCTGCCAGCCTCCCCAGTCTCTGGAGATTATTGCAGTTAGTCCCTAGATGTGTGTTAAATTAGAAGCCTCAAGTCAAAGCTTCTAAAATAAGCAAATTGTCTGTCCTCTTTCACAGAAAGAGTGCACATGTTTCTGTCTGCTGCCCCTATGCTGGGCCTTGGAGGGATAGCCATCGTAAACCCTTTAAGAACTGTCTCCAAGTTCCCAAAAGCCTTGTGAGTCTTATGGATGCAATCCCAGTTGGCTTTCAAAGCTAGATATTTTGGAGTCCCAACACTCAGGTAGAAGTCTTACAAGGTGGGGTTTTAGATGAAGGGTCCAAATATCTGACTCCTCAGAAGCAGTTGGGAGTTTGGAGTTCCATCCTGGTTGTGTACACTGTGCTAGGGGTGGGGTTTGTGGTGAGCTTGTGTCTCAGCCTCCTATCCATTCCAATGTCGAATATTTTTTTTTTAATTTGCCTGATATATGAGTTGTTCAGCTAGTTTCTGGATTTCTTTCAGAGGGAACTGTTCTGTATGTAGCTGTAGATTGGATGTGTCTTTGGGAAGTGGTGAGTTCAGAAAGCTCCTGTGTCACCGTCTTGAACCAGAACTTCTCCTCCTATTAATTTGCATTTCCCTGATGATATAGCTTGTGGAACATTTTTTATAGGCGTATTTGCCATCTGTATATCTTTGATGAGGTGTCTGCTAAGGTCTTGGCTTACATTTAACCAAGTTGTTTGTTTTCATATTGAGTTTTAAGAGTTCTTTGTATATTTTGGATAACAGTTCTTTATCAGCAGTGTCTTTTGCAAATATTTTCTCCAATCTTTGCCTTGTCTTCTCATTGTCTTGGCATTGTTTTGCACAGAGCAGTTTTTAGTTTAATGAAGTACAGCTTATTATTTCTTTCATGGTTTGTGATTTTGGTGTTTTATCTAAGAAACCAGTGTCATACCCAAGGCTACCTAGGTTTTCTCCTATGTTATCTTCTAGAAACTTACAGTTTTACAATTTACATTTAGGTATGTGATCCACCTGAGTTAATTTTTTGAAGGGTGTAAGGTCTGTGTCTCTATTCATTTTTTTGCATGTGGATGATCCGTTGTTAAAACACTACTTACATTGCCTTTTCTCCTTTGTCAAAGATCAGTTGAGTATGTCTATGTGGTCTATTTATTGGCTCTGTATTCTGATCCATTGATCTATTTGTCTATTCTTTCACCAGTTATAAACTGTCATTATTACTGTAGCTTTACAGTAAGTCTTAAAGTTGGATAGTGTCAGTCCTCCAACTTTCTTCTTCTCCTTCCATATCATGATGACTATTCTTCATATTTTGTTCCTGAGTATAAAGTTTGGAATTGGTATGTCAATATACACAAAATAACTTGCTAAGATTTACTGCTCAATATCTGTAATAACCTAAATGGGAAAAGAATTTGAAAAAGAATAGATACATGTATATGTATAACTGAATATGTATAATATGTGTAACTGAATCACTTTGCTGTACACCTGAAACTAACATGACATTGTTAATCAACTATGCTCCAGTATAAAATAAAAAATTTTTAAAGACTAAAAAAAAACTAAGCCCACAAACTAAAAAAATAATTTAAAAAATATGTTCAATCTTAAAATTTATTTTTCTTTGGGATTGCATTAAATATATATATATATATATTAAGTTGAACTAATACCTTGACAATATTGAGTCTTCCTATCCATGAACATAAATGGACCTACTTTTTATTTCACCTTTCTAACAGTAAAAATTGCTGTGGGGAAAGCACACCCTCCCAATTCTATGTATTTTGGGTAAGCATTAAAAATTTGAGAGTGAGAAACATGTCTTTATTGGGTAAGCACATCTTAATAATATTACATATCTTCATGTGGAACTCAGAGATGGGCGAGAATACTATTAGAACCCCAGAAAGAAAAAAGAAAATTTAGGTATTTTATTGAAAGAAATACTGGCTTTCTACTTAGTAGAAGATAGCTGAAGTGATTTTCTTTCTCTTTTCATGTTGCCTTATGCTAAGGTTTCTATTCCTCAAATTCTCCCATATTTGCAAATATGTTTTTATACTGTGTGTGTTGAGTGTGTGTGACTTGTTGACTGTTTATATTCTTTTGTTTTCTAACTTGTAGGGTCAGGATTAATAGATCCCATTTATTCTTGATTCTTTTTACTTTGTAAATAAGTAGTTATTTATTCTAGAAGCATATAGGGTTTTTTTCTTTACTCCTAGAGTTGAAGAATTATATCAGAATATACCTAAGGGTTTTCCTTTATTCGTTGATCCTCTTGGAATTCAGTGAAGCCTTTTAATCTACAGAATCTGATCTTGTTTCAGCTCAAGGATATTTTTTCCTATTTATTTAACTCTTGCCTTTTCTTCCTGCTAGTTTTTGCTCCTTCTGTAATTTTATTTGCTGTGTGCTTTGAAAATTTTCTTTAATTTTAATGAATTCCTAAGCTCAGTCTTATTCAGTAACATAATTCAGTAACCATATTTCTGATATTTAAAAAATTCAATTAAAGTATTGCACAGATACTTAAATAACTATCTTACTGTCTACCTACCTACATATCCTACAAAATATTTTGTGCTATAATTGAATCATACTAAGTGCTCATATTTATTTTAAGTTATTCTCTCTTACAACAGTTCCAGCTCACTATACTATGAGTGCTTTCTTTTCCAACCCCCCTTCCTTTTGTTTGCTGGGACCTCTTAGATTATGTTTCTTTGCCTACTTAGATACTGCTCTTGAAATTCTGGTCCAGCCCTGAAGATCCTTAATAGGTGACAGTCTTATGAAGCATGGGAGGAACCAAAACTCTGTCCTGTGTGTTGGTGGAATGCCAGTTGTGAAGTTCATTATATCTCTTTCATGTTCATGGATGAAATCTTTCTATTCTCTTGACTTCCCATCTGCAAAAGGTGGTGCTATTTCTGCCTCAGTGGTAGAGAGAATTCAGACCACCAGTTATTCTCAGCAGCTATCTAGCTACAATGTCTTTAGTTGCTTTAGTTTGATTTCTTTATTTTTTTTCTACTTAATCAAGTTTGTACTCTGATATAGAATTGTCAACAGAGTAAAAATACTTTACATGAAACTTAATTTAAAAAAAAATATTTTTGAGGCTTATTAGATGCCAGAACCTTTATAAGCATGCCACTTAGAGTTATTTATGTCTCACAACAGTATAAAGTAGATGTTATTGTCATACCTCATTTTTCAGATGATAAATACGAAGCATAGGTAATGAATAGATATTTGGCTCAAGTCTATTTCACATAACCTGTGGTTATTTCCTCAATTCCAGAATATATAGTATGAATAAACCCATTCAGAAACTTGTAAAATCCCTACATTGGTTCCCTGACCCATGGACTGTGGGTTATAATGACAAAAAAAAAAAAAAAAAAAAAAAAAAAAAAAAAAAATGTTGTATCATATCACCATGAAAAAAAAAAAAAAAAAAAAAAAAAAAAAAAAAAAACAAGTGGAAACTACCAGCACTGCCTCTACCTATCAAAATAATAAAATAAACTGAATATTGCATTCAAAGAGGCACTATGGAAATTAATATTACCATCAAGGACAAAAACAATGAAAGAATGATGACCCCCACCATATTCCCCTTTACCTCACGTATTTGACCTTTGGTGAAGAAAGGTGGAGAATGACAGTAAATTATCATAAATTTATCCAGCTGTTGACTCCAGTTGCAGCTGCTGCTCCAGATATGGCGTTGTCACTGGAGCAAATCAGTACATCCCCTAATACCTAGTATGCAGTTATGCAGTTATCAATCTCATGAACAGTTTCTTTATACCTGTTAAAAAAAGACAGTGAAGACCAGTTTTCTGTCAGCAGGTCCAGAAACACACATTCACTCTATCACCTTAGGACAGTACCAATGCACCAGCTCTAAGTCATAATGTAGTATTTAGGAATCTTTTCCAGACATCATTCTAGTCAATCACATTGATGATAATGTATTATTTGGATCTGGAGAGTAGAAAGTTGGGACTACTTCAGATACATTGGTAACATCCCAGAGAGTAGGAAACAAATCCCACAAAAATCTAGGGGTCTGATACCTCAGTGAAATTTCTAGGTGCCCAGCTATCTTGGGAAGGTTGAATTATCCATTTCAGGGGAAGGATAATTTGCTGCATCTGCTTCCCTACCACTAAGAAAGAGGTCACAGTGCTTAATGGATCTTTTTGAATTTTGGAAGCAACGTATTTCCTCATTTGAGTATGACACTCCAAACCACTTACCAAGTAATATAAAAGGTTGCCTGTTTTGAGTGAGATCCAGAGTAAGAAAAGACTGCAGCAGATACAGGATCCCATCCAAGCAATTCTGTCACTGGGTCAAATGATCAGCATCTCTGCTGGTGCTTGGAGAGTCTGTAGCAGTTAGGAATGCTAAGTGGAACTTGTGACAAGCACTTATAGGTGAATCATACCACAGTACTTTGAGTTTTCGAGGCAAGACCACGCCATACTCTGCAGACAACTACTGTTTTTTGAGATAGACAGCTTCTAGCTTCCTACTGGGCCTAATAGCAATGGAAACTTGATGATAATGAGCTGGGTATTTTCTGACATACCAAGCCATAAAGTTGTGTGTGCACAGCAGCACTCTAATGTCAAGTGGGAGTGGTGTATTCAAGATTGGGCTCAAAGAAGCCTTGATAGCACAAGTAAGTTGGATGAGCAAGCGGCCTAAATGCCTATTCCTGACAAATTGCTTTTTCTCTCATAACCATACTTAGGGCCTCATGGCAAGTTCTTAATGACCAAATGACTGAGGAACAAAAAAGATAGGTGTGTTTTTACAGATAGTTCTACACAATATGCAGGCAATAACCACAACTGGATGAATTCAGTACTACTGTAGTTGTATTCCAGGGTGGTTCTGAAGGACAGAAATAAATGGGGACTCTCCTCACTGGAGAGAACTTTGAGTAGTGCACCTGGTATACATTTTGTTTGAGAGTAGTTGTATGAGCCAGAGATACGATCTGCACTGATTCAGTCATAGTAGTCAGTGGTTTGGCATAATGATCCAGTACTTGGGACAAACCCAATCAAGAGACTAAATATACAAATGGACAATGGCCAGGTTATGTATAAAAGTAGAACTCAGATCCACAATCTGAAGTAAACTTCCCAAGAAACCAGCCCCATTGTCTACAATAAATAGCCTGGGAAACCAGTCTGCTATAATTCAGATTTATAGGAAGCCAGATTGTTATCCTTGGTAACCGTTCAGCAAGTTATTTTTTAATAGTAATTGACCTAACATGCCCAGGACTTGATTAATAATTGACAGCTTCCCTAATTTTTGTCCCTGCATCCAACTTACTACCAACCATATAAAACCAAATATGCACCCTTAACCAATCACATAAGATGCCCCCCTTCTATTTAGCCCACCTACAGCTTCCCTATACCAACCACCTCCAATCAGTGCATACCTGAAGCCTTCTTTCCTCACTGTCAACCTTTTCCACGCTTTTGCCTGCCTTTTAGTCTTTGCTAAAATGCAAGTTATCATGGCTGACTCCCTTGCTATAGCAAGCTCAGAAAAAATAGCTTTTGCTCCTCTCACTTGGTTGGTCTTTTTTATTTCCACAATTCACAAACTGATGACAAAGAGATTGGGGGAAGAGGTATATGGATAGATTTCTGAATGAACACAGTGTGTGAAGATATTTGTATCTCACCTGAATGCTCATCAAAAAGCAACCGCAGGGCTTCCCCGGTGGCGCAGTGGTTGAGAGTCCGCCTGCCAATGCAGGGGACTCGGGTTCGTGGCCCGGTCCGAGAAGATCCCACATGCCGCAGAGCAGCTGGGCCTGTGAGCCATGGCCGCTGAGCCTGCGCGCCCGGAGCCTGTGCTCCGCAACGGGAGAGGCCACAATAGTGAGAGGCCCGCGTACCGCAAAAAAAAAAAAGAGAAGAAAAAGCAACCACAGCAGAGGAGGACCTTAATCACTGGGGAGATGAGCTGTCCCAATCTGTGGACATCAGTCATACTCTTTTCCCTGGAATCCCTGTGCTAAACATGGTGAAACCCTTTTATCTGAACACTGAGGCTTTTTTCTCCTTTTTTGGTTAAGCTGTTTTCAGTTTAGTCTGGCTAGTGCCTCCTTTCAGATAGTTCTTTTATCATTTGGAACACATAATTTTTAGGCAGGTTAGTTCTTTTCCATGTTTCATTCTCTTATATTTTTCATTCCTTTTTCTCTTCATTTTCATCCTAGGAGAATTTTTCATATCATTATGTAAATTCATACTTTATCACTTATATTCTTTATTGTCTCCTATGTGTCTCAATTCTGTCATTGCATTTTAACTGTTCATTTTGATTTCCTTTGAATTTTGTATATTTTCTGGATTATCTTTTAAGTAGTTTGGCCTATAGTCTCTATTGATCTTCCTCTTTCTGGGCTTATTTTAAAAAATCATGTCTTCTTGCTAGATAGAATTACAAATAATTTCTATTTAGTATTTAGTAGTATGTACTTGAAATATACAATTTTGTTTATGGCATCTTTAGACATATATAATTTTCAAATATTACATAATAAATGTATTTATTTTTCTTTCATAGCTTTTTCATTTTGTATCTTGCCTACAAACAAATTCCCTATTACTAGACTATTTTTCTAATGTAGTATAGTGTCCTTCTAGTGTTTTTATAGTTTTGCTCTTTATTTGTAAATCTTCAGTCAAATGGAAATTTATTTGGGCTGATGATATTTATGACTTAATTTTCCCATCCTTATTGTTATGCAGTTTTCCAAATATTGTCTATTGAATTGTGTATCATTTACGCACTGAAAAAGAAATCTAGAGGTTTTAGTGTTAACTACTTATTAAAATAATAAGCCATCATATAACTTCACTGAAACTAAGTATGAATTAATTTAGCTTACAATTTAAAGAATAATTTTGTAGCACAGGAAAATAATTAAATTGTGCAGATAAATGATTTTCACAACATGAAAATAAAACAATTTACAACATAGACCAAAAAGTCTAACAATTCTCTCTACCTTCTGCTCAGTGTTACTGGAACCTATAACTGCTCTAAAAGATAAAGCCTATTAAAAATGTTTGACAATGATTTTGCTGAATTTCTAAAATGAATTGATCAATAGTACCTAGGATGACTTTCCTAGAACAAGTTACATTAGACTAATTTTATTTAGTTTTTTGATTGTCCTATTGAGTATAATATCCTTAGTCTCAGGATATTATTCTGTAGTCTTATTCTAAGTATTTGCATTTTAATATTCAGTATATTGTCTCAAGTAGAATGCACATTCAATAACTATTTACTAAATTGCTGAAGTTTTTAATTATAATTTAAATGTAAATTATAATTTACATTTACTACCTTTTAAGAGACTATTGACAAACCTAAACATCATTATCTTAACTAATTAGAGTCCAGGAAAACCAATAATTCTTCTTTCAGAGGAAGTATAATCTCAGGTATCATATACAATTCTGCTGCAAGTATGTACATATTATTCATAAGATTATATTATTTTGTAATAATGCTATTATTACAAAAGAAGCTTTTTATTAAGCTGTGAGTTCTATGTGCATGTGTTGTATGCCTCTATGTTTAATATTCTGATTACATGGTACTTGTTCTGCTATCTTTCAATTGACATCTGTATGAAGGCAATAGAAATCATTCCCCCAAACTCTATAATCTCTTCTACATCTAATTCAAAGCCATGACAACAATCAAAATATTTTAACTGCCTCTGATTATAGTAGTGGATGCTAATAGTAAAATTCATACATAGACAATATTAACTAACTAGATAATTGATTCATTAAATTAAATTAATAGGTTTATTAAAATATTTTATATTGCTCTAAGTTGTACAGTTGAATCTTTAAAAGAAAAAAAAGGTCAGTGAAGTCTTTTATTTTTACTTATGTTTATGAGGTTCCAAAAATGAAGAAGGTAAATTGTCTGAAAATATGAGTCAATGATGAAGAATTACTCTAATAAAAGGCCCATATGCAAGCATATCTCATTGTTGCTGTGTTTGCATCCAGATTTATGGGACATGGGATAAAATGTGATTATTTATTATGAAATCAGAGTAGTACAAATTTTAAATATGATGCCACATTCAGCAGATTGCTAACCACTACATAAATTTCACAACCACTAATTCACTTTCTCTCTTCTGAAACCAGAAAAAAACAAATATAAATGAAAGGAAAATGGAACTATCTTTCTGTAAATTGTTGTGAAAATTCATTATTTCATTTTCTCTTCTGTTATATTACATAATTTCATTTTATATTATTCAATTGTTCAATTAAATTGTTTAATTTAAATAGCAAGTAGAAGCAGTTTATTCTGGTAGAAAACTGTAGGTCTGAGAATCAATTATTTGGTTTTAATATCATCTGATTTTATAGGTTTTGCTTTTTAAAAAAAAATGTGGTAAGAACAGATAACATGAAATCTACCCTTTTAACAAATTCTCTAGAACTTATTCATCTTGCATAACTAAAATTTTCTAGGTTTTGATTTCAATATGCTTTTGGCATGTCACAATCTCTGAATTTTAGTTTCTTCATCTGTTAAATGGGGCTAATAATATTCTATTTCACAATGTTACTCTGGGTATAAGATAACAGAATATGTAAAAATGTCCTTTGTAAGTTATAATAATAATAGTTAACCTTTACTGAACACTTGCTATGTGCATTGCAAACATAAAATAACTTATTTTTCATGAAAACCCTTTGACGGAACTATTATAATTCCCATTTTATAGATGAGAATACTGAAGTAGAGAGATCTTAAGTAAATTGCCTAATGTTGTATAGCTGATAAATGGTGAAGCTGGGATTCAAATACAGGAAGTTTGACTCAAGAGCCTATGCTTTCATCATTATGCTATACTCCCTCTCTTTATACTATGCAAATATTTGGTTAAAATAAGAATTTACCTTGTATAGAAAAATCACCAGTACTCTCTCCCTGTGTAGATATATATGTCCTTTATAGTAGTTTGAAGATATATATGTCCTTTATAGTAGTTTGAAGTGGTTCTCGCTGTCACACTCAAAAACAAATATTGAGGCCCTTTTATATAAACCATGGAATTTCCAGAGAGAATAAAAGAGCTATGTATGGCTTTTAAAATGGCCACTGAAAGTTTAAATCTAAAATTGCTAAGCTATGACAGAATATAAATCAAAAAAACAAAAAAAAGTGTTTTTTTCTCCCACAAATAGATTTGTTCAATGTATTTTTAGTTACTTTTGGCACATTAGAATTTCTTTCTTGATCCAAGGAATGTAACATAACATTTCATGCTCCTCTAGTAGATAAACTATGACTCTTTTTTAAAGAAAGTCATTTCATATAGGCCTCAACACACAGATGTAGAAATATACTATCAATACTACCCAAGATAATGTAAGGATTGAATGCAATCCCTATCAAAATTCCAACAGACTTTTATTCATAAATGAAAAAGCTTATCCTTAAATTTATATGGAATTGCAAGTGTTCTCACATAGCCAAAACAATTTTGAAAAAGAACAAAGTTGGAGGACTTGTACTTTCAAAACTTATTGCAAAACTGTAATAATCAAAACAGCATGGTACTGGTATAAAGACAGACATATAGACCAATGGAATAGAATCGAGAGTCCAGACATAAACATATACATCTATGGACAATTGATTTATGACAGGAATGTCAAGTCTACTCAATGGGGAAAAAAGTCTTTTCAACCACTGTTGCTGGGACAGACAACTGGATTTCCATATTCAAAAGAATAAAGGTGTACTCTACTTCACAACATATATAAAAATTAAATAAAATGGATAAACAAGTATGAGCTAAAACCATAAAATACTTAGGAGTAACACTCAGAGATAAATTTTCATGAATTTGGGTTTGGCAATAAATTCTTATATATGCCACCAAAAACACAAGCTTGTTGCTTGTGAAGAAAAATACAGATAAATTGGACTTCATCAAATTAATTTTTTTTTGCATTAAAGGACATTATCAAGAAAGTGAAAAGATACCCTGCAAAATGAGAGAAAATATTTGCAAATAATATATCCTAAAACTCACGAATAAAAACTGGGCAAATCACTTGAATAGGCATTTATCCAAAGAAGATATACAAATAGTCAATATGTATATGAAAATATGCTCAACTTCATTAGACATTAGGGGAATGCGAATCAAAACCATAGTGAGTTGCCACTTCGTACCAACTAGGATTGAAGTATTCAAAAAAACAAAGGGGGGGAATATAATAAGTGTTAGTGAAAATGTAGACAAATGGGAACCCGCAAATGTATAATGGTGCAGCTGTTGTGGAAAATAGTATGGTGACACTTCAGAAAATTAAACATAAATTTATGTGACCCAGCAGTTTTACTTTTAGTTATATAGCGAAAAGAATTGAAAATAAGGACTCAAACAGATACTTGTACTCCACTGATCATTGCAGCATTATTTATAATAGCTATAAGGTAGAAATAACATAGCATCCATCAGCAGAGGAATGGAATAAACAAAACATGGTATCTAAATACAATAGAATATTATTTAGCCATAAAAAGAAATGAAGTTCTCATACCGGCTACAGCATGGATGAACCTTGACAACACTATGGTAAGTGAAATAAACCTGGCAAAAAGGACAAATATTATATGATTTGATTTATATAAAATATCTAGAATGTGAAAATTCATAGAGACAAAGTAGATTAAAGGTTACTGGGAGCTGAGGGGAAGAGAGAATGAGAAATTACTGCTTAAAGGTTACTGAATTTCTGTTTAGGGTGATGAAAAAGTTTGGAAATAGTAGTGATGGTTGCACAGCATTGTAAATTTAATGAAAGGCATTGATGTTTATGCTTAAATTTTTCCATTTTGGTTATTTTTTGTATTATATATATTACCAAAATTTTAAAAAGATACTTTCTCCAGTTGTTTAGGACAAACAGATTTCAAAAATCATACTTGAATTATCTTTTATTTCATCTTCAATATCTGAACCAAGCTATATACCAAGTATGACTAATGCCCTATTATTGTGGTTCTATCTCACTACTACTTAACTCTCGTTAGGGTTTCAAACTCTCATTGATATTTATTGGCATTGTAACCTTTGAACCTGACCAGGTTGCTACTAATAGAAAAGGAGCATATAAAATGATACCCAACATCATTAGTCACCAGAGAAATATAAATTAAACCTGCTATACATACACTGGAATAATTAATTAGAAAGACTGATAATATCAATTGTGGGCATGGAAATGCTGTAACTAGAGCTCTCATACACTGCTGTTGCAAATGTAACATGGCTTAACTCTTTGGAAACTAGTCATTTAAAAAAAAAAAAAAAAAAAG
>NW_006781100.1:158024-228758 GCF_000442215.2 Lipotes vexillifer
GAGGGGCCGTTGAAGGAAAAAAAAAAAAAAAAAAAAAAGGTAAACATATACCTTTAAGAGATGATCCACATTCCACCTCAAAGTATTTACTCTAGAGAAAGGAAAACACATTAGTGTTTCACCGGGAATTTGACTCAACTGACACCAAAACTTTTGTATCCCCTATTAAAAATCCTGTGATATCACATCCTACTACTGCTATTTACCTTTCTCTACACAGCAAAATTGCTTAAAAGTGTTTTACTCACTCAACCCCTCTGTCTCCCTTTTTCTCCTCAACCTAGTCAGTCTACCTCCCTCGCCATTCAATAGAAGCTGTGCTAATCAAAGACATTAATTAACTTCACCCTGCCAAAGATAATGACCAATACTTTTTTTTTTTTTTTTTCCGGTACGCGGGCCTCTCACTGTTGTGGCCTCTCCCATTGCAGAGCCAAGGCTCCGGACGCGCAGGCTCAGTGGCCATGGCTGAGGGGCCCAGCCGCTCCGCGACACGTGGGATCTTCCCAGACCGGGGCACGAACCCATGTCCCCTGCATTGGCAGGCGGACTCTCAACCACTGTGCCACCAGGGAGGCCCATAACCAACTCTTTGACTTCATCTTACACAAAGTATCAGCAATATTTGTCACAATTAACCATCCTCTCCTTCTTGAAGCAATTTCCTTTCTAACATCTTTTTAATTTTAAGTCACCATTTGAATTATATTTTTCCCCTCAGTTACCACTCTTCACAGTTTTTCATTTTGTTTTTGCTGGCTGCTTCTTGTTTACAAGACCTCTTTATGTTTATGGGATCTATCACTGCCTTTCCTTTCTGCACTACACTCTCCCTTGATATCACGTACCTTCCGTTAGCTTATAATTTAGAAATTATTATCTCCAAAAGGAATGTCTCCTTAGTGCTAGAGTATATGCCCAATTGACTACTCATAAACTTCATTTGGATGTCCAAAATGTGTCTCAAACTTAAAATCATCAAAACATAATTATGCTGTTAATCCCCAATTTGTTAGCCCAAATTTCTCTCTGTAACCAATGGCATAGCAAGGGTAGAGTAGTAGGAGCAGCCTTTCTTAGGTATTCTATCTTGAGTACACACCATATTAGAATGTTAGCCTGACTGTTTCCAAATACCTCATTTATTGAGGTAGCAGTCTATAGAGCAAATAGAACAGCAGCAACAAAATCACAAAAAATAATTATCTTTCAAAATAAAAGGGTGAAAAAAAACTATAACAAGCCCACAAAAGATTGATATTTTTCATATTTAATTTTGTGACTGTCAGGATTTCAGAGAACTCTATTCCTCTCCTAGAGGATAACTCTATTCCTCTCCTAGAGGATAACTTATTCCTCTCCTAGAGGATAACTTAGTTGCTAAATACAACACATGTTTTACAGGCTTTGATTTTCTTGATATTGCTTCTTGTTACAATAATGTTGGTATTTCTTTTTACCCTCTCTTTTCTCTTGTCATTTGAATCATTCTTTTGAACACTACTAATACCCTTGACTATTCCTTATCAGCCTAAATTGTTGCCCCTTCTTTCTTGGCTTGTCCTTTGAGTTTGATTTATATACAGGCTCCTGCCCTATGTATCTATTTTTTTTTTCTCCATAATTTTCTACCTGATCAGTTTTGCCACTTGAATTCAAGTATGTCCACCTAGTCATGCAAGCCAGAAACTTGAGAGTAATCTACTATTTTGTCTGTATCAATACTACAGTCAATAGTCCAATAATATTACCAGTTTTATCACATAAATATTTATCTGATCTACCCAATCCTTTCACCAATGCCAGCTCTGGGTCCTCATTATTTCTTGAGTAATTATAACTAAGTGTAATTAATTTCTTGTCCTGTAGTTATGCAAGCTCCTTGACACTGCCCTTAAGTAGGTTTTTTTCTACACATCCAGAGGGGTTTATTTTAAATGAAAACATGATTGTGATATTCCTGTGCTTAAAACGTTTTCAATGCTTCTGAATGATTTAGAACATAAACTTTAGCTTGTTATCATAGCACACAATACCTTCCATGACCTGGTATCTTTCTAGTGTTACTCAACTCTCCATTTTTAATTCCTGTGCATCCTTTTTTTTTTATATCCAACTAGATGAAATTATCATTTTTATAGTTCAGAAATGGTTAAATATTAGCAGTTTCATAGTGTTTGATCAACCTGATACTCTAGTAATATTGGACTACCTAAAGTTTCCAGAATGTTATTTATTGACTCTGTGACTCTGTCAGTCTTGTTAAGAAAAATTGATCAAGTTCCTGATTTCAGAACCATAAACTCTTCTGGTAGCTTTTGTTTATGCTTCTTTGTTAGACCTCTCAGTGATCCTTCCCTCCTTAACTATTCCTTGTAATTATTCCTTGTAACTATACTGAGTCAAATAACCATGGAGTGCCTAACAGATTTTGTACTAACCCACACATAGACTAATTATATATAATGGGAATAAGAGTATGTTTGTCTACCCTATTGTCCCTTTGGTTTTATGATACTGAGTAAGTGATGTGAGGGCTCTGAAATTAGTTTTCTCTATTATAAAATGAAAAAAATAAAACATAAATCCTAATAATGACATAACTCCTTTTATAACCATTATGTTACACAGTAAAAAATATTGTAAACTTTAAAATGTATATTGATATTAATCCTTACTCTTCTAAAATAAAGCCCGGGCCAGATAATTATCACCTATGTATTAAAAGTCAGATTTATAAAACATTAGAAATAAATGAATATATTGAAGCTTCAATTTAAAATAAAGATTTATGAAAAATGTTGCTAAAGTGATAATAATAAACTATAAAACCCCACAAAGAAATCTATGTGCTTCCCCAAAGTAATAAAAACACATTTGTTGCATTAATATAATTTTGTGTATGTCTCAGCCAGTCCTTAACCTTATTATGGAAGGTTAAAAATCTCAGAGAAATTAACTTTCCTAATCATTATTAGTTTTCATTTTCTCTTGTGTTGATTTTAACAAGCTATTTGAAACAAAAAGGTAAATTCATATTGTGCTGTCTCCTGGATTCTTCAGAGAACTTACAGATTATTTTAATGTAACAAAAAATGTTTTATTTAATATCAGTACAGTTAGAATAGTCCTTCATCATACTTTTCTTTGAAACATAACTAATGAGGAAGTAGGATTACTAAAATGAGCACATAACGGGATGATCTGTGGCTGGGGAGAGGCAGGTCAGGCTCCCATACCTGGATAATACTTGGAATTCTTAGTCGGCATAAAGGGGAGAATGGTGGTTGCCCATAAGCAAGACTTCAGAGGCTGGCTCTAAACTAAATTTTGTCCAAACCATGCACTCAGATTTTGGTGATCAAAATGTGTATCTGCATAATCATCATAAGGAGAAGAAAGAGAGATGCTAACATGACAAAGAGGTAAAGGACAAGGAAGAAAAGAAAAAGTGGAAAAATTCCAAGTAAGCTCTCCTAATGAGAGGTTTACAACTTGTGGTTCTCAGGTCATGACAGAAAACAGATTTACTATAGGAAATTCTCAAATTCAGTTTCCACACATTATCTTCTGAGTGAATAAAAATTTTATCTCACATGTTTTTGTGATAATGTACACCTGCAATATACAAAATTCAAATTACTTTAAATGTGTTACTGAGACAGTTATAGCTTTTGTGTTAAAACAACTTATATTGGATATATAATGATTACCATGTTTCCATCTATAAACAGTTTTTCACATTAGCAAAGAAAAAGTGGGGACCACTGATAGAGACAATGTTTAATAAAGATATAGTGGGAGTTTCAAAGTGAAAACCTGAGCATTGTACCCACTGCACCTTCATTTGTAAACTCACATCTAGAGATTTTTCAAGATAAGTTCTCCTGTGGGATTGAGTCTCTTCATTAGGTGTGTCACTTGACCAGTAGAGCTAATGATTTATTCTCCTTTGGAATAGCCACACTGAGAGTTATGAATCATAATGTAGGTCACTTCTAAATACTGTATATTCAGTGCACATGAGGAAGTGGATCTCACTCAGTATCCCAAAGCATGAGGTTATTTCTGGGAAATAAATGTATATTGGAGGAGAGAGGGTTTTGGAGTTTAGTCACCTATGGGTTTAAGATCTTGTCAGATTAAGCTCTCAAGTTTCTCCTACCAGGATCAGAAAAAAAAAAAAAAAAAAAGAATTACTTTGCACCAGAGAGATCTGTACAAAAATTTACGAAGTATGAAGGATTTGATTGGAATGCAGAATGATGACTATGATATTGATCTGTTACAATAGAGGTGGGCAAATTCAAAATACCAGCTGTAACAGAAAAGGAAGCGATGGGAAACTGAATTACTAGAAAGTAGATTGGAAAAGAAGATTAAAACCAAACTTCTGTTGGTGTTTGCTGACACCCCGTGTCCCTTTTACAGACCTGCTTGAGGTAACAGGAGCCTCAACTAATGATGGGGCTGTGAAAATGAAAAGGGAGAGGAGGTTCTGAAGTGATTCCAGTGCAGAGGTTCTGGAATTAGACAGCTTGGATTTAAATCTTGAATCTTCCATGGCCCATCACTTATACTCTTCTGTGTCTCAGTTTCTTCATCAATAAAGGCAGGAAAAAACCACTATCTACCTTATCAGTTTATGAGGGTTAAGTGCGGTATTAAATACAGAGCACTTAGGAGAATACCCAGAAGTTAAGAAGTGCTCAATAAATGTTAATTAATATTGTTTCTAACTCCCTTAAGTTTAATTATGAGTGTGGATAGAGAAATGCATGATGAAAACATTTGAAATACTTTATCTTCTAAATATACAGCTCAGTATTTGGACAAGTACATTATCATGTAGACTTATCATGTAGCCTATCTTATTATCATTGTTTATTTAATTCAGAATATTTTACAATATGTGAGTGAGGAACAGCTCTTTTATTCAAAATCCATATAAATACATTATATCAATGTACATCTTTTCAGAGTGATCACTTCGCAAAGAAAAGATAGCTGTTAAGAGAGGGTTCAGTGTACTTTATACACATCACATATTTTTCTTCAGATAATAGAATAACGCCAGCAAGAAGGATTATGTAAATTCAGGACTATAAAAGCAGCTTAGTTCAATGGACGATGCTGAGGGTCATGCATTAACAATTTTATGAACAGCCCTATGACAAGAAAAAAATTTAAAGTACTAGATGACAACACTCAATTGAATTATTTTCTTCAGGAGGGAGTACTGAAGTTCCTGCTTGAGAGCTCTTTGTAAGAAAAGGCATGTTGTATATTTTTCTTGACAACTTACATTTGTGCTAAACAAGGCGGACATACCTTGTGGCAATGTAATCTGCTCCTAAACATAGTTTTTTTAAAAAATGAACAAGGCTCTAAGTAATTATCAATAGACAAAGTGATATTGCTACTCAGGTAAGCATGTGATTAACAGGAACTGCATAATATAATAAATAGCAAGGAAAAATAAAATCACATAAGCATAACAAAAGTACACATCACTATCATCAGTTACTACCTTGAATATCTTGTCAGAGAATAATCACACTAGACATAAGTGAGGAAAGTAATATAATGAGCGTCATTTATAGACTTGCTACCGTCTGCCAAGCATTGTTACCCTTTTACGTGTGTTAGCTGATTTAATCCCTGCAACTTCTTGTGTTAGGTATTATTGCTTAATTTTAGCAGCTTAGAAACTGTGGTTTAGATTTTAGTTTAGGGCCAACGTTCAGTTTAGGGCCAACCTGAAATTACAGTATATGAACTTTTGCATTAGAACTAGCAGGGGCACCTGGTAAAATACACATTTCTAGGACCCACCACATAATTAAGCCAGGCTCTCTGGTGATAGGGTCTAGGATGTTCATTTTAACATGTTCCTAGGGGATTCTGATTTTTCAGCAAAATCTGAAAAACTTTACTTTATTGACTAGCAAAGTCAATCACTCTTAACTTCATTCTGAAATCACATAACATCAAAATCATTTTACAGATTAAGTGTTAAAAATGTTATTAATTTGAAATTGTAATAAGCTACATATATTACACTGAATAATGGTCAAATTCATTTCTGGATATTTATAAATAGTATACTAATATAGCTAACAAATAAATAAGTGATCTTTAAGAATGAGTCTCCAAGGACATATTATGTTCTTATTTTATGATGATGATGATAATGATGGGTGTTTATAGGAGGTAGAAAAGAAGTCTAAGCCATGGTCTCTGCCTTCAAGCTTCTTATAAATTGTATTGTTTATTGCTGGCTCTATAATGGAAGTCTTCTTTCTCTTAATAAAAAGAGAGGGAAAAAAATGTTGTATATAAGTTTGTCTAACTTATTCTGTATTAAGGATCTCATCATTAGTGTGAACCTTTATTTTTGTATATTCCTTATTTTACATTTAATCATTATCTGAAAGTAGAAGGTCTGATTTTCCCCATACATGATAAGTACAATAATGTATGCAAGTATCAAAAATCAAAAAATATATTAGTTCATCAAAAATGATTTTTGGTGGAGTTAGGACAATTTTCATACTAAAACAGCCTAAAATATTATGTTATGGTTTTAGAACTATGACCACTATTAAATTTCATAATGTATTATATGCAGATCACTATTGTGAAACTAATAAAATTGGTGGTTGAATGTATTTTAGTGCAAATTAGAGCTGAATTGAGTTCTATCAGTTTAAAGTTAACAAATTCAGAGCTGCATGGGATCATATAAGAAGCGGTATAAAGAAAAGCAGTCTATTCACATGCTAAGTATAAGATAATGTTTCATATACTTCTGTTATTCTCTCAGGATATTATACTAGCTCTATCTAGTGGCCACATACAAATATTACACTTAGCTAATAGATACAATTTAAGAAGCATACTTTAATATGCAATTATTACTAATTCATTTTGTGTAAACTGAATGCCAAATGATTTAAAGCTACAGAATTGTCACCCCATCTTATTCATTGGTACTGTTTGCTTTACAATTCTTTTTTAAAAAATTTTATTGTTATAAGAACATTTAACATGAGATCTACATAATTTTTATGTGCACAATACAGTATCGTTAACTATAGGTACAATATTGTAGTATAGCTGATTTCTAGGGTTTAATCATCTTATATAACTGAAAATTTGTACTTGTTGAATAACGACTCCCCATTTCTCCCTCCCTCCAGTCTCTGACAGCCAAGATTCTACTTCTCTATTTCTGTGTTTGACTGTGGCAGAAGTCATTTTTAACTTTAACTTTAACAAGCATAGTTATTAAAATTGAGACTTTTTGTTTCCATTTTCTTGGCACTGATTTTGATATATAACATAATTTAAATAATGAAAGAATTTAAAATATTTTAAAAGCTCAAAATAAACTTACAAATGAGATTATAAAATCCAATCTTAAAAACATTATGATATTATTATTAAGTAATCATAACCAGAGCAAGGTGTATTATTTTTGAAAAATTGATGAGGAATATTTTAACCTAGTGATCCAGCCCAGATTTATGCCTTCCGATGGAGTGTTATTTTGTAATGTATTTTATTGTGGAATCAAATATTACTTGTTTTCAAAGAGCTTTCATATATCTCATAAGTAACACATAATCTAATTTCCATGCCTTTGTGTAAACATTGACTTTATCAATTAAGGAATATCACTTAGCTGTTGTCTTAAAAATACTAATCAAAAATCAATGGCTTCAAACAATATTTATCTCATAAGTCAGTGTGTCATCAAGATGGTTCTGGTGATCTGGTCCAGATGTAGTTACCCTCTGCTAATCTCGCTCCTGCATATGTGGTCAGTTGCCAGATCACCTGTTGGGTCAGCTGGGGACTGGTTGGTCTGGGATAGTCTCAGCTGAGGTGAATCCTCTCCCAACCTCTTGTAAAACAGTCTCTGGGTAGGATTTCAAGAGAAAGGGAAGAAGTACACAAAGCTTCTTTTGTGGCACAGAACTGGAACTGGTAACACTGCTTGCATTGTGTTCTGTGACTAAAAGAAGTCATAAAGCACATGCAAGGTGAGAGGAAATAGGTTCTCTCTGACATGAGTAGCTGCAAAGTCACATTACAAAGGGTATAGATATAGGAAAAAGTGAAGAATTAAGGTCATATTTTCAATCTACCACAAGTTTCAAGGGATCTTAAAATATGCATTTTTATTCATTTTAAGTGGGAGTTTCACAGATGTTCTATTTCTGTAATTTAATATGAGGCTCTTTTTAAGTTCATGGACAAAGTTTTATATCTTTTTCCCTAAATTTTAAGAGTGATATTAACTGTCTCTTTTTGATAAGAGTAAGTCAAAACAACATCTTTGTTTATAAATGAAATTCAATTAATTTCAACTTAATTTATTTTATATTTCCATCCTCATTTCAGCCCTATGACTCACCCCAAATCAAAACCCTTCAGTGGAAATAAAAGCTTTGGACTGAAAATCAGAGGAAGTGGGTTTAGCTCCCTGCTGATATACTTAATCAGCTGCTTGGTCTTCCCATCACTAGTACTTTGTTTGCCTCTCTGTACAAAGACAGTGTGGAATTGAGTAGATCTCAAGGTTTCTTCCAATTCTTTTTAAAATTTTAGGGTTTCTTCTAGCATTTGTGTGTGTGTATGTGTGTGTGTGTGACAAAATCCCCACTATCCATTGTTTTCTTTGTTAAAAGCAATTAACAATATTTATTTTAACTGGAAATTGTCATGCAATTAAAAACATCTAATTATGCCTAGACTAGGACATGGCCATATCAGTTAAAGACAAAGAAATTATTTTCAATATCCTTGTGACAATGACCACTCTGGTTCATTGGCTTTTAACATGTAATTTTACAAGAAGATTCTCTGAAGAACAAAACAAAACTCCCCATTATTCCCAAAGTCAATTGGAATGGTTCTGTAGGGGATATATTAGTACATTGTATTTTCAATTATTCAGTCTTAAAAAAATGTTAAGTGTACATATATCTATTTATCTGTCCATCCCTCCATATACCTAGCTACCTACCTATCTACCAGCTATCATCTGCTTGATGGCTATAGGTTGTTTATCAGAGATGGAATTGTTGGGTCATAAATCTATCTCTCTATATATATCTATATACATAATTTTGCTTTCAAAATTAAATTTACAATAGTAATGTTGTTTTCTAAGATTTAATAAATGTACCACTGTAATATAACAGAATAACATTAGGTGAAATTTAAACGAATAAGGAGTATTCAGGGGTGAGGGATATTCGGTGACACTCTGAACTATCTTTACAACTTTACTGTAAATCTAAATTTATTCCAAAATAAAAAGTTTCTTTAAATAATACAAAAGGAAAAATCAATCTAAACATTTATTTGTAAGGAAGTAAAAAATACATTGTTATATACTTAGACTACACAAAATTTAACAATAAATTAATTAAATTTATATATGTCAATATATAGATAGAGCACATGACATATAGTTTTGGGAAACAATTACAGAACAAAGATTTAAGTTAAATTAAGAAAATGCTAAAATATTATATATTTATCTTCTATATTCATATATATGTAGAAAATTTTAAAAATTGTGAGCAGAATGTACACTTAATTTATACTTAATTTATATAATAACAATGCAATATTACAAGGGAGGGCAACATAAAAGAATTCAACTTAATCTGTAATACTTTGTTAAAGAAAACTCCCAGCAAATTTGTAAACAAAACAAAACAAAACAAAATCACTTTGCTTCAAAAGTACTTGTTGTGTACCTTAAAATAATACAATGTATATGTCAATTATATCTCAATAAAACTGGGGGGGGGACCTGTTGTAAAACCATCACTGTGAATTCCCATTAGGTAATTCTAATTTTCACCTCTTCATTTTCTGTGTTTTATCTAAATTTCTGTATTGGAGTAAATATGGAATATGCTTCAACATCAACTATTTTGTCTCTGCCAGTATCCTCTAACTCTCAAATCCACCTTGTCATTTCCATCCTCATTACTCCATTCCAGTTTTTTTTTTTTTTTTTTTTTTTTTTTCTTGCGTTAGGCGGGCCTCTCACTGTTGTGACCTCTCCCATTTGCGGAGCACAGGCTCCGGACGCGCAGGCTCAGTGGCCATGGCTCACGGGCCCAGCCGCTCCGCGGCATGTGGGATCTTCCCGAAACGGGGCACGAACCCGCGTCTCCTGCATCGGCAGGCGGACTCTCAAGCACTGCGCCACCAGGGAAGCCCTCCATTCCAGTTTTAATGAGACCTTCTAATCCTCTCACAAGCCTACTGCCTGTTGCCTTTTACTTAATTGGTCTTCCTGTCTCTGGCTCATCCACACTCTGACTCATCCTATGGTTGATCAATGTTCCTTAAGCAAAATACTGATTTAATCCTTATCCTGTTCAACCACCTTAATTGACATCCAAGTGTCAAACACAAATCCATGTGCCTGATTTTCAAATAATTCCACAAAATGGCCTCAACAGACCTTTCCAGTTTGTTACCCACTTCTGCTGCACATTTATATAATATTGTAGTTGTTTAGCACAACCAATTGCTCCCAAACAATTTTCATGCTTTCCACTTTCATTCCTTTGCACTCATTAATTCTTCAGTTTAGAATAACTCCTTCAAACACCTTGCCTTATGAAATCCTATCTGTTCTTTAAGGGAAAAAAATCTTTAATTATGTTCTTTGGTGATATTTTTCTGATCAAGATTGACTTGCCCCTTATCCTGTCCAAAATTTGACTTTTCTATCTTGTAAGCACACATAGCATTTAACTTGTACCTTTTAATGACACATGAGTATAGATAGATTTATACTTACCTTAAACCTTTGTAAACTGTTACCCTTGAGAGATTAGGATTTATGCCAATCACATTAGTTGGTACAGTTTAGGAAATCAGTTAATCTTTTTCTTAATTAATTTTTATTGGAGTATAGTTGCTTTGCATGTTGTGTTAGTTTCTACTCTACAGCAAAGTGAATCAGCTAAATGTATACATATATCCCATCTTTTTTGGATTTCCTTCCCATTTAGGTCACCACAGAGCATTGAGTCCTTGCAGTCAAGAATTCTCACAGTATAACAGGGAGGAAGACATTATAACACTTCATTATATGATGTCAGTGGATAGAGCTAAGTATAGAGGGTCATGTTGTAAACGCATAGAATGTTCGCCTGGCCCACACTTATCCCTAACTACTTACAAATCACCGATAGACAGGAGTTGGGCCAAGGCAGTTTTACTGGAATAAATATCAAGGCTGAGTTTTAAAGAATGAGAAGTTATACAGACAGGCAAAGTTGTAGCCTGTGAAAATGAGAGAGGGCTTAAGATCTCATCGCTCTTTTGAAGAACAGTGGGTGCATTGAAATAGAATTCATAACTTGAGAGAAGGGAGTAGTAAGAGAAAACACCAGAGAGGTAGGCACAAGGCAGATTAATCTTCGTGGCCAACTAAAACTTGTGGACATCAGGGTCCATTGGAATAACTTAAACAAAATGACATAAGCCAACATGTTTTAGAATTCTGTGAATAGATTAGAGTGGGAACAGTCTGGAGGCCACTGTACACTAAAATTATCATTGTATAGAATGCATTTCTTTTTTATTGTTTTATGTAGTTCATACTTACTTATATCTAGCCAAACATTAATCCTTTGCATTGTTCTTCATTCCTTCATATATCTCCATGATTCCATTTGGAATTATTTTCGATTTGCCTAAAGAACTGCCTAAAGAACAGCTTTTGGAATTTCCTTTAATGTAAGTTAGCTGATGATCTTAGTGTTTATTTGCTAGAAAAAATAACTGTATTTTACTTTCAATTTTAAATATTTTTACTGGTCATATAATCTAGATTGGCAGATAATTTATAAAGCACTTTGTAGATATTTGAAGGCTTCCATTATTTCCTTGAGAATGAACTCTTGATCTTATCATTGATCTTTTGCAGGTAATATATCTGCTTTCTATTTTTAAGGATTTTTCTATTTGTCTTTAATTCTCAGTAATTTACCATGATCTGCATAGGTTGGCTTTCTTAGCTTGAAATTCTGGTTGATATTCATAATGTTTATTTTTAATTTTTTAACTTTATTGAGGAATAATTGACAAATATAATTATATAATTTTAAACTACAGAGTGATTTTATAGACACACACACACACATTGCAGAATGATTACCAAGGTCAAGAAATTAATATATCCATTACCTCACACTGTTAACATAGGTAACTTCCTTAACGGTGAGAATGCTTAAGATCTACTCTCAACAACCTTTAAGTATAAAATGCCATATTATTAACCATTGTTACCATGCTATACATCAGATCCTCAGAACTTATTCTTTTTATAATTCAAAATTTGTATCCTTTGATCTGCCTCACCCCATTTCCCCTACCCTCAGCCCCTGACAACCACTATTCTATTCTCTGTCTCTATTAAATCTGTTTTTTTTCTTTATTTTTCTTCCACATGTAATACCATGCAGTATTTGTCTTTCTCTTGTTGACTTATTTTATTTAGCCTAATGCCCTGCAGATTCATCCATGTTGTCACACAGGCAGAATTTCCTTCTTTCTCATGGCTTAATAATTTTTATTGTGTGTGTGTATGTGTGTGTATACACATACGTACATATAAAATCACACTTTTTTGGGCCATTTGCCTGATAAAGACATTTAGATTGTTTCCATATCTTGGCTATTGTAAATAATGCTATGAACATGGGTGTGCAGATATCTCTTAGAGATACTGATTTCATTTCCTTCATACATACCCAGGGGTAGGATTGCTAGATCATATGGTAGTGTTATTTTTAATATTTTAAGGAACCATCATATTGTTTTCCATAATGGTTGTACTCTTTAACATTCCCACCAACAACATATAAGGGTTTCCTTTTCATTACATCTTTGCCAACATTTGTTATCTCTTCTTATCATAACCATCCTAACAGGCGTGAGTTAATATCTCCTTGTGGTTTCATTACATTGATTAGTTATGTTGAGCATAATAATGGATTTTGATCCATTAATTATGTGTTGTATATACAAATACAACTTATTTCTGTATGTTGATGCTATATCCTGCAATTTTACTGAATTCATTTATTAGTTCTAACAGTTCTTTGGTGGAGTCTTCAGGGTTTCTGTATAAAGATTATGACATCTGCAAACAGACATAATTTTACTTCTTCCTTACCAATATGCATACATTTTATTTCTTTTTTCTTGCCTAATTGCTACAGATAGGACTTCCAGTACTTTGTTCAGTAGAAATGGTGAAAGTGGGCATTCCTATCTTATTCCTGATCTTAGAGGAAATGCTTCTAACTTTTCACCATTGAATATCATGTTACCTGTGGGCTTGTCTTATATGGTCTTTATTATGCTAAAGAACAATCCTTCTATACCCAATTTGTTGAGTGTTTTTTTATTATGAAAGGATGTTGTATGTTGTCAAATGCTTTCTCTGCATGTATTAAGTTGATCATATAATTCTTACCTTTCATACTATAAATGTGATATTCATATTTATTGATTTGGGTAAGTTGAACCATGATTTTATGCCAGTGATAAGTGCCACTTGATTATGATGAATTATCCTTTTAATGTACTGGTGAATTAATTTATCTCATATTGAAGATTTTTGCATTTATATTCATCAGTGATATTGATACTTTTCTTTTCTTGTAGTGTCCTTATCTGGCTTTGTTATCATTGTAATGCTGGACTTGTTAAATCAGTTTGAGAGTATTCCCTCTGTTTCAATTTTTTGGAGTGTTTGAAAATGATTGGCATTAGTTATTCTTTAAATATTTGGTAGAATTCAAAAGTGGAACCATCTGGTCCTGGGATTTTCTGTGTTGGGAGGTTTTGATTACTGATTCAATACTTTTATTCATTACTGGTCTATTCAGATTTTCTATTTCTTTATGACTCAGTCTTCATAGGTTGTATGTTTTGAGGAATTTATCCAGTTCTTCTAGGTTATTCAGTTTGTTGGCATATAATTTTTCATAGTAGTCTTTCATAATCCTTTGTATTTCTGTGGGATGGGTTGTAACATGTCCTCTTCATTTCTGAATTTGAATCCTCTTTTTAAAAATTATTTTATATGTGTTTTTCTTTAAAAATTACCTCTTAGTTTCAATGATCTTTTCTATTGTTTTACTCGTCTCTGTTTTATTTGGTTCTCTTCTGTTTTTTGTTATTTCATTTCTTCTGCTCAACTTAGGCTTAGTTTGTTCTTCTTTTCCTAGTTCATTGAGGTGTAAAGTGAGGTTGTTTATTTGAGAACATTCTTATTTTTTAATGTAGGCACTTATTGCTATAAACTTCCCTCTTAGATCTGCTTTTACAGCATCCCAGATGTCAGGGGTCCCCAACCCCTAGGCCGCAGACTGGTACCGGTCTGTGCCCTGTTAGAAACCAGGCCGCATAGCAGGAGGTGAGTGGCGGGTGAGCAAAGCATCATCTGCTGTTCCCCATCACTTGCATTACAGCCTGAACCATCCCTCCCATTGCTTGCATTACAGCCTGAACCATCACACCCCCTGGTCTGTGGAAAAATTGTCTTCCACAAAACCGGTCCCTGTTGCCAAAAAGGTTGGGGACTGCTGCCATAGGTTTTCATGTGCGCTTCTATTTTTGTTTCTAGATACTTCTTTATTTCGTTTTTCTTCTTTGACTCAATGATTATTTAGGAGTATGTTGTTTAATTTCCACATATTTGTGAACTTCCTAGCTTTCCTCCTGTTATTAATTTCTAGTTTTATAGCATTGCGATCACAAAAAATATTCATGATTTTAATCTTCTTAAATTTGCTAAGACTTGTTTTGTGACCTGTCATGTGATCTGAACTGGAAAATGTTCTGTGTGTACTTGAAGAGTGTGTATTCTGTTGCTGGTGGATGGAATATTCTGTATGTATCTGTTAGGTCCATTTTATCCATAATGTAATTCTAGTCTCTTACCTCCTTGTTGATTTTGCCAGCTGGATGATCTATACACTGTTGAAAGTGAGATATTGAAGTACTTTTCTCTTATTGTAATGTTGTCTGTTTCTCCCTTCAGATCTGTTAATAATTATTTAATATATTTAGGTGTTCCAATATTATGTGTTCATATGTTTACAGTTGTTATGTCTTCCTGATGACTTGAGCCCTTTATCATTATGTAATGACCTTCTTTTTTTCTAATTATAGTTTTTGACTTAGTCTGTTTGTCTCACATAAGTATAGCAACCTCTACCCTCTTGGTTTCCATTTGTATGGAGTATCTTTTTCCATTCCTTCACTTTCATCCTATGAGTGTCCTTAAAACTTAAGTGAGTCACTTGTCGGCAGCATATAGTTGGATTTTGCTTTTTTATCCATTTAGCTATTATGTTTTTTTACCTGGAGAATTTAAGCCCTTTACATTTAGAATAGAGAGGTAGGACTTACTACCACCATTTTAAAGAATTGTTTTCTGATAGTTTTGTAGTTCCTTTGTTGTGTTCTTTCTCTCTTGCTTTATTTGTGAATTGATGTGGGTTTTTTTGTGCTGGTATACTTTGAATTTTTTTCTCTTTGTCATTTATCTATTTAAAGTTTTCACTTTGTGGTTACCATGTGGCTTTCATAGTATTTCTTAAAGCTATAACTGTGTGAAGCTCATAACCTAGCTTCAATTGCATATGAAGTTCTCCCTATTTACTTGCCACCCCCCCAACTTATGTTGATGTCCTAATTTACACCTTTTTATATTGTGTATCCATTGATATAATATTGTAGCTATAGTTATTATCAACACTTTTGTCTCTTAACCTATATGCTAGAGTTCAGGGATTTACACAGTGACACTGCAGTATTAGAGTATTTTGATTTTACTGTGTATTTACCTTCACCAGTGAATTTTATAGTTTCATATCTTTTCATGTAATTACTTAGTGTCTTTTCATTTCAGACTGAAGAACTCCCTTTGCCATTTCTTTTAAAGCAGTTCTAGCATTATGATGTGATTAACTCCCTCAGCTTTTGTTTATCTGGGAAAGTCTATCTAGTCATCACTTCTGAAGGGCAATGTTGCTGAGTAAAGTGTTCTTGGTTGGCCTTTTTTTTTTCTTTTAGCACTTTGAATATATCATTATACACTCTCTGGGCCTGTAAGTTTTCCACTGAGAAATCTGCTGATAGCCTTAATGGAATTTTCTTGTATGTAATGAGTCTTTTTTCTCTTGATGATCTCAAAATTCTCTTTGGTTTTGATTTTTGAGAGATTGATTGTAAGGCATCTCCTTGAAGATCTCTTGGGGTTAAATCTGTTTAGGGATATTTGAAGTTCATGTATATGAATACCATATTTCTCTCCAGATTTAGGAAGTTTTCAGCTATTATTTCTTTAAACAAGTTTTCTGTCTCTTTCTCCCTCTTTTCTCCTTCTGCTGTATCAATAATGTGATATTGTTTTGTTTGATGGTATCATATAATTCATATAGACGTCTTCATTATTTTTATTCTAGTTTTCTTCTCTAACTGGATAATATCAAGAGATCTGTCTTCAAATTCACAGGTTCTTTCTTCTGCCTGATTGGGCCAGCTCTTGAAGTTTTCTGTTGTACTTTTCATCTCATTCATTAAATTCTTCAGCTCAGTATTTTTTTCATTCTATTTTATGATTTCTCTTTGTTGAACTTCTCATTTTGTTCATGTATTGTTTTCCTGAGTTAACTGAGTTTTGTTTTCTCTTGACTTTGAGCCTTCTTAAAATATCAGATAACTCAGAAGTCTATTTCTTTGGGGGTCAGTTAGTGGAGAATTCTTTTATTGGTGTCTTATTTCTTTGCTTTATTTTTTTAACATCTTCATTGGAGTATAATTGCTTTCCAATGGTGTGTTAGTTTCTGCTTTATAACAAAGTGAATCAGCTATACATATACATATATCCCCATATCTCTTCCCTCTTGTGTCTCCCTCCCTCCCACCCTCCCTATCCCACCCCTCTAGGTGGTCAACCATAATTCAAAAAGAGTCATGTACCACAATGTTCATTGCAGCTCTATTTATAATAGCCAGGGTATTTCTTTGCTTTTTAATGTTACTGATAGCTTTGCATTGTTGTCTGCCCATGTGAGGGTAAAGTCACCTCTTCCAGCCTTTCAGACTGGTTTTGGTGGAAAAATACCTTCACCTGAGGGTGGCTGCAAGGGCACTGGCTGGGTGGAATGCAGCATGTTAATTTTCTGAGAAGACAGTGGTATATTCTCTGTGCAGTTCTGTCAGCTGAGATCAATGTCAGCAAAATCTGCAGGGGCCTTTTGTGACCAAGACTGCAGAGGTCCTCTGGATGACAGTGGAGTGTAGAACTGTTGGGATCCTTGGAGGCAAAGGCTCCTGGGGTTTTCCTGTTCTTCTTTTGGCCCATGGGAGGGGAGTTCTAGCTGAGTGGATTTTTCTCAGCACCTGGTCTGTTATGCTGACAGAGCAGTAGGAACATGAATCTGGGATGAGGTACATGCAGAACTACAACAGTGCCTCAGTTCTGGGACACAACTGCACTTGCTTTAGCTGTGGCACTGGGGTCTAAGGTGTTGGAGTGTGCAAATCTCTCATGGAACAAGGACCTGGGTTTCAGGCTTAACCTAGCAACTCTAGGGAAAGGGAGAAGGAGGGAGCAGCAGAGGCATGAGTTCTGGGATGATAGGGTGCAGTGGTGGCTTGGTCCCATGGTGCAGGGTACAGTAGCAGCACGGCATAGGGATAATAGGTCAAAGTCACAACTCTAGCCCCAGAGGTCAGTCATGGGACAGCAGAATCATGACTCCAGTTGTGGTCTGTTAAAACCATCTGTCAGGGCCTGGGGAACCAGGCTCAGAGCAGTGGCAGTATAGCCCTAGCAGTGAGGGTCAGAGCTGTGACCTGGGACCCCTGGGGTAGGGTTCAGGACAGCAACCCTGGCAACAATGGTTCAGAACCATTACCTGGAATGGGGGTGGGGTTCAGGGCAGTGGAAGCTTGCCCGCTTCAATGATAGATCAGAACCACTACCTGGGATCTAGGGACAGTAATCAAGGCAGCAGTAACTCTAGTCCCATATATAGTTAACTGCTGTGGCATCCTGATCCCAGAAAGTGGGGCACATCAGTGACTGGGACCTCTGTAAGCATGTCTTACAGCAACATCTCCAGCCCTGAGGAATAGATGCATTAAGGTTGGGAGGTAGGGGGCCAGATAAACTTCGTGGCAGCTGTATCATTTGGGATCAGCATTGAGGAAGACTGCGGAATACCTCTGTAGCAAGGGCTTCAGATGCCCACAGTGATGAGTCTTTCTAGGGTTCTCATGCTCTCCTTTTACTGTGGGGTGAAATTCATATGAAGTGATTCCACCTGTTGCTGAGCTGCCTTTGACTGGGGAATAAGGGCAATGCAGATAATATGCTTCCTGTACTCTTTTTTGAGACTATCTTTGACCCTTGATCTCTGCAGGGCTTTTGCTGGGTTTTCTTTGTAGTCCAAAGTTTTCCCTGAGCTATATATTTTCTTCAGTTTGTAGTTATGTGTTTATTGTTTCTGTTGTTATTTTTTTGTGGGCATGATGAGCACTGGAATATCCTAGCCCTCCATCTTGCTGACATCACCTGTCTAGAGTACAGTTCTTACTAAACAAATCTCATTTCTGTCCCAGAGCTTTATTCGGCTTGCTGAATTCTTATACCTAGTTATTTCCAAAGCAGTAATTTGGTAACTGCTCTCAATTGTTGAAGGCTACATTTAAATATCCTCTCCCATCCTAACACACAAGCATCGAGATCTAGGAAATGATATGAATGAAATTTCTTTCTGAGAGTAACGCTGTGAAAGAAATATATTAAAAATCTGAGTTTATTTATGCTTAAGTATCTTAGGGAGTGAAACATAGCTTTCAACCAAGAAAAGTGACCAAAATGACCAAAAACTTTAATAATGTATCTCAAGAAATAATATATATATTAAAAGTTGTATTTGGCAAGAGTGGTTATTTAGCCCCAAAGCACATACCAGAATAATTAAAATTATAATTTTGGCAGTGGTTGTCCAAGCAATGTTTCATAGGAAGCTACATTAGCAAATAGCGGTGGTCCTATTTGTGTGACTGTTCTTAAAAGTGACATGGTTGAAAGGGGTTATAGCTAATAAATTTTAATGGATTTGATAAATGCCTATATATATAGTCTCATGCTTTTTTGGATAGATGTCTAGGCTGAAAGTTGACTTGTATTGTGTTTAATTCTGGTCCATCTACTAGGCTTGATGAACAGCCATTTTTAGTTTTAGAAGATATTGTATGGATCTCACCCTACTACTGGTTACTACATGCCACTTGATTTTGTCATAAGGGCATCTCAGCCTCTGTCTGTATTGGAACTAACAATCATTTCTCTAAACATAATGCTGCTCCTCTGGTCTCTATCATAGATGCTGTTCCCCTAGGCACATATACAGGATCATTCTTGACTCCTCCCATTAACTTAACCTCTGCTTATGTAATCAATTTTAAAATCCATTTTACCTTCTAGACATTTCTTTAATCATCACTTTTTTCATGCATAATATTGCAACAGCTTTCTAATTGGTTTTCCCATTAGTTTTTGTCACTTTCAAATCCATTATCATAGTTTCCTACAATCTAAAATAAAAACTTGATGATTTTATTAATTTTCCTAAATCTACAAGTAACCACTTCATTACCTACAAAAAGACTACAACCTCTCTTGTGACTACCTTTTCACCTCCTCCCCTTGACCACCTTTCTAAACAGTAATATAGAAAGTTTCATGGTGTTGATTTTATATACAAATCCCCCCAAGGGCAGCTGTCTGGTTCAAAAATTGTGTCCAGCTCTTATTGGCTCTGTGACAGCACATAATTTATATATATAAATAATATACATACACACATATGAAAATCATTATATATGAGATATATATATAATCAGTCTTATTGACTATAAAGTAGGATGAAAATACTCTAGTTCATATGGTAGTTGTAAGAATTAAATGAAGTACTATATAAAAATTTTGTGAAGCATTCAATAAATATTAACTATAGTATTTATTGATCAACTTGGATGCCCCAGTCATTGACAATGAGGGTGACGTTATACCATGTGAATCCATCTACCTGTCATGTTCCAAGACTATGGACTAGTTCCAAGGACTCATTGTTAAAGAACAGACATTTTTGGGGCTTTCCTGGTGGCACAGTGGTTGAGAGTCCACCTGCCAATGCAGGGGACCCGGGTTCGTGCCCCGGTCCGGGAAGGTCCCACATGCCGCGGAGCGGTTGGGCCTGTGAGCCATGGCCGCTGAGCCTTCGCATCTGGAGCCTGTGCTCCGCAACGGGAGAGGCCACAACAGTGAGAGGCTCGTGAACCGAGAACAGACATTTTTTAAGGGACAACAGAAATTCACACAGGCCAAATTTCAACAAGAGAATACAAGGAATAGGTCCACCGATCTTCCCATTATCCCCCCAAGAATTATTCTAGCACGAAAGTTCTTCTGAGCCCTTAGTATAAAAATGTTCTACTCCTTTGGGATCACTCTTTTCTGTTATTCTTTCTTATGGAACATGTGAGAAGATCTTTCCTGTGGAGGAATATTCAGAATGTTTGGTGCCAGACCAAACTTTAAATTGGAGTTGCCAATTATTTATAAAACATTGTCTGGGGAGCTAATTTTCCCAATCACCTGAAAACCTTGGTAGCTTATAGATCTGTTTTGAGCAGATTGGCATGATATGACTCACCAGGATGGCACAGAGCTGTTTAACAGTACTTATAAAAGCAGGGAGAACAACTGACTTTTGGCATAATCCAGGTGAAAGATGATAGTGATGGCTTGGATCATGATGGCAACAATGGAATTGGTGAAAGGTGATCATATTATAGATATATTGTGAATATAGAAATGACTGAAGTTTGTTGATAATGTGATGTGGGCCGTGAAAGAAACAAGGGAACATAACATGACTACTGGCTTTGTGTTCTGATGAACTGGAAAAATGGACTCCCCCTGAATTGGCATGGATTTCTTTTGGAGTGAGAAGTTGGAGAGGGACTGGTCTTCAACACTGTTTTGATAGAGCTCTTCAAAGTGTTTATGCAATAAATCATATGATCCTTACAGTGGTCCTGGGAAGAGGTCTGTGATCACAGTATAGAAGGAATTATTATTGGTATATCTGTGTTGGTTACCATTGGTTATTATCAACTGTAAGTATATCAAAATGATAATTGAGGTTGTTCAGTTTATTATTTCTAAGCCACCACATTGTAGAATATCCTTTGACTGATTAAGTACCATCAGACTGATAGTGTAGCAGTTAACAGTGCTGATACTAGAGTCAGGATCTCAGCAATTAACTCCTGGTTCACTAAGTGTGAGATATTGAGCAAGTTATTGAACAAATCTAGGTCTCATATTCCTCACTTGGGTAAGAGAAAAATTAAACTCTAATTTCTAGTATTAGGATAAAACAATATAATGTATATAACACCCTCAATAGAGTACCTGGCACTAAGTACCCAATAAATATTAACTTTCAATTTATGAAATTTTACTATATTTTTCAAACTGTAACATATAAATTCTTTCCTTCTTTTTATAGTAAATCACCGTATTTTATTAAATCTAGTAAGTTTAATATTCTACTGTTTTTCACATTAAAGACAACCTGGTGTTGGTTCTGTCATTTCAATAATTCTGCTCCTATTATTTTTTTCTTAGCTACTTTAGACATGAAATGGTCAATAACGCAACAGCTACAAAGTCTTTGTTAAAATAAAAACAAATGTATTTTTTCAGCTTTATTGAGGTATAATTGGCAAATAAAATTTTTATATATTTCAGGTGTACAACTTAATGGTTTGACATATGTACCCATAGTGAAATAATCACCACGATCAAGCTAATAAACTTATCCATCACTTCACTTCACATACTTATCTTCACTTTTTTTTTGGTGGTGGTGAGAACACATAAAATCTCTCCTTTAAGCGAATTTCAATTATATAATACAGTATTGTTAACCACAGTCATATTGGTATGACTCCAGAACATTAGATCTCCAGAACTCATTTATCTGGCATAAATAAAAACTTTGTAGCCTTTGACAAACACTCCTCATTTCCCCCTCCCCCCTCCCCCCAGCAACCACCATTCTACTCTCTGCTTCTACCAGTTTGATTATTTATTTATTTTTAAATATTTATTTATTTTTTTGGTTGTGCTGGGTATTAGTTGCGGCAGGCAGGTTCCTTAGTTGCAGCTTGCCAGCTCCTTAGTTGTGGCATGCAAATGTTTAATTGCTGCATGCACATGGGATCTAGTTCCCTGACCAGGGATCTAACCTGGGCCCCCTGCACGGGGAGCACGGAGTCTTATTCATTGTGCCACCAGGGAAGTCCAGAGTTTAAGTACTTTAGGTTCCACTTATGAGATCATCATGCATGCAGTATTTCTATCTGTGTCTGGCCTATTTCACTTAGCATAATGTCCTCCAGGTTCATTCATGTTATTGCAATAGTAGGATTTCATCCCTTTTTATAAGACAATATTATTTCCATGGGTATGTCCCACATATATTTATTTTATCTACTCATCTGTCAACAGATTTTGGGGTTGTTTCCATATCCTGGAAATTGTAAATAATGCTGCTGTGAATTGAGGAGTGCAGATATTTCTTAGACATAGTGATTTCATTTCCTTTTGATATACACCTAGAAGTGGGATTTTTGGATCTTAAGTAGTTATATTTTTAATTTTTTGAGGAACCTTCATACTGTTTTCCACAATGGTTGTACCAATTTACATTCTTACCAAGAGTGTACAACGGTTCCCTTTTTTTCCACAGCCTTGCAACCTGCCATCTTTTGTCTTTTTGTGCAATAGACATTCTAACAGGTGTGAAGTGATACCACATTGTTGTTTGATTTGCATTTCCCTATTGATTAGTGATGTTTAACACCATTTCATTTAACTGTTGGCCATTTGAATGTTCTCTTTGTAGAAATGTCTATTGAGAGTCCCTTGATCTATTTTTTTTAATTGGGAATTTTTTTGCTATAGAATTGTGTGAATTCCTCATATTTTGGGTGCTAACGCCTTATCAGATATATGAATTGCAAGTTTTTCTCCCATTTGGTAGGTTGTTTTTTCATTTTATTGATAGTTTCCTTCATTGTGCAGAAACTTTTTAGTTTGATGCAATCCCACTTGTCTGTTTTTGTTTTTGTTGTTTGTGCTTTTGGTGTCATATCCAAAAAATCATTGTCCAGGCGAATGTCGAGGAATTTCTGTTTGTTTTTTTCCTGAGTTTTTATTTTTATTTTTTAATGAATTTTTATTGGAGTATAGTTGCTTTACAATGTTGTGTTAGTTTCTACTATTCAGCAAAATGAATCAGCTATACATATATATATATATCCCCTCTTTTTTGGATTTCCTTCCCATTTAGGTCACCACAGTGCATTAACTAGGGTTCCCTGTGCCATACAGTATGTTCTCATTTGTTGTCTATTTTATACATAGTATCAATAGTGTATATGTATCAATATCAATCTCCCAATTCCTCCCACCGCCCCCTGCTTTGTATCCATACATGTGTTCTCTACATCTGTGTCTCTATTTATGTTTTGCAAATAAGATCATCTGTACCATTTTTCTAGATTCCACATATACACATTAATATATGATATCTGTTTTTCTCTTTCTGACTTACTTCACTCTATATGACAGTCTCTAGGTCCACCCATGCCTCTACAAATGATCGAATTTTGTTCCTTTTAATGGCTGAGTAATATTCCATTGTATCTGTACCACATCTTCTTAACCCATTCATCTGTCAATGGGCATTTAGGTTGTTTCCATGTCCTGACTATTGTAAATAGTGCTCCAGTGAACATTGGGGTGCATATGTCTTTTTGAAGTATGTTTTTCTCAGGGTATATGCCCAGTAGTGGCAATGCTGGGTCATATGGTAGTCCTATTTTTAGTTTTTTAAGGAACCTCCATATAGTTTTCCATAGTGGTTGTATCAATTTACATCCCCACCAACAGTGCAAGGGGGTTCCCTTTTCTCCACACCCTCTCCAGCATTTATTGTTTGTAGATTTTTTGATGGCCATTTGACTGGTGTGAGATAATACCTCATTGTAGTTTTGGTTTGCATTTCTCTAATAATTAGTGATATTGAGCAGAGGAACTTTCTGTTATAGTAATTTTATGGTTTCACATCTTATGTTTAAGTCTTTCATCCATTTTGAGTTGATTTTTGTATGTGGTGTAAGATAAGGGTCCAATTTCACTTTTCTGCATGTGGTTAACCAGTTTTCTCAGCGCCATTTATTGAAGAGATGATCCTTTCCCCATTGTCTGTTCTTGACACCCTTGTTGAAGATCAGTTGACAACAAAAGCATGGATTTAACTGGGCTCTCTATTCTGCTCCATTTGGTTGTATATCTTTTTATGCCTGTACCATACTGTTTTGATGACTATAGCTTCATATTATCATTTGAAACCACAAAGTGTGATGTTACCAGCTTTGTTGTTCTTGCTCAAGATTGCTTTGGTTATTTGGAGTACTTTGTGGTTCCATATGAATTTCAGGAGTTTTTAAAATTTCTGTAAACAATGTGCTTGAGATTTTGATATTGACTGTATTACATCTATGGATCACTTTGGGTAGTATGCACATTTTAACAATTGCCTAGTTGCTTGTTTATTTTGGCTCTGATCTTTATTATTTCTTCCCTTCTGCTAACTTTGGATTTTGTTCTTTGTTTTTTTACTTCCTTAAATTGTAAAATTAGGTTGTTTGAGATCTTTCTTTTTTTTATAACATGGGTTTTTAACACTATAATTTCCTCTTAGTAATGCTTTTGCTCTACCTCATAAGCTATGATTAATTATATTTTCATGTTCATTTATCTCTAGGTATTTTAAAAATTTATTTCCTCTTTTACCCAATGGTTGTGCATGATGTGTTTTTTCCACATTTTTGTGAATTTTCATGTTTCCTCTCTGTTACTGATTTATCATTTCATTCCATTTTAATCTGAAAGATACTTTTTATTATTTCATTCTTAAATTTGTTAAGACTTATTTTACAATCTAACATGTGACCTATCTTGTCGAATATTGTGTGTGCTTGGGGAGAAAGTGTATTTTGCAGATTTGGGTGGAAAGTTCTGTATGTATCTGTTAGGTCCATTTTTTTCTATAGTGTTGCTCAGGTCAGTTGCTTCCTTATTGATTTTCTGGCTGGATATTCTATCCATTATTGAAAGTAGGATATTGAAGTCTCCTACTATAGCTGTATTGCTGTCAATTTCTCTCTTCAGATATGTCAATGTTTGATATATATTTTTGTGTGCTCTGAAGTTGGGTATGTATATGTTTACAATTGCTAGGACTTTATGTAGTGAGATTCTTCTAAAACGTTATTCTTCTAGAAGAACATTCTTCTCTAGTGACAGTTTTTTACTTAAAGCCTATTGTTTCTGGTATAGGTGTAGCCATCCCTATCCTTTTGGTTACCATATGCCTGAAATATATTTTTACATCTCTTCACCATGTGTATTTATATGTAAATTTAGTCTCTTGTAGACAACATATCACTGGATCTTGTCTTTTTTAATTCATTCAGTCACTCTGTGCTTTTTGATTAAGTAGTTTAATCCATTTATGTTTAAGGTAACTATTGCTAAGAACTTAAATTGCAATTTTCTTTTTTCTCCTTTGTAGTTCTTTTGTTCTCTTCCATTTCTGTTGTCTTTTGTTATTTGATGTTTTCTTGGTAAGGATTTGGTTTCATTTTTTTACCGTTCACGTATCTACTAGAGGTTTCTTCTTTGTATAGACCATGAAGCTTGTATAAATCTTTGTTGTTATGATCATCAATTTCAATTTGATAAGAATTTAAGTTTAATTGCATAGGAAAACTCTACACTGTTGCCCTCCCCACACATGTACTTTCTTTTCTAAAAGTCAGAGCTTATTTCTTTTAATATTGTGAATCTGTTATATATTTTTGTGGTTGTGGTTATTATTACTATTTTTAACTTTTATATTTATTAGGGTTATGGGTAATTTGCACACCACCATTACAGTGTTACTTTACTCTGTATTTTACTATATATTTAACATTACCAGTGAGATTTATATTTTCACATGCTTTTAAGTTGCTGTTTAGCATATTTTTAATTCTATTTGAAGAACTCCCTTAAGCATTTCATTTAAGGCAGGTCTGGTGGTGACAAATTCCCTCAGATTTTGTTTGTCTAGGAAAACATTATATCCCTTCACTGTTAAAGATAGTTTTGTAGGTTATAGTATTACTGGTTGGCAGATTTTTTTTTTCTTTGAATATATTTTTCTACCCCTGGTCTGCAAATGTAATGTTGAGAAAACTACTGATAAACTTATATCGTTTTCCTTGTTTGCTTTTCTGTTGCTCCTTTCAAAATTTTTATCCTTGACTTTTGACAAAGTAATTATAATATTTTGGTGCAGAACTCTATGTTCAACCTTTTATGGCAACTTTTGGATATTTAAGACTGGATATCTATTTCCCTCCCACAATTTGGATAGTTCTCTGTTATTTATTTAAATAAGCTTTCTGTCCCTTTCTTTCTCTTTCTGGAATGCCCATACTGCAACATGGCTTGCTTAAAATTGTCCCATGTATCTTGTAGGCTACCTTCACTCTTTCTTCTTTTATCTCCTCTGAGTAATTTCAAGTCACCTATCTTCAAATTTGTTGATTTGTTTGTCTGCTTAATCAAGTCAGTTGCTGAAGCTCTCTTATATCTTTTTATTCAGTCATTGTATTCTTTACCTCCAGAATTCGTTTAGTTCTTCTTATGTTCTCTCTTTTTAAAAAATTCTCATTCATTCTTGTATTAATATTTCAAAATAAGAAAATTATCTGTGTTTCCTTAAAGATTGTTGAACTTCTTTAGAACAATTATTTTGAATTATTTATCAGGCAATTAATGGATCAATATTTATGGTAGATTACTGAAAGTAATCTGCCTTTGCTTTTGTAATGTTTCCTGATTGTTGTGTTCTATTTTTGTGTTGCTGTTTGAGCATTTAAAACAGCAGTCACCTCTGCCAAACCTCATAGACTGGCTTCAGTAAGGGAAGATTTTCATTTGGGGATAAAGGGAGCATGATGGTGCTAACTGTGGGGAAGAGGGAGAAGCACAAATGTTCACAGTAACACTGGGCATAGTGACATGAGACTTGCCAAGTATAGGGGTGTATGGTGGCTCCAGATTCAGATATGCATGGTGATGTGGTGACTCCAGGAGCTGGGGTGTGCAGTATTAGCAACTGTATGGTCCCTTAGCAGAGAAATGTATGAGAGGTCAGCAGTGGCAGCAAAGCTTAAGAGGTCTGCAGGACTATTTAAAAATTCTAACATTCATTCACTGGCATCCCAGGAAAGGACACAAATAACAGGGCTGAAATAGTATTCGAAAAAATAATAGCTGGAAGTTCCCACATTTGTCAAATTATAGATATCTAGAGATTCAAAAATCAAAGAAAACTCAAACAGGATACCCAAAGAAATCCACATCAAGACACATCATAATCAAACTTCTGAAAACTAAGAAAAAAAAATCTTTAAAAAAGTGAGAGCAGAAATTTCCCATGAGGAAAAACAATTTTAATGACAGCAGATTTCCCATCAGAAACCATGGAGGCCAGAAAAAAATGACAGAACATTTTTCAGGTGCTAAAAGAAATGTCATGCCAGAATCTTATACCCAGTGAAAACATTCTTCAGAAATGAAGATGAAAATTAGACATTGTAAGATGAAGGAAAACTAAGAGAATTTGTCTTCATTTGACTTACACCCCCCCCCCAAATGGCTAAAGGAATTTCTTTAGAGGAATTAATGGGAAGGTTGAAAATTTGTTCTCTTAGTTCCACTGGTAAAACAAACAACAACACATGTCAGAGAAAAAGAGAAATGCAGACATCCTAAAGGATGTCTTTCAAAGTTCTAAAAGTGGTTTTTCTTAAGCTGTTACAATTGCTGTTGTTGATTGTTTTAAATTTTACTTATTTCACTTTTCTGTTTTCCTATAGAATTTTTTCAAGGAATGTGCATTAGTTTTACAATCAGGCAAAATATTAAAGCTCTTTCATTTTGAAAAAGGTATCCTGATATCACTAACAGCATTATTACATCTGATTCAAACACTGACAACTTTGTGAATATTTTAAACCATTCCATCACACTACTGATTTCTGAGAAGCAAAGGAGACAGAGTGCAAAATAGAAAAGGAATATTAAGACATGATCACACTGCAAACAATATACATTGGATCCTTGTGCTCTATACACAATTCATGTATACAGTGTACTGAAAGGGACCAAAAAATGCACACATTTGTTACAGAAATAATTTTGCCTTCAGCGACTAGTGTGTGTGTGTGTGTGTGTGTGTGTGTGTGTGTGTGTGTGTGTGTGTGTTTGTAAAATTGGGGATTTAGCTGTAAAAATCTAAACACAGTTTCTTTTATAATGATACCTTAAAGGGGAAGAATCAATGAAATACAAAAAATAGTTGGATTTATAAAACAAGGGATAGTTGTTTGTTCCATAGACAGGCACAACTATAAAGGCTGGTTTGCCCAATTGATTTGCAGGTTTTGGAGTTTTGTTGTTGTAATGCTGTGTTTCATGCTAGAAAACCTAACAGTTTGCAATCAAAGATTCATCAGTTTAAAACCATATTTTGCTATTATACTGTCTATACACTTTTGGGAAATGTACTACATCTTAAATATCAATTTTCCCTATCTCAATATCATGATCATAAGACCTGCCTTACAGGGTTGAAGTTAGCTTACAATATATCTATGTACTAAAATACTTAGTTTTTAAAAAATTGTTCTTTTAGTTATGCCCATGTTTATCTTAATAAAAATTATAAATTCCAAAATGTAATACAGGTGAATTTAGAATATAATTTTTAAAACCTGTAATAATAAACAGAAATTTATCTTATTGAGGGCAGGCAAAATTTCTTATTGATAATTTTGTCTGAAGAACCCTAAAAATACTTGACAAAGACTCACATATTCATTAAATATATATTAAAAAGTTAAAAGCACCTCTGTGACTTAACATAATTCAAGCTGTGGGCAATTCTGCCCTTCTACTTTTCAATTTGAAAACAAATACTATACAAAACCAATACAGATGAAATATGGGCAGACATACCAGTGATTAAAGAAATACACAGGCACACTTGCATTATGGTAAGTTTTATCTGTTTATCTAATATGAGTCTATGAAAATACTCTTTTGTTGTCATTATAAATATATAAATAACATTATTAAAATCTATTAAAAGTTTATGTAAAAAAAATTTTTAAAGAGCTGTTCAGAGAACATTATCTCCTATTGTTACTTGTAGAGTTGAATCCAAATAGTATAAAACAGAAATTCAAGTCATATTTTATATACACCTGAGAACTTTATGCATTAGAGCTTAGCTATTTCAGGCTGTGTCAGAGTCATACTATTTGGGTTATACTTTTGCTCCAATGCTTACCAGTTATGTTACCTTGCTTAATATCTCCAAGATACTCTCTTTCCATTTATATAATGTGACTGCTACTATTAGCTATTTCTACTAAATTAGCTACTTGGCACTTAGTAAGCCTTCAATAAATATATTTTATTAGTATGATCATCAGTATCATTTATTACTTAGTCATGATATTCAATCAAGTAAGTGAGTAAAATTATGCTAATATTGAGAAATTTTCATTCTTTAGAACACTGACCTGCTTCTTAAAAGAACATTGTTCCTTCAGTAATATCACAGACCATATTACTCATTGTTTTTATTATTATTAGCTCCGGTACTGTTTTTATACATCATTGTAAGTCTAAAATCTATTATGTCATCTGTCATCCCCAGATCTTTACAAATCACATTTTTAATAATTATTTTGTTTATATTTTGCTTATTTGTCTGCTGATCCCAAACTAATCTTAATTCATTTGGTAATAAAGCTTGACCAGAACTAGTATTAGGCTCTTTAAAGTCTTTATTTATTTATCCCACATATTTGGAATGGTTTTGGTTCATTTGGCTCCAAGGTGTCAGAAAATGGATTATAGACTTATTTAATTTTCATGAAATTATTTTAACATAAGTGCACATTTATAATTTGTAAATAGTATATGTAAATAGTAAATAAAGGAGAGTCATTGGCACAATAAATAAACCTAATACAGCCAATCAATTTTCAAGGAATGTAGCAATCATATTAAATAATACATTTTATATCGCATGAATAGTTCTGGCCCAAAGTTAACTTTATTCCAAATCATTCCTACTTACTTTATTTATATTTCTTTTTTTAAACTTTATATTGGAGTCTATTTGATTTACAATGTTGTTAGTTTCAGGTGTACAGGAAATTGATTTATTTATACATATACAGATTCTTTTCCCACATAGATTATTACAGAGTACTGTGTAGAGTTCCCTGTGCTATATAGTAGGTCCTATTAGTAATCTATTTTATGTATAGTAGTGTGTATATGTTAATCCCAACCTCCTAATTTATCCCTCCCCCATACCTTTCTTCTTTGATAACCATAAATTTGCTTTCTAAGTCTGTAAGTCTGTTTCTTACAGACTTTGTAAATAAGTTCATTTGTACCATTTTCTTAGGTTCCACACATAAGTAGTATCATATTATATTTGTCTCTCTCTGTCTGACTTACTTCACGCAGAATGATAATTTCTAGATCCATCCATGTTGCTGCAAATGGCATTATTTCATTCTTTTTCATGGCTGGGTAATATTTCCTTGTATGTATGTACCACATCTTCTTTTTTTTTTTTTTTCCTTGCGTTATGCGGGCCTCTCACTGTTGTGGCCTCTCCCATTTGCGGAGCACAGGCTCCGGACGCGCAGGCTCAGCGGCCATGGCTCACGGGCCCAGCCGCTCCGCGGCATGTGGGATCCTCCCGAAACGGGGCACGAACCCGCGTCTCCTGCATCGGCAGGCGGACTCTCAAGCACTGCGCCACCAGGGAAGCCCACCACATCTTCTTTATCCATTCATCTGCTGATGGACATTTAGGTTGCCTCCATGTCCTGGCTATTGTAAATAGTGCTGTAGTGAACATTGGGGTGCATGTATCTTTTCAAAATATGGTTTTCTCCAGATATATGCCCAGGAGTGGGATTGCTGGATCATATGGCAGCTCTATTTTTAGTTTCTTAAGGAACCTCCATACTGTTATCCATAGTGGCTGTACCAATTTACATTTCCACCAACAGTGTAGGAGGGTTCCCTTTTCTCCACACCCTCTCCAGCATTTACTGTTTGTAGATTTTTTGATGATGGTAATTCTGACCATTATGAGGTGATACTTCATTGTAGTTTCAATTTGCAGTTCTCTAATAATTAGTGATGTTGAGCAGCTGTTCATGTGCTTTTTGGCCATCTGTATGTCATCTTTGGAGAAATGTCCACTTAGGTCTTCTGCCCATTTTTTTATTGGGTTGTTTGTTTTTTTTTGCTATTGAGCTGCATGAGCTCTTTGTATATTTTAGAGATTAATCCCTTGTTGGTTGCATCATTTACAAATGTTTTCTCCCATTCTGTAGGTTGTCTTTTTGTTTATGGTTTCCTTTGCTGTGCAAAAGCTTATAAGTTTGATTAGGTCCCATTTGTTTATTTTTGCTTTTCAGTACTCAGGTAGATCAAAAAAGATATTGCTGTGGTTTTGTCAAAAAGTGTTCTGCCTATGTTTTCCTCTAAGAGTTTTATAGTGTCCAGTCTTACATTGAGGTCTTTAATCCATTTTGAATTTATTTTTGTGTATGGTGTTAGAGAATGTAATAATTTCATTCTTTTACATGAAGCTGTCCAGTGTTCCTAGCACCACTTATTGAAGAGACTATGTTTTCTCCATTGTATATCCTTGCCTCCTTTGTCATAGATTAATTGACCATAGGTGTGTGGGTTTATTTCTGGGCTATCCTGTTCTGTTTATCTATATTTCTATTTTTGTGCTAGTACCATACTGTTTTGATGACTATAGCTTTGTAGTATAGTCTGAAGTTGGGGAGCCTTATTCCAGCTTCATTTTTCTTTCTCTAGTGGGCAAGGCCGTGTTAAGGGGTGTGTTTCTAGGTGACTGTGGGCTCAGAAAGACTTTAAGCAGCCTGTCTGTCTGCTGATGGGTGGGGCTGTGTTCCCATGCCTAGAGCCTTCGGCTGTTGGGGCCAGGTCTTGGAGTTAAAGGCAGCCTCCAGGTCAGATCACAATAATGAGTGTCCCCCAGTAACTCTGCCACCAACGTCCTTGTCCCCACAGTGAGCCACAGAAGCCACCTGCCTCTCTAGGAGACCTCCCAAGACCAGCAGATAGGTCTGGCCCAGGCTCCTATGAAATCACTGGTTTTTCCCGTGGGTCCCTGGTGCACACAAAATCTTGTGTGTGCCCTCTAAGAGTGGTGTTTCTGTTTCCCCCAGTCCTGTGGAGTTCCTGTTATCAAGCACTGCTGACCTTCAAAGCCAAATGCTTTGGGGGCTCCTCCTCCTGATGTCAGACCCCCAGACAGAGAAGCCTGACATGGGGCTCAGACCCCTCACTTCAGTGGGAGAACCTCTGCAATATAATTATTTTCCAGTTTGTGGGTTGCCCACACAAATGAATATGGGATTTGATCATATTGTGAATGCGCCCCTCCTACCATCTCATTGTGGCTTCTTCTTTGTCTTTGTAAGTGGAATATCTGTTTTGGTAAGTTCCAGACATTTTTTGTCGATGGTTTTTCAGCAGTGAGTTGTAATTTTGGTGTTTTTGTGAGAGGAGTTATGCTAAGGTCCTTTTATTCCACCATCTTGTCCAGGGGGTCCCATCCCTTCCTGCTTATTTTTGAACTATCACTTCTAAAATAACACTATAAACTGAGAAAATATATTTAATTCACACACATGTAAAGCAACTCTCTCTTACTAAGCATGTTTTTGCCACTTATGGTCTAATAGAAATGGCATATGGAGGCAAAGGTCTTGTTTACAGGATCTTGTTTACAGGATTATTTCTGTGTAAATTTATTTAACTGCTCTAAACCTTATTTTCCTTTCCTATACAATGGGGGACATTAAGAATCGTAATGCCTTCCTTTTCAGCATTAGGTAGTGTGTTGTTTGTGTGTCTGTATTCACATGTGTAAATGTACTTCCTAAAATTTGCGAATAGTACCCATACTGTAAAATTCACTCCAGGAATGCTTTATATGAATGTTACACTTTCAACATATCACTTACACCAAATAAGAACATTGCTCACCATCCGGCTCTACAAGGATTAGGTCATTAGCCACTTTAGTTGACCTCCAACACACCCTGAGAATTTAAGGTGGGGATCAAGAATGAGGCACTCCATGCTCTGGGAAAAACTAGCAGAACAAGCCTTCAGAGAGTTACATATTTTCAAGAGGACATTTTATGAACCCAATATCTTGCATCTTCTCATACCTAGAAAAGCACTAAAATTATTAACATCAACAAAGATATCTGCTCTTCATGACTAACATCAACTGTCTACCAAAATGTGTGCTTGATTGCATGTAGCTCCTTTACCAAAATCACATATATACTGACCCCTGCCCCACGTCTTCAGAGCAGTTCCTCAAAGCTGAGAGGCTGTCTCCTGGGCTACAGTCCTCATTAAGCCCCAAATCACAGCTCTCATGTCATGTGTTTTTTTTCAGTCAACACAGTATGAAAGGTGGAAATTTATAAAATATTTTTTAAAAATCTGATACTAACTTGAATAAACATCTAGTTTATACAACTTTTTGAATAATGATAAGCAACTGTTATACTACTTCCATTTTATATTAAATAAGAACTTTGCATTCTCACAATTTGGTCTAGTTCTTATTGACACAAAATTTGTGAGAAGCACCTACATAATAACCGGTATAGCAATTGAAACAACACAGAAAGTATTTATTGACAAGGAAATATTGACAGAGAAAGACCCTATCTATCTGAAAGTATGTGAAAAAGTAAGAATGCATACTACATAATGATGTAAGATGAAATGTGCTTGAAATGTGGGGAAGAAAAAAGAGAAATGAAAGAAAATAAACACTGAAGTTAAGCAAGAAAATATGCAGTAAGGAAATAATTAGAATAAAGGCAGATAGGGCAAAGGGGTCTGATTTTGTGTTTCTTTCAGTCAGTTATTCTTGAGTTTTCTTTTTAATGAGTATTTCTGGAACAGATTCAGCAGAGGACTTTGGCTGATATTCTGATGGAATGTTGAATTAGATTGATTTCTCCATATTCATATTAACATATGTATCTCTGGCCTCTGTTTTACTTAGAAAACTTGATTTTTTTTTAACTTATTTTCTCTTTTTCCTTTTCCTATAATTATGGTGTTCTCCTCCAGAACTCTCAATTCAAATCCATTTGTGGGCAAAACAAACAGTGCTTAAGACAGTAGTTAATTCAATCCCACTATTCAGGAAGCAGCTTATACTGTTTAGTGCCTACATTGCATTCTAGTATGAATAACAATCTCTTCCCTAAACATAAGGTGTAATTTAAATATATATTATATTCCTGTTTCTAAAAAAACTATGATAAATATCCAATATTTTATTTTAGGAAACTCATTATATAAGTAGGTATTCTTAACATTTTTATCTGACAGCATTTTTTTAACCTATACCTTATTAATTATATCCAGATTTTGTTCATATAGGCTTTAATCACTCTACTGTATTTAACTACAGCATATTTTCACCCTATAGCCACTGTCTATCCTGCTTGTTTTTATTTTTAATTTATATCAAAGGAGGAGAACATTTTATAAATTTTAAGGTTGTGTGTGTGTAATGGCTAACTATGAATTTTGGATTCACATATCAACTGGTCTTAAAGGAGTTTAAGGAGGTTTAACAAAAATGGTGAGTCTTTCCTAAATTAATAAAATGAAGCAATGCAAAAGAAAGAAAAATCACCCACTTTCACTACCCTGAATAAGAAAATTGCATTCAGTCAGATTTTAAAGAACTTTTCCTATGAATTATATTCACATGTCTTCAAAATGCCTACTCCTACTTTTCACCTACATTGTTCTGTGGTTATTAATACTAGTTATGAATGGTAGTGAAGAATTACATTTCAAAATCTTACTGAATAATATGTTTGAATAGATTGTGTGTTCTGTCAGGGATAAAAGCTACTAGTTTTTATAGCGTCTGACTAAAGAAGAGAATTTTAGTCTTGTCAGTTCAAGACTACAGAGACACAAGCTTTATCAGAATTAAGAATCTATGAAATCTGCTTCCTGATGAGATGTTGTGGAGATGGTGGAAACAAGCTACATCAGTTCCAGATCCTAAGATTCTTTTGAGACTACCATTAAGTTAACATAACTATTGTGCTCACTGGGTCCCCTGAGAAGCAGATGAGGTTTATTGAGGAGTAATGCCCGTGAAAGATAGATAAAAAGGAGATGTTTAGCAGGATTTAACAGGGAAAGTCACTGGACTGTGCTGCAGAGCTGACACGTCTGCAGCAGGAAGGAAAAGGGAGAGCAGCAGGATTAGACATGGAGAGCCTTAGGTCATGATGCAGATATGACAATTCTCAGCTACATGATGAGAGCTTAAGAGCAAAGACCGCCCATTACAGGAGTCCCACAACTGGCAAAAATGTACAAGTTCTAGTACCACTAACAGGCTGAGTAATCGGCTGATCTGTCCAGCTCACTGGTGATTTCTTTCTTGACTGAAGATCTGAGCAGCACACTTCCATGTGTGGCAAAGTCTATCCCTGTACCTTATCCATTTTGGCAGGAACCTTTCCAAGGTTCCAATGGACCCCTCTAAGGTAAGATTTAAAAGAAGGAAGAGATTGGGATAAACCATTGATACAACACTCATCACAACAGTGAGATCTGGTATGTAACTGACACACATCATCTCCCTTCTCCACTAACCATTCTAATTTCTCTCTGCCCTTTGTTATCACCTCCATGGTTTCAAGGATTACCTGATGGTGTCACTCAAATCCTCATTCCTAAGAGTTCTGAGCTTCTAATCATTCTGTTGTCAGACTAGGGTTACTGGACTTATCCCTTGTATTCACAGTTGGGAAGGGAATAAGAGTAGGTTGCCAAGGGGAGCACCTGTGCTCCATACATCGTCCTCCTTCTCTCAATTGTTTAACAGCAGTCCCATCTCCTTCTGCTGATCAGAGTCAATTATTCCTGTTTACATGGTGACTCCTCGTCTTGTCTATAGAGCCCTAGAAGAAAGAAGTCAAAAGTGTCCAGGAAATAGCCATAGCTTGTAACTCATTGGAGTCCTTGTATGCTGCTTGGCAAGAGAAGGTTCCATTTTGGGACTAGGACCACTAACCCTGAAGATCCCAGAGATGTGAGGATGGGAGGAATAAGTCACCCAGTGGGTCATGGAGAATAATTGGTAAGTGGGACACTCATTCTTCCAGCCCCTGGTCTCAGACCCGCGTGTTCTTCCTACTAGGAGCACAAGGCCATATAGAGTTCTTTGATTCTGTGTGTATACCTTATCTTAGAGGATACTGCCACTAAGAAGTCACTGCAGCTGCACCTGTTGTAGGCCCTTCCAATGCTCTCTCAGGCCAGTTGCTTCTGGATGGTACATTATATGATAAATCCGTTATGACCATGGTCATAAGTCCTATAATTCCTTTGCTATAAAGTGGGCTCCCTGGCCAGATGCTATGTTTTGTGCATTTCTGTCACTTTGGGTCCTTATGATCTCATTGCTGTCAGTGAGTCAGGCTCATGAATAGCCTTTCTTATCATCAGCCCTGACCTGTAGAGGAGAGCCATTATGAAACTTCTTAGTGCCCCTCTCACCAGCATACACCTGACAGTCTTCCTATACAACATGATACACTAGTGAAACTTTTGGCCTCACATATAGTACATCCATTCCATCATGCCCAATTCTCTGAGCCTTTTAATCCCTTCTTTTATCATTTGTGTTGGCAATTCTGGCATTTCAAGTTCACTCAGGATAGCCTGCACTTACTAGAAGTAACTTCTAGTAAAAAGAGTGTGATTATGCCCTGGGATACTTGTCAGGATGTTAAACTCTGTGTCTCAAGTACGTGAGCTGAAGTCAATAATCTCTCCCTTATCTAGTCCTATGTTCCACCCCCTCGATTAGATACACTCAAAATCTAGTCCCAAAGGTACTCCTTCAAACTTCAGCTAATGTGAGCTAGTTCTTGTAGGTCCCTGGGGTGCAAGTTTCCTTCTTTATCAGACCAAGATGTTTCTGTTTGGACCTGAATCACTGAAATGACCAGGGCATTCCGCATCCACCAAAACATTCTCTTAAGTCTTTAAATAACTACCAGTGAGCATTATAGCAATTGAGGAAACACTTTGTGCTAGGTATCATCCATCTCTCATTAACTAACTCCCTATACTGTGGTCCTTGTTGTCAGTAAAGTGACGTAGTCCCCAAATCTTACTCTGTGTCTGCTGAGTTAGATCCTCCAAAAAGCAGATACTGATACAGAATTATGAATGGAAGTGGCCTATTGCAGGTTTATGCCTATAAAAGAAAAAAGGAGGATGAAACAGGATTGGTAAAAGAGAACCTCAGATATTGATACAAATGTGTCTTGGCCAGCCCAATGAAGAGCTCTAAAGCAAAGATTAATTGGTAAAGGAGACAGAAAAGTCCAGGTCCTAGTAATCATCTTGTGTTGTTTAATCATTGGCTGGGGTTGCCAGGGAAGAGCACCACCTCATATGGAAAACCATGCAAGAAAATGGGTATATGCCATAGCTATTTAAGGTGTTTCTTAGGAGTTCTAAGAAGTTTCTTGGCCTTGTTGTTGAGAGCAATCAATCAGGCAGGAGGGCAATAGGGACCTTATACAGTGGCCCCTGAAATAATTAATAGCTGGAGGCTGTCAGCTAACTGCACTCCTTGAGCTAGCTGGCAAGTACTTACTTATTTGATGGGATATCTGAGCAGAGCATTCCTCCTTGGCTGGAACATCCATGGTCCTGAACAAAATGGCTGAAATTAGTTATTGTGTATGTGGAACACAATTAAGTTATTTGGTACATATTTTACACTTTGCAATGATACTTGCAATCCAAGCTAAAAAAATCCATTAAGAAGTATAATTCTATTATTGTGAATGTCTTTTATACTTATTCTTGTTCTTTGTGATTTATTTATAGTTAAATAATTATCATTTTTAATGAATTTAAACAATCCTCACAAGACAAGGAAACACCAGTGGTAGTTGCTTACATATGGCAAAAACAGCAAAACTGAGCCTTCATATATTTAAATGTGGTTTTCTAATATGTTAGAAGCATTTTTGTATGTGTATAGAGCAATGATGCTATTTAAAAATGTTTTTCTGTATCTTCTATTAGCTTGAGACTGATTATAAACATGAACTAGAGAACTCATAGCTTGCAAATTGTACTAAACATAACATATAACCAAAAGCAAGCAAGCACTGATAATAACTTTTAAGTTCAAGTTCATTTTAGCAAGCACTTTTCCAGCCTTTTATGCAATAGGCAGAGTGCTAGGATTGAATAGTCAAATGAAATAACTGCCTTCAATGAGGTTTCATTCTAAGTGGTGAGAAAGATAATGATGTTGTGGGGCTTCTCTTAAAAGCTTAACAAAGGATGCAGGCTTTGAGATGAGACAGGATAAATGTATCAAATTTCAATAATATAAAGTTAGGAATCATGTTTAGAGGAGGAGATGACAAGGACAATATACCAAAACTGCAAAACCAAAAATTCATAGTAAATACAAAACATCCTTGTTTTCTTAAATTCTAAAAAGATTTGATATATAAAATGAAATTAAGGCTTACCTAAGGTTAGTGCATTGAATGATTGATAGGTTAAGCATTTTTCCACAGGGCACATTTGAAATCATATATCCTTTTTACAAATCCATAATCCAAGGTTGAACCTATTTTAAAATGTTTTGAAAGGAAAAGCATTTAAGTTCTTTTAAATCCAAGTTGTATCCCTATCTGTGTGAAGGGTTCAGCTCTATATAAGTATAATCAACACATTCTGGACAGATAAAGAACTACTATGTCCCTTCACCTGGACAGTGTAGCATCATTTAACAGAATAAATGCTAGATCTTGGAGCTAAATGAGAGGAGAGATCTAGGAGTAGATAATAAAGCTAAGAGAATATCATTTAAAGTTGGAATTCAATATAAAAACAATGAGACAAATTGTGTCTGTGCCAGAAAAAGACACACACAACTAGGAACCACTAAGAAGAATTAATTCTGAGAGTACAAGAAAGTTACTAACAAAATATTTAATACTTTAATTATATATAGAAAAATTCTGTATCTTAATGATTTCAAAATAGAGTTTCAAAAAAAACTTTATTACAATAAATTAGAAGTAATGAAAGGGTTTGGGTAGCTTAAGATGGGAAGAAGATAGCACAAAAGCCAGAGACTGATGTTCATAAGTGTGTTAGTGGTAAGGTAAAACTTAATTGTAGAATTTTGCAATTCTTTACCATTGCTCCAAAGAAAGTACTTTATTGCTTTATAAATAGTTATTATTAATTACTTTCTTCATTTATTCACTGCCACTGCAGATACCTGCAACATTGGTCACCAAGGATCCCTATGGTCTGTACCAACAGCAACCTCAAATGAAGGAACTAAGAGACTATGCCACTGCACCCTCTTCAGAACCAGAAAGACTGCACCTTTCAAGCCAGAGCGCTTGCAGCCATCTGCAGATGAAAATCTTTCTTTCCACACTGAAGCCAGTCTGAAAAGGCTAGAAGATGTGACTGCTTCCTCAATAATGCAGAGATCAATACAAAGCCAATAGAAACACAATAAATCAAGAAAACAAAGAAACACCATGATTTTTAAGTAACTGACCCCAAAGAATGGAGAACTACAAGTTACCTGAAAAAGAATTCACAAAAACTTTAAGGAAGTTCAGTGAGATTCAAGAGAACACAGATAGGCAACACAATGAATTCAGGAAAATAATACATGAAAAAAAAAGAGATAGAAATCATAAAGTAGAACCAAACAGAAATTCTGGAGCAGAAGAACGCAGTAAATGAAATGAAAAATGCAGTAAAGAGCTTCAACAGCTGACTTGATCAAGCAGAAGAAAAAATCTGCAAATTTGAAAACAGACTTCAAAAATGAAAAAGAAAGAAGATCATGTACAGTATGTACAGGAGACCATCAAAAAAGCAAATGCACACATTATGGGAACAGACAGAGGAAAGAAAGAGAAAGGGACAGAAAGCTAATGTTTTCAAAAATGGCTAAAATCTTTCAAGCCTGGAAAGAGATGGAGACATTCAGGTACATGAAGCTCAAAAGTCTCCAGACAGACTGAGCTGATAGAGATACCTTCTAATCAGAGCTTATAATCAGAGAATATTGAAATCAGCAAGTGGAATGACTCTCATCACATGTGAGGGAAACTTGGTAAGACTATCAACAGACTTCTCAGCAGAAACCTTGCCAGGTCAGGCAAGGGTAGGATGTTATATTCAGAATGCTGAAAGAAAAAAGACCTGACACCTAAAAATTCTTTACCTAGCAAAGTGTCCTTCAGAAATAAAGACAAGATAATGACTTTCCCAGACAAACAAAAGCTGAGGGAGTTCCTTACCATGAGACTGGCCTTACAGTAAATGCTGAAGAGAGTTCTTCAAGCTGAAGTGAAGGACATTAATAAGAAATATGAAAACATATGAAAGTCTAAAGTTACTGATAAGGATATAGTCAAATTCACAATAAAATTGTAATGGTGGTGTGCAAGACATAAAAGGTAAAGAGAAATATAAAAACATGCCTCTACAAAAATAAATTCACAAAGTAAGACAGCAACAGAGGAAGAAAAACAAAAGAACTACAAAACAATTTGAAAAGAGTCAATAAAATTTCATAGTAAGTACTTATCTATCAATAATTACTCCAGGGCTTCCCTGGTGGCGCAGTGGTTGAGAGTCCGCCTGCTGATGCAGGGGACACGGGGTCATGCCCCGGTCCAGGAAGATCCCACATGCTGCAGAGCGGCTGGGCCCGTGAGCCATCGCCACTGAGCCTGCGTGTCCGGCCCTTTTGCTCTGCAACGGGAGAGGCCACAACAGTGAGAGGCCTGCGTACTGAAAAAAAAAAAAAAACCAAAAAAAAAAAAAAACCAAAAAAAAAAAAAAAAAAAAAAACTCCAAATGTAAATGAATTGAATTAAACTATTCAATGAAAAGGTAAAAGTTTTTTTCTTAAAAGACCAACTATATTCTGCTTAAAGACTCACTTCACCTTAAAGACTCACTTCACCTTTATGGATATTCATACACTGAAAATAAAAGAATGGAAAAAGATATTCCATGCAAATAGAAATAAAGAAAGAACAAGGGTAGCTATACTTATATCAGACCAAATCAACTTGTAGCTATACTTATATCAATCAGACCAAATCAACTTTGAGGAAAAAGCTGCAACAAGAGACAAGGAAGGTCATTATATAATGAAAAGTGATCAATTCATCAAGCAAATATAACAATTGTAAATAAATACCTAACATTAGAACACCTAAATGCATTATGCAATTAACAGATCTGAAGACAGAAATATACAGCAATAATAGGGGACTTCATACAACACTTTCAACAATGGGTAGATGATCTAGAAAGATTAAGTCAGTAAGGAAATAATAGACTTGAACTGTACTTTAGATCAAATGGACCTCACAGAGACATAACGAACATCCATCCAATAGCAGCAGAATATACATTATTCTCAAATGTACATATAAATTCTTCAACAAGATAATATGTTAGGTCACAAAACTAGTTTCAACAAATTTGAGAAGACTGAAATCACATCAGGTATCTTTTTTGACTGCAATGGTATGAAAACTAAAAATCAATAACATAAGAAAAGCTGAAAAATTAACACACATGTAGAAATTTAAGAAAACACCACTAAACAGCCAATGGATCATAGAAGAAATCAAAAGGGAAATCTAAAAAAATCTCCACATGAAAAGATACTCAACATCACTAATTATTAGAGAAATGCAAATTAAAACTGCAATGAGGTATCACCTCACACCAGTCAGAACGGCCATCATCAAAAAATCTACAAACAATAAATGCTGGAGAGGGTGCAGAGAAAAGGGAACCCTCTTACACTGTTGGTGGGAATGTAAATTGGTACAGCCACTATGGATAACAGTATGGAGGTTCCCTAAAAATAGAGCGGCCATATAATCCAGCATCTCACTCCTGGACATATATCCAGAGAAAACCGTAATTTGAAAAGATACATGCACCCCAATGTTCATTGCAGCACTATTTACAATAGCCAGGACATGGAAGCAATCTAAATGTCCATCAACAGAGGAATGGATAAAGACGATGTGGTACATATATACAATGGAATATTACTCAGCCATATAAAAGAATGAAATAGTGCCATTTGCAGCAACATGGATGGTCCTAGAGATTGTCATACTGAGTAAAGTAAGTCAGACAAAAAGACAAATATCATATGATATTGCTTATACATGGAATCTAAAAAAAAAGGTACAAATAAACTTATTTTCAAAACAGAAATAGAGTCAGAGAGATGTAGAAAACAAACTTATGGTTAGCAAGGGGGAATGGGAGGGGAGGAATAAATTAGGAGATTGAGGTTGACATATACACACTATTATATGTAAAATAGATAATAAGAACCTACTGTATAGCACAGGGAATGCTAGTCAATACTCTGTAATGACCTATATGGGAAAAGAATCTAAAAATGATTGGAGATATATATTATATATATATATATATATATATATAATATATATATTATATATATATATATATAAAACTGATTCACTTTGCTGTACAGCAGAAAACATAATAGTGTAAATCAACTATACTCCAATAAAAATTAAACAAAAAATCCCCAGACAAATATAATATATATAATTATATATATTATATATATATTATAATATATATAATATAATACAACATAACAAAACCTATGGGATGCAGCAAAAGCAGTTCTAAGTGGGAAGTTTATAGTGATAATCATCTACATTAAGAAAAAAATGGAAATCTTAAACAACCTAACTTTACATTACAAGGAACTACAAGAAGATGAACATACTAACCACAAACTTAAGGAAGGAATAATAAAGATTAGGACAGATAAATAAAATTAGAGACTGAAAAGGCAACCAAAAAATCAATAAAGCGAAGCTGTTGTTTTGAAAAGATAAAATTGACATACCCTACCTAGACTAAGAAAAAAAGCAAGACTCCAATAAAATCAGAAATGAAAGAGGAGACATTACAATTGATACAACAGAAATGCAAAGGATCATGAGACTATTTTGAACAATTATATGTGGACTACTGCATAACCTAGAAGAAATGAATAAGTTCCTAGTAAAATATAACTTACCAATACTGAATCATGAAGAATCAAAACAATCTGAACCAATAACAAGAGATTGAACCAGTAATCAAAATTTTCTTATAAAAACCCAGGACCAGATGGCTTTACTGGAGAATTCTACCAACACTTAAGAAGAATTAATACCAATTCTTAGTAAACTTTTCCAAAACGCTGAAAGCAAGGAATACTTTTAAACTCATTTATAAAACCAGCATTCCCCAATACCAAAGCAAGGGAAAGACAGTAAAAGAAGAAATAATTACAGGCCAATACCTCTGATGAACTTAGATGTAAGTACCCTCAACAAAATACTAGAAAACTGAATCCAAGAGCACATTACAAGGATCATATATCATGAGCAAGTGGGATTTGTCACTGAGATTAAAGAATGATTTGACATATGTAAATCAATAAATATGATATACCACATTAACAGAATGCAGGATAGAAATTATGTTATCATCTCCATAGATGAAAAGAATCATTTGACAGAATTCACTCTTCTTTCATGATAAAAACTTAAACCATATTATTAGATACAGAAGGAATGTGTCTCAACACAATAAAGTCCACATATGACAGTCCCACAGCTAACATAATACTTAATGGTAAAAAGCTAAAAGCTTTTCCTCTGAGACCAGGAACAAGACAGGGATGCCCACTCTCACCGCTTCTACTAAATATAGTACTGCAAGTCCTAGCTAGAGCACTTAAGCAAGAAAATGAAATAATTGGCATCCAAGTCAAAAAAGTAAAATTATTTCTCTTTGCAAATGACATAATTTTATATATAGAAAGCCCTAAAGACTCCACAAAAAAAACTATTAGAACTAAAAAATGAATTCAGTAGAGTTTCAGGATACTTACTTACAAAAGTCAGTTGAATTTCTATGCAATAACAACAAACTATCAGAGAAATTAAGAAAACCATACCATTTACAATAGCATCAAAAGTAATAAAATACTTAGGAATAAATTTAATCAAGGAACTGAAAGACCTGTGCACTGAAAACAAGACTAATCAAAGAAATTGAAGAAGACACAAATAAATGGGAAAGATATTCCATGTTCTTGGATTGGAAAAATTAATGTTATTAAAACGTCCATACTACCTAAAGTGATCTACAGATTCAATGTGATCTGTACAAAAATTCTAATGGTATTTTTCACAGGAATGGGGAAAATATCCTAAAAAATCTTTTGGAAAGACCCTAAATGGCTAAATCAATTCTGAAAAAGAAGAAAGTGGGAGGCATCACACTTCCTGATTTCCAACTCTATTACAGAGCTATAGTAATCAAAACAGTATGGTACTGGTATTAAAAACAGGCACATAGACCAATAGGACAGAATAGAGAACCAGAAATAAACCCTCACATATCAACTAATCTTTGACAGGGTGCCAGGAACACACAATGAAGAAAGAATAGTCTCTTCAATAAATGCTGTCGGCAAAATCAGATATCCAGAGGCAAAAGAATGAAACTGGACCCCTATTTTACGCCACTAACAAAAATTAGCTTGAAATGAATTAAAAACTTAAATGTAAGACCTGAAACCCTAAAACTTTATTTTTAAATATTTATTTATTATTACTTATTAGGCTGTGTCAGGTCTTAGTTGCAGTACGCAGGATTTTCATTATAGCATATGGGATTTTTAGTTGCAGCATGCGTTCTCTTAGCTGTGGCATGTGGGAACTAGTTCCCTGACCAGGGATCAAACCTGGACTCCCTGAATTGGGAGTGTGGAGTCTTAGCCACTGGACCACCAGGAAAGTCCCTAGAACTTTTAGAAGAAAACCTAGGTAAAAAATCCTTGACATTTTTCTGGGCAATGCTTTTTTGGATATGATGTTGAAATCACAGGCAACAAAAGCTAAAAGAAACAAATGGGACTATATCTAACTAAAAGCTTCTGCACAACAAAGGAAACAACCAAAAATTAAAACAAAAAGCCAATCTATTGAATGGAACAAAATATTTGCAAACCATGTGTCTGATAAAGGGTTGTTAACCAAAATATCTAAGGAACTCATACAACTCAACAGCAAAAAAATAAATCAACCTGATAAAAATGTTGGCAAAGGACACAAATAGACATTTTTCCAAAGACATACAAATGGCCAACAAAAGAAATGGTGTATGAAGATGCTTAGCATTGCTAAATATAAGGTAGATGCAAACCAAAACTGCAATAAGATATATACCACAACACACTTGTTAGGATGGCTATTATCAAAAAGAAGACAAGTGTTGCCAAGGATATGGAGAAAATACAACCCTTGTACAATGTTGGTAAGAACATACATTGGTACATCAATGGAAAATGGTATGCAGGTTCCTCAAAACATAGTACATATATCTCCTGGAGATACTGATTTGATTTCCTTCAGATATATTCTCAGAAGTCACACTGCTGGATCATATGGTAGTTCTATTTTTATCCATGTTCATTGCCAGCATTATTCACAATAGCCAAGATATGGAAACAACCTAAGTGTCCATCCAGGGATCCAATGGATAAAGGCCATGTGGTAGATACATACAACAGAATATTTTTCAGCGTTAAAAAAGGAAATCCTGCCATTTGCAACAACATGGATGAGCCCAGAGGGCGTTATGCTAAATGAAAAAGTCAGAGAAAGACAAATACCATATAAGAACTGAGTAACTGTCATAAGACACAAAATTGTGTGTGTGAGAGAGAAATTTGTGCAGCACCAAACAAAACTGGTCTGTCAGAAGAATTAGGTCTGAGCTATTTTAGAAGATCTTACATATAAAGCTTTGGAATCCCAGAATCATAAAATTCCAGAGTACTTGTAGTATTTTTTTTCTCTTAAAATGTTTTATCTGCAAATTTCTTGAAGCTGAACAGTAAATTATCTCATAACATTAGTATCAAAGAAGCAAAAGTATAAAAGTTACTTATTGGAATGAGTTAGTCATAAAACTCTTTTCAGAATTGTATTTTTTTTCTACATTTACCAACGTGGCTTTTTAACAAGAGTAAAAAATCCATAAAAGTATACAACTGGAAAATAGGAGAGTTACTTTAGAGGAGACAAATCATAGAATAATCATATAATCAAATCATATTCCTCATGCCCTTTAATATAATGTGCTATTTTCCCTTCCTGCCTGAGCAAGTCTCTTGAACTCCCAGTTAAAAATGTAAGCAATGTGATAAGGATTTATAACCTCCAGGAAATTGTTTGATTGTATTGATAAAAGAAATAAGCTATATTTTACAACCTAGAAATTCAGTTTTCAGGGGTGTCATTCAATATGTCTTCCAATATGAGATACTATATAATAGTTAATATAGCCACAGAAATATCAAGGCTGAAAATCTTAGAGCAAAAAATATATGTTATTGACAAGTAAATTTACCCTGGAAAAAAGGAGTCACATAAGGACACTGAATGACATAAGAAGAATTGATTGTCCAAACTTCATCAAATCTAAAACAATTTTGAAATGGGTCCCAGATTTGTTTGAAGGTTGTAGTGTGTTAAGTGGTCTTAGAACACAGAAATTATTTGGGGGAATTACTAAAATGAAACAAACAATTGGTTACTAAATTTTAACTACTCATTCAAACTGAAGAAATTTTATATGGCTCAACCAGGTTATATGTTGTTTGTTATTGAGGTATAGTTGATTTATAATATTATATGAGTTTCAGGTGTACAGCATTGTGATTCAGTATTTTTACAGATTATACTTCATTAAAAGTTATTACAAGATAATGGTTATAATTCCCTGTGCCATACAGAATATCCTTGTTGCCTATCTATTTTATACATAGTAGTTTGCAGATTATATATTAATAGTAGTGAACAGCACAAAACCAATAGACTGGGAGCATGAATCCCCATGGTATTGTCTTAGAGATCCTCAAATTGTTCCTGATCTTAGCTGGGCAAATCAGTAGAAAAAGCCTAAGGCAAAACTGAGACTATAGCTGAGGGGTCAAATAATAATAATAACCTGACAATAAAACAGGCTCTGATAGAATGGCAATCTAGACTTAATTTTTTTTCCTCTCTGAGGAGTGTGTATTAACATTTATTATCTAAATATTAATTGAGTACATACCATAGCCAAACACTATGGTAGGCACTGAAGAGATGATGTGAAAACAACAAACAGTTTCTGGATTCAAGATCATAATTTCAAACTGAAAATGCATATACAATAAATGACAGAGAATGGAGAAGTCTCATTTAAAGATCTTTGCATAATTAATCAATTTCATCTCAGTTTAACCCTGGATGATTTGAAGGTAAGTTATACAAACTAAGTTTTTGGGGGTTTTTTTGGCGGCACTGTGTGGCATGTGGAATCTTAGTTCCTGAACCAGGGATTGAACCCATGCCCCCTGCAGTGGAAATGCAGAGTCTTCAACCACTGGACCACAGGGAAGTCCCCTAAGTTACTTGTGAGAAACAAATTTTAAGCATACTAGAATGAAATTAAGAAGGAAAAAAATCTGTTGCCAATGTAAGAGTAGCTGAAGAACAGTAAAATAAACAGTTTTTGCTACATACAAGAGTTAATTTTATATATAAATTTTAGGATGAACCAGGATGAGAATATCATTTACACATGACAACCAGCCATACCAGTTGTTTTACTATACATTGAAAATAAAGTTATAATATCCTATAATGTGCCTTGTTTATGAAGAATTTAAATTTAACTCATCCTTTTGGAATTTATCCTACTCTAAGTGTTTAAGATTTGTAACTTTTATAATTAAAAGCTTAGGAAGGAGAGGAATTTTTAAATATTCTGATGCTACATAGATGAAGCAAAACAAATAATATGCACTTGACATATATTAAAACGTTCATCAGTTTATTAATGAAGTTAACCAAAGTGAAAATATAGCTTTCTCTGGTCAGTAATTTTAGAATTTATGTGAACAGTTGATAAACAGAGAGACATCTCCATTGACAGATGGAGTCATCTGTCAATTTTTATCAAAGTTTCACAAAAATATCACAAATATATATATATATATATATATATATATTTTTTTTTTTGCGGTATGCGGGCCTCTCACCGTTGTGGCCTCTCCCGCTGCGGAGCACAGGCTCCGGACGCGCAGGCCCAGCGGCCATGGCCCACGGGCCCAGCCCCTCCGCGGCACGTGGGATCCTCCCAGACCGGGGCACGAACCCGCATCCCCTGCATCGGCAGGCAGACTCTCAACCACTGCGCCACCAGGGAAGCCCGCAAATCTATATTTTTAAAAGTTGAATATATTAACTAGAGGGGTCAAAACTTTTGCCCTACAATTCCTAACCTCCAATACGAAAGCAAACATAATTACAAACTAACAGCATACCAGTAATGTAAAGGAAAACCAGTTACACAAGAGGAGCATACTCATTCTTGGTAGTGAGGACCGAGAGATATTCAATGTATCCCCCTAAAGAAGATAATTTATGAAACTGACCTTTATAAAACTTTGATATTACAAATAAAATGATTTCTTAGATTCTTAGAGAATATTATTTGCTAGCTAAAAAGGAAGCCAGCAAACCAAATATACACATGATAAATAGAAGATTATAAATAGATGATAGTAGCAGGCGAAATTAACATTTTATAAATGACAATGAAAAAAGTTGTACATTTAATGCAATAATCTGCATACTAATGTGATTTAAGTAAAAATAGTAAAGAAAACTACATATGTGAAATGATCAAATGGATAAAAAATTTGATATAAACAAAATAAATCCATGAAAAAATGAATATAAACTTTGTCCTGCTCCAATAGAAATGTAAATAAGAAGGGTGATGTTGCCCAAATTATACAAAGATGTATTTGACTAGAAAAAATATTTTCAAAGAAATGGAAAAAAGAAAATCATAGGATGCATGGAAAAGTGCTATGTAATTATTAAGTCAAATTTGGAATATAATTTGCATTATTTGAAAATAACATGATAGCCTACTTAAAACACAAATCTTATGTTTTTCTATTTATGAACACATGCTACATTCTAAAAGATATTAATGATTGACCAAGATATACAAAGCAGATCTTTGTCATCTAAAACCATTAGAATGAAGTCTTCATTAATATCAAAAAAACAGCTTGAGGACTTCCCTGGTGGTGCAGTGGTTAAGAATCCGCCTGGGGCTTCCCTGGTGGCGCAGTGGTTGAGAGTCCGCCTGCCGATGCAGGGGACATGGGTTCGTGCCCCGGTCCGGGAAGATCCCACATAAAGTGCTATGTAATTATTAAGTCAAATTTGGAATATAATTTGCATTATTTGAAAATAACATGATAGCCTACTTAAAACACAAATCTTATGTTTTTCTATTTATGAACACATGCTACATTCTAAAAGATATTAATGATTGACCAAGATATACAAAGCAGATCTTTGTCATCTAAAACCATTAGAATGAAGTCTTCATTAATATCAAAAAAACAGCTTGAGGACTTCCCTGGTGGTGCAGTGGTTAAGAATCCGCCTGGGGCTTCCCTGGTGGCGCAGTGGTTGAGAGTCCGCCTGCCGATGCAGGGGACATGGGTTCGTGCCCCGGTCCGAGAAGATCCCACATGCCGTGGAGCAACTAAGCCCGCGAGCCACAACTACTGAAGCCCGCCCGCCTAGAACCCGTGCTCCCCAACAAGAGAAGCCACCGCAATCAGAAGCCTGCGCACTGTAATGAAGAGTAGCCCTAGCTTGCCGCAGCTAGAAAAAGCCCGTGCGCAGCAATGAAAACCCAATGCGCCAAAAAACAAACAAACAAACAAACAAACAAAAAAAACAGCTTGAGAGACATTTGGGAGATAAAATCGTGATTACAAACAACAGTGCTCATATATAAAGACCTAAATATACTAGATAGGCTAATCTGTGCACTGAATTTTAGGTAAAACAAAAAACATTTTTGTGGTTGCCTTTGCTTCTAGGATCTAGATAAATAATTGTCTAGCCTTTGCTTCTAGGGCTCTAGACAAATAATTGTTAAATAAATAAAACTATTTTATTTTGTTATTCCCTCTATCTTCCATTTCTTTGAGCGTACCTTCTTCAATCCCATCCCAGTTTCTCAAGCATTTTATTGTGACATCTTTATCTTTTCTCATTGATATATATTCTCTCAGTAACACTGCCTAGATCTATATCTTTCAAGACTTTATCCACTGCAGTTCAAGGAAATTTTATATGAACCTATTGGATGCTTCATTTTATACTAATCTTCATGGGTTACGTGGTATCTCCCTTATCTCCCTTAACTTGAAAATACCGTGAGTAGACAAAAGTGATCTAAAATTCAATCTATACAGAATATTGAGATGGTAGTATTAAATGATAATATTTTAAAATATAACATTGTATTGCTGTGTTTTCATCATTGGCTAAGAGTTTAATATGCAGCACCTCATATAATGCTGATAACAGTATTATAAATTAAGTATAACTGTTATCCCATTTAACTCCTATAGATACTTCCTCCAAGCTGAGATAAATATGATATAGGAGATCAGAAAAAGCCCGGAGCACACAAGATTATAAACTTCTTGAATACACTTAGATATTGTCTTCGACCATCACATTATCTAGCATCCTTATTATTCTATTATTACCCCAAAATGTAGTTGGTCAGTAAACATTTTAAAATCTTAAAAAAAAATGATTTCTATTCCAACTGGTTTAAAAGTCTACATGGAAAATGTTAAGCCTCAAACTTTGTGAAAGAAAAACCAACAAAAAGTTCAAAAATGTAACCACACATTTCAATGCAAGAACAGCTTTAGAAAGGCACGGAGGTGGAATAAGAATCTCAGATTTTATAAGATTGACTGGAGAAGATTAAGGTTCAGTTTACTCTAAGAATTGTTCACTATTAAAGTCCTCAGAAGGAATGGGAAAATGTAGGTTGCATTAGTCAAGATAGGAAATAGAGGCAGCAACAACAGAGTTAAGATAGCAGCTGTTGGTTGCACTATTTGAGTTTAGAAAGAGTGGGATGGGACACTTGTGGGCTAAGATCTTGAAAGAGTCACTGAAAGAATATTTTAATACTTTGCGTTCCCTAAGAGTCCTTCCTTTTAGTCAGTATTGGCGAGAGAGCCAACATATTTAGGACAAACAACAGAGTTCAGTTCTTTGTTACTGTAATGGTAGCCCCTAAAATGTCTTAATCCCCAGAACCTGTGAATGTTTCTTTAACTGGGGCAAAGGTCTTTGCAGATGTAATTAAATTAAGGCTCATGAGATAAGGAGATCATCCTGGATTTTCTGGCTGGGCCCTAAATTCAATTATACGTATTCTTAGAAGACAGAACACACAGAAGAGAAGAAACATACAAAGAAAGCTATGTGGAGAGGAGGTAGAGATCTGAGTGATGTACAAGCCAAGGAAACTAGGGGATGCTGACAGTGACCAGAATCGAAGAGCCAATGGTTTCTCTTCCAGTGCCTCCAGAGGGAATGTGGCCCTGCCAACAGCTTGATTTTAGACCTCTGGCCTCCAGAACTGTGGGAGAATAAATCCTTGTTCTTTTAAGGTACCCGGTTTGTGGTAATTTGTTACAGCAGACTAAAAACTTAATGCAATTACTACCAAAGGTTTATGCATCTGAAAAACTAAGCGAGGTCTATAACCTTAGGAGATAGTTTATTATCAAGCATGAATATCAGTTTCTCCTTTGAGTTATGGTTTTCTATGGTTACTTTATTAATCTATCAATGGCTGCATAGAAGGATTTGAAACTCTGGACAAAATGCAACATAGGACAGTGATGCCAAGGTATAAAGAAGGTAGAATTATTAATAGGCCCAGAAATGCTGCCTTTAGCCATTCACCTATTTTCTCTAGTCCTAAACAGGAAAACAAATGCCATTCACCACCTGCCCACACACCTGAATTCTGACCCAGAAAACCTGGAAAATGGCACAGTAGTCAGGTTGCCAAGTTTTCTTATCTCTTTAGTCCTTTCCTTTATGTTTTGAGATTTTTCAAAATACTAGGGATTAGCACTTGGAAACCACACACAGATGTAGAAAACAAACTTATGGTTACCAAGGGGGGAAGGGTGGGGGAGGGATAAATTAGGATATTGGGATTGACATATACATACTACTATATATAAAATAGATAACTAATAAGAACCTACTGTATAGCACAGGGAACTCTACTCAATACTCTAATGACCTATATGATAAAAGAATCTAAAAAAGAGTGGATATACATATATGTATGACTGGTTCACTTTGCTGTACAGCAGAAGCTAACAACACTATAAATCAACTATACTCCAATAAAAATTAATTTTAAAAAAGAAACCAAAGATATAGAATTGAAACAGAAAATCTTATAGATTTCATCCCTGATAGTTAAGAATCTAGATTTTGAAACAAATATAAAGGGGAGCTATAGCTATTAAAAAAAGAAGAAATGATATCTGGCTTCCACTTAGGATGCAGAAAGCTGGAAGAATGTCAAACACAATTTAATAACAAGAAAAAGATGGATAATCTATAAAATCATATCTTTTATTGAACCCATCAGAGTTGAAGTTGCAGGGCAAACAGGGCAAACAACCAGAATGACATCTAAGAAAATGCAGGTGCCACCAAAAAGAGACAGGATGTAAGCGCTGGCTCATCAGTGGCAGAGCGTGGGAGGAAGAGACACAAGACAGTAAGACACATTTAGATAACATGTTTAATGAATTACTAAAGACAGAGTGAAAGCATATAACTCTAAGAGCTGCCATTACAAGGCAAGTTCAAACATAAGCACAGGCTTTTATCCATAGATCTCCAGCAGGAGCTCACAAGAAAGTTTGGGACAGAATGGGAGATCAGAAAAAGCCTGAAAGCCTTTGCAGGTGAGGCAGGCTTGGAGGAAAGAAGTGGTCACTGATAGAAACAAGGTTCAAAGCCTCACTCAGATTTTTCTCCCCTAAGGAATGAAAGCATTATGCTACTAAAGGAAGGGTATCCAACCCTGTCACCCCCAGAACACAGGTGAAGATCAACTGAAGCTATGGGAAGGTAGAAGAAAGCTTCTAACCCCCAGATAAGAGACAGAAAATGTTTCTGGGTTCACTATCCTATTCCAATATTATTAGAGGTCTCTTAACAATGGGCAAGGGGAAGTATCACTGAGAAAGCCCAATTCCTGAGACACAGTGAAGCAGAGCCAATAAGAAAAAGGACAAAACAGGACTCTTATACAGGATCTCTCCTGAGCAGCAGTGACAGAAAGGACCTTTCAGCTGTGGCTCTACCTGGGCCATGGCCCCATCACCCAGCTGGACACCAAAGTATCAATGTTTAATTCAATTTTCCTTATATACTTTTTTAAAAAGCTTTACTGAGATATTTACATAACATAAAATTCACCCATTTAAAGTGGCTATTTCCCACAGGAAGAGGCTAGCAAGTGCTGAGTAATATGCAAAGAACAGTTTCCAACTGAAGAAGAGGTAAGAATATGGAGAGACTCTGGGGAAAGGGTAAACAGGTTAGGGTTAAAGCTGAAGACAGAGCGGGGACTTTGATGAAGTTCCTTCAGCAGACCAGATTTATCCTAGGGAGGAGGTAATTCTAGAGGAATTTAAAGCTGGTGGTAGGACTAAGGTAACCTTAATAATAACAAACCCAAACCTAGCTCAACTTCTGACTCAACTGACTCCGACTCCCCCCCTCCCCAACAAATATTAATGGCTTAGTTGAGTAAGAGGCATGGCTATTTACATGCTATTTACCTTAGTTGGTACTATCCTAATATGAGTCCAGCATTCAATCAAAAACTGAGACACCAAAAATCAATCGTCAAAAGAAAATGTAATTAATAGAATCAGGCTCAGATGACCCAGGTGTTGGCAGTCTCAGGGAAGGAATTTAAAATAACTATTAGGATGTTAAAAGCTCTAGTAGAAAAAATGAACAACATTCAGGAACAGTAAAGAGATAGAAACTACAAAAAAAAAGTCAAATGGAAATTGAAAAATAAAAAATACTGCAACAGAAATGAAGAATGCCTTTTACAAGTTCAATAGTAGTCTTGAAGGAGCCAGAAAAAGAATCGGTGAACTTGGAATCAACAGAAATTACCCAAACTGAGAAGCAAAAAGGAAAAATAATGAATGTAAAGAAAAGAGCATGTAGGAGTTGTATACACTAACAAACACTGTAATATATGAATGATTAGAAGCTTAGAATCAGGAGAGGTAGAAGACTATGAAGAAGAAGTATTTGAAGACATACTGGCCAAGAATTTTCCAAAAATAATGAAAGACATCAAACCACAGATCAGGTCCAAAAAGCTCAAAGAAGTAAACCATTAAAGCCATAGTATGATTAGAATGGCAAAAACAAAAACAAAAAATAAAACAAACAAAACAACCTGACAATATCAAGTGTTGGTTAGTATACACCATAATACTTGTAACCCTCAAACATTGCAGTGGGAATACTAAATAATGTAGCAACTTTGTAAAACTCTTTGACAGTGTGTTATAATGTTAAGCCTGCAATGACCAGACAATACATTAACCCTACTCCTATGAATTTACCCAAATGAAATTAAAAACTTCTGTTCCACAAAAACACATAGGCAAATATTCATAGCAGCTATATTCATAATTGGCCAAACTTGGAAACCAGTAAAATATCCTTCAACTGGTGAAAAGATAAATAAATGATGTTAAATTCATACAATAAAATACTACTCATAAATTAAAGAAAACAAACTGTTAAGACTCAGGTCTATTATGCTAAGTGAAAGATGTTAGACTCAAAAAAATCACATACTGCATAATTCCACTTATAATCACATACTGCATAATTCCACTTATATGATATTCTGGAAAAAGTAAAACTGCAAGGACAGAGAACAGAACAGCAACTCACAAAGGGTGTGTAGGAGAAGAAGGTTTAACTACAAAGGGTATGAGAAATTCTGGGGGGTGATGAAATTTTTCTATATTTTGACTATGGCAGTAGTTACAAAACTGTATGATTTCATCAAAATGCTTAGTGCTTTATACTAAAAATAGTCAATTTTACTGTATGTAAATATGACTGAAAATAGGGAGGTGGGAGGAGAAGACAGAGAATCATGTGACATTCAGTGGCCCATGGCATTTGTGGTTCTTTGTCTGGGAATCTTGCTGTCTAATTTAGGAAGTATGTTGCTTGATCTGAGTTTCTTGAAAAACTGATGTTATCTGCTTCTGGAGAATCCTGAGAAAACTTCAGTTCTAGATTCCCAAACAGAAGATGTGTTCAGGTTGTGGAAACATAATGTATTGAATGGCTTTGGAAACCTGGATCCCAGGGATCTATGCCTTGTTATTTAAACTGCTTTGCTAGTATTTAATAGTACTTGCTATGGTCCTTTCTAATAAGGCTCAAAACCTGTCTTACATTGGTATCATTTCTATAAACCAGGTCTCTGGACTGAAGCTCATGCAGAGGTTTCTGTGGTTTACTTATGGGAAAAGCTATCTGCACCTATTAATTACAAACTTGGATATACTATGCTAAACCTTCATAGTAATTAATCATATCAAACCATAAAAGAACAGAGTCAAGGATTGGGGTGTGATCCCAGACGCAGAGGCTCTCTGATGACTAACTCATATGGAGATAGGGTATAAACTCCATTTGGAGTTCACCTAATGACCGTAAGAGCTAAGAGCAAAGCTTTTGGCTATGGGAACTGACAGTCCTTACATACTTTCGCAAATTTCAGTTTGAATATGTCGTTCATTCATTCTATTTCCATGAAAACTAGAATAGTAAGACCAAGGAAGCTTCTAGGTGATAGAACTACCAGAGTTCCTTAATCACTTTTGCATTGAATAAAGAGGGGCCTTTCCTGGTTACAGTTAAAACAACCGCCTTTTGGCAAGGCAAAACTTTTAGCCATCCAGAAAAAAAATAGTAAGAATGTGTCAATATCCAATAAAAGGAGGCAATTGTATGCAAACTGTGCAAATGGATGCTGAGACGTTGATTTTTAGTTATTGCCAATATTATTTAGCCAGAGTTATAAGGTAGGAAGACAGCACATCACAGAAAAATCCTCAGCAATTTTCAGTGACAAGCAGCATGAGCAAAGACATACAGTGGGGGAAAAATCGAGTACTATGAGAAGACCAGCCCTACTCATTATTTGTTTAGTACATATGATAAAGACACGTGGACTGAAGTAGTGATTGGTAAGAATGTTACTGAATTTTTACTCTAGCACTGACTCTCAACTAATGCAGGAAGAAAAGCTGCAACGCTCCCTAGGAAAAATTTGGAAATGGGTGAAACTTTACTTTGGGTTGTTAACTATGAGATAAAGAAGTCAACAGGCATTTAGTAATTTGAAGCAAGGGATGCTGCATGTTTAGCAGTGCACAGGACAGAATTGCACAATAAAAAGCCCAAATGTCAACAGTGACCTCATTGACAGATACAGAAGGAGTAAATACATACCTAATGTAACCTAGGAAATTCAGGAAGAACACAAGTAAAAATGTGGTTAGAGAAGGGTACTTTGCTCCAGCTCTGCAAAGCACAACTTGTAGTACAATTTGTATTTTCCTCATGGAACATTTCTCCTGACTGCTTCAGAAGCAAAATTCATTTAACATTGTAAAATAAATAGGCTCTGACTTCATGGCTAAAGTAATAGGGAATAGGCTTAAGAATAACAGTTTTAATTGATAAAATGACTTTTAGGACAATCAAAGCGTGTGTGTGTAGAGGATGTGTTGAGTACTTTGGGGGAAGATTTATCTTTGTAATTATATTTTCCTTTGACTAACCTTAAAACTATTTTGCATATACTAGTACATACAGACTAACAAAAAGGCATACTCCAGGAATCTTTAGGAGTTGATAGAAGTGAGCATAGTATTAAACATTCTCCATAATATTAAATATTGTGTATTATACCTTACTAGGTAGCTTTAGTCTTTTATTATATTTAAAATCAGGTGAACAATAGTAGCTTTTTTGGTAAGTGAAAAATATTGATATTTTATAACAGTTCAAATACAGGTTTAAATCACACCATTTAATGTTACAAGTTTATAGAATCTTTCGATTTACGTTCATTAGTCAACATACATATATTACTATAACTAAAACAAAAAAATAAATAAGGAACATTCATATGAAATTTCAGAATAGGCAAATCTACAGCAACAAAAAAAATGGATTTGTAGTTGTCTGGGGCTGGGAGTGGAATGGGTAGGGGAGGGGGAGAGAAGAGTGCTTATGGGGCTCTTTTTGGGGTGAAATATTCTAAAATTGTAAAGGTTGTGAATATACAAAAGCCACTGAATTGTACATTTTAAATGGGTGAATTTTATGTTATGTAAATATCTCAGTAAAGCTTTTTTAAAAAGTATATAAGGAAAATTGAATTAAACATTGATACTTTGGTGTCCAGCTGGGTGATGGGGCTATGGCTCAGGTGGAGCCACAGCTGGAAGGTCCTTTCTACCACTGCTACTCAGGAAAGATCCTCTCTGCTTTCCAGATTATTTCTACTCAAGATATAAATCTGGTTGCATTTAAAAAACTTCCAGAAGAGACCAAAAATATCCACACCTTTCGTGGACCAGAGCTGGCAGCATTTTGAGAACATGGATTAGCACCTGTTCTCACAGCTGCTGGGCGCTGGGCAATTTGCTTTTAACTGCTCTGCAGGCAGCTTCCAGAACTCCCATTTCAAATGACGTGCAGCACCAGAGTAGCAGCAAGTCCTCAACCAGAGCTGGGCCCCCTTGGAGCCTCTCCCTCAAACCCAGGGATACTGTCCTGGCTGGCCACTATACCCTTGAAGGCCAGGAGAGCCCAACTACCTCCAAAGTCCCTTTTCCTCCTGTCCCTGCCCAGTCCTGGCTTAGGTCCACTCATCCCTTTTGGGAGAGCTCACAGTGGTCTTAGGCTGGGAGGCAGGGACAGGGAGGGACAGTCAGTGATCACTTGGCCTGGCATCACCCACTTCCTCTCCATCCTGTCGGCCTCTAAACTTGTTCTCTAAATGTTCAGCAGTAGAAGTGTTTTTATTATTATATATCTTTGCAGCTTTAAAACAAATGGATGGTTTTATCTCAATTTTTTTGAAGGCGATAATTTGGGTAATGGAAATAACTAATAGATAAAAACAAAATTTTCCTGTTTTCCTATTAAACTGTTGCAATGAAATCATATATACTTAGACTTTAAATTTACATTAAAACGATTTTAAGCAAATCAATGTAAAACTTAAACATTTAGTTTCCATGTAAAGAGGGAAAGCTTTGTTTTGTTACAAACTAGACAAATTAACTCTAAAGGCTGTTTGTAAGAATTAGTGTGCAAAATACCAAGACATTTTTGGAAACAAAAAGAAAAGAAAAAGTACTTGACATACTGGATATTTTAAAAAGCTATATATTACTCAGCCATAAAAAAGAATTTAAAAAAAAAGAATGAAATAATGCCATTTGCAGCAACATGGATGGACCCAGAGATTGTCCTATGAGTGAAGTAAGTCAGAGAAAGACAAATATCATATGATATCACTTACATGTGAAATCTAAAACAAATGATACAAATGAACTTATTTATAAAACAGAAATAGAGTCACAGATGTAGAAAACATAATTATGATTACCAAGGGGAAAAGAGATAAATTGGGAGATTGATATTGACATATACACACTGCTATATATAAAATAGATAACTAATAAAAACCTACTGTATAGCACAGAGAACTCTACTCAATATTCTGTAATGACCTATACGGGAATAGAATCTAAAAGAGTGGATATATGTATATGTATAACTGACTCACTTTGCTGTACAGCAGAAACTAACACAACATTGTAAATCAACTATACTCCAATAAAAAAAAGAAAAAGAAAAGTAAAACAAACTATAAGTGTGCATTAACAGAGCTGGTAGTGAAACAAGAAAAAAAACCTACAAAATAATGGCGAGCAAGTCAAAAAACTATGTAGAAAGAAACTGAGAGAAAGAAATCATATTACAGATTGATTAAAGACTTTAATTATAAAAAAACTATAACTGAACTGGAAGGGGATACAAGACTATATAAACTTGGATAAAGAACAAGACAAAATATTAAATATCTAATAGAATTATGAAATGTATAAAATGCATAATAAAATGGCAGAAGTTTACTTAGAAATGAATAAAGTTAAGTCAATGAACAGAAAATGTCAAGCTTAAATATGTTTAAAAAATTATGAATTTCTCTATGATACCATAGAGAAATTTTTAAAACAAGTAATACATTGGAAAAAATATTTCCAACATATTACAAAAATTATAGGGTGGGGTTTCCCTGGTGGTGCAGTGGTTGAAAATCTGCCTGCTAATGCAGGGGACACGGGTTCGAGCCCTGATCTTGGAAGATCCCACATGCTGCGGAGCAGTTGGGCCCGTGAGCCACAACTACTGAGCCTGCGTGTCTGGAGCCTGTGCTCCGCAACGGGAGAGGCTGCGATAGTGAGAGGCCCGCGCCGTGATGAAGAGTGGCCCCCACTTGCCACAACTAGAGAAAGCCCTCACACAGAAACGAAGACCCAACACAGCCAAAAATAAATAAAATAAAAATAAATAAATAAGAAGACCCCAAGATCACTATTAAAAAAAAAAATTATAGGGTGGAGGAGGGATAGTTGCATAAATTCACTTTTAAGTATTGTAACCTCTTTTCTTTAAAAGGTATGCTCATTATCTTTTTCTTGCTTTCTCTGTGTACAGATAGATTCTTAGAAATTTATGATTTTGGATTTTTTGTCTGTTGTTTTAGTGCCTGCTATATACAAAGTTAACCTTGGGGCAGACACAAAATTATTTGTAACACCTTATCCTCATTTTCTTAAGAAAGGTAATTCCATAGATAACTGAGGCGAGAGGGAGTCATAGGCAAAAAAATGAAAATACACAATGTATATGAAAATGTTGAACTGCAGAAGTAATTAGAGTAGTTCAATATAAAACAATAATTAGATAAAACACTGTTTATTATGTTAGTATATTTTAAAATTTATAAAGCTCAGTGTAGGTGAGGATGTCAGGGAACTTCCATTCTCACACCCTGTTAGAGTATAACTTGCAAGAGGCTATTTGGAAAATAATGTCAGATTCTGCCAGAATCAAAAGCTGTATTTCTTTTTTTCAATCTGTTCTACCTTTAGAAATATGTCCAGTAGAAATAGCTGTTGCTTACAGTAACAGAAAAAAATACCCAATATAAATTTAGTTTCAAGAAGAATGATTTAATATATACTAACTTCTGCCAATCATTAGCTATGTAACCTTGGGCAAGCTACTTAACTTGTTTCTATTCCAGTTTCTTTTCTGAAAGATTAGGATAACAGTCATATCTAACAGATAATATTTTTAGAATTAAACGAGTTAAGTATGTAAAATATTTTGCACTTAGCGTTTTACAAATACTATGATGTGAAATTGAGACAGTTTTAACTATAAAGATATGGACAATGTGGAGGGAATGATATAGCAACGTGATGGAGGGAAGCTGGGTTCAAGAAAGAGTTAATGTATCAGATGTGACCACGTGCTTTGGACCACAGTGTATATTGGGACCTCTTTATTACAACAGCTTAGCTTTTACTCTAATAGAATTACTATTCCATTTTCATATTTCTATATGTATGCTTTGTCAATAGATAAAATTGAAAAAATTGAGCTGTTAATTGTAGTTCCTTCTCAGCAGGACAACAAAGCTATGGATGAAAGTGGACTTGAATTTTTAACTCTATGAGTATTTAAAATCCTTGACATTATTTTTTTTCTAATAAGCATTTTTTTAATAACAAAAAAACAATGGAAAGAAGAATGATGAAAAATAACATTAATAGCCCAGTTGTCCAGAATTTAATAGAATGTATCTCATTTAATTTTTATAAGAACCATATAACATATATATGTTTCTATTTTTAATATTAAGGATGTTGAAGATCAGAGATTAAACAATTTACTTAAAATTATTCTGAGAATATATTTTTAAACTGGGATGTGAGAATGAGGTTTAGGACTCATTCTCTTTCATTATGTGCTGAATTTTTAAAGTTTCTTTTTCTTTCTTTCTTTTTTTTTTTTTATGCGGTATGTGGACCTCTCGCTGTTGTGGCCTCTCCCGTTGCGGAGCACAGGCTCCGGACGCGCAGGCTCAGCGGCCATGGCTCACGGGCCCAGTCACTCTGTGGCATGTGGGATCTTTCCGGACCAGAGTACGAACCCGTGTCCCCTGCATCGGCAGGCAGACTCTCAACCACTGCGCCACCAGGGAAGCCCTAAAGTTCCTTTTAAATTATGTGTTCTTAACATAATGTTAAATATGTTTTTTTTATGAGTGTCTTTCTACGTAGTCTCCTTTTGTGATAATGTCTCCATTTTAGTTATCTGATAAATTTATTAGGACATCTTTATTGAATTCTCATTTTGTACTTGGCACTGTCCTACATCCTAAGAATTCAGACCTAAGTATTAGTATAATGCTGTTTCTCAAGAGGCTGATCTCGGACAGCTCACAATAAAATATCAGTCCTAAGCTGACAGATAAAATGTTACTTATGTCTCTATTAACATGATTATGATTCCAAATGATCCGATTTTCAATTTCAAAATTCCCTTTAAGAAACCACTATAAGTGAAAGACTGAATTGGTTAAAAAAAATAAAAAGAAAAGAAAACGGCATAAATAAGCCTAAGCTAAGGAAAATTGCTTAGAACATTTTGTTTATTATTATTATTATTATTATGCTACGTTGGGTCTTCGTTGCTGCACGTAGGCTTTCTCTAGTTGTGGTGAGAGGGGCTACTCTTTGTGCAGCGATTGGGCTTCTCATTGCAGTGGCTTCTCTTGTTGCGGAGCACGGGCTCTAGGACCGTGGGCTTCAGAAGTTGAAGCATGAGGGCTCAGTAGTTGCGGCACATGGGCTCAGTAGTTCTGGCTCACGGGCTTTAGGGTGCAGGCTCAGTAGTTGTGTCACATGGGCTTAGTTGCTCCACGGCCTGTGGGATCTTCCCAGACCATGGATCAAACCTGAGTCCCCTGCACTGCCAGGCAGATTCTTAACCACTGTGCTACCAGGGAAGTCCCTAGAACATTTTAAAAATAAACATTTTTCCTCTCTACTGTTCATATATTTTCCCAATGCTGAACATTTCTGAAGAACCACAATATGATATTAGTGCTTCATTTAAATATCAATATCCATGTTCACTTTACAAATTTCAGTGGTTTTTAGGTTTGGGTCTAACAGTGAGCAAATTCCTCATTTGTGCTATTGAAGATAATACTGACAAATACTACTGAAATATTGACATAACAATGTCTGATCATATTTTAAATATTCAATTTATACCCAATACTTTTGTGTGGCTATCATTCATATTTCTTCACTAGGGAGAAAAAAATGTCTAATGAAATGAATAGCACAGATCATTTTTCATGACTGCTGAGAAACCTTGACTAGGAAGGGACTTTGTACAAATTAATTTCTATGTGTTTTTTACTTTTTTTTAAACTCACTCCTTTGTGTGTGTGTATTTATATATGTGAAGAAAGACAGATGATAGCAATTGATTTGCAGAAATATATATTAATTTGTTTAATGCCTGATATTTACAAAGTGACTTATTAGTTCCTGGAGGCAACAAACACTCTCTTTACTTTCATAGGGACTTATACTGGGAGACAGTCACATATCCTTAAGTAGTAAAAAAGTGACTAGAAGAGAAAGTGGAGGGCTTCCCTGGTGGTACAGTGGTTAAGAATCTGCCTGCCAATGCAGGGCACACAGGTTCAAGCCCTGGCCCAGGAAGATCCCACATGCCTCAGAGCAACTAAGCCCATGCACCACAACTATTGAGCCTACACTCTAGAGCCCTCGAACCACAACTACTGAACCCCCGGAGCCTAGAGCCCATGCTCTGCAGCAAGAGAAGCCACCACAGTGAGAAGCCTGTGCAACTCAACGAATAGTAGTCCCTGCTTGCTGCAACTAGAGATAGCCCATGTGCAGCAACAAAGACCCAACACAACCAAAAATAAATAAATAAAATAAATTTTTAAAAATAAAGGAAAAGTGGAGAAGAAAAAAGGAAAAAGTGGTGAGTATATATTAACCAGAAACTGTTTTGCCATTTTTGATTTTCTTTTTTTTTCATTCCATACCAGCCATTCTTGTAAAAGTAAGTACTGGCTCATCACATTTGGAACTGTTAAGATAGTTATTAACATTCCATGACATACCATGGGAAGTATATCTGAAGTTTTAAAAATTATGCAGCTTTGGGCCAACATCAAAAGAGTCTACACTTCTCATACTCATCTGAAATCTAAAGAAGACTTGTATGCTTCCAAAAGGATCACCTTATTAAGTTCAGGAAATGATTTCTCCTCATATTCACAGCAGTAGAATTAGATGAGAATGCACAGAAATGCATTCTGAGACCTCTCAGCCTCACCAGTAATCCAATCACTGAACAGTATGCAAATTATCTAACAGGAATACACTCAGGGCCATAAGAGCAAGTAATTTCCATTTCCATTACTGCTTAATGAGAGTGTGCAGTAATTTTAAGGCAGTGGAAGTCTCCAGGAAGGGCTATTTTGTTCTTCTTCTCTTTTTGCTTTATTGTAACCACTTCCTCCAATTAGACTGAGAGAGAAATTATTGCCTTATCTGATCCAAGGAGTACAAAATGTTTCTAAAATAAGTTTTTCCCCTTGTAAGAATGTTTTGAAGCCTGCTAATATAAGAATTAAAAAGTAAATGTAGTCATAATGATCTTGACTTTTTTCACACTTACAAGTGTGATATTTAATAATCTAGATTCTGTAAGACCTTCTTGCTCTCTACCCTAACACCCAGCACATCAACTCTTTTAAGCTTAAAATACATTCCAGAGAAATCTACTTCTTAGACATTTTCACTGAATAGAAAAGTTGTTCGCAGCTTGTTGTAGTTAGGGCTAGCACAGGGCAGAGTTATGAAAATCACTAAATGTTTGAAATGAAAGGACACTCTGAAATCACTATCCACCCACTATATTTCTCCTTCATTCTACAAATGAGATGCAAAGAGGTTAAATTTATCTATCCAACTGTTCACAAAGAGCTATTGATGGAGCTACCTCTCATGCCTCCTGATTTGGAGTTAATTAGGTTTGTATTTCCGTTTTCTTCCCTAACTTTATATTCTTTTCTTTGTTGCATGGTGACCCCATAGTATTAATTGTTACTGTTTATTAAGTATTTAATCTATGTGAATTTACTAAATGTGAATTGTGCTTAGTGCTTTTTATCTTTAATGCTTAAAACAGCCTGTGAAAGAGTCACAATTATTTATCCACTTTACAAATGAATTAATGTGACCTGGAAAGTTTAAGTGACTTTCTTCAAGTTTCACAGTAAGTGACAGTATCAGGAAAATGAACACATCTGTATAGCTCAAAGCCTAAGCCTTTAAACATGACTGGAAATTTCCTCCAGTAACATTCTGTGCTTAAGTTGCCCAACCTCTTGGATCCAGATATCTCACTTCTTCCGAAGCTAACTTGATTAAAACAAAACAAGTAACTTAATTTTGTACAAATCATTTACTTTAAAGCTAAGCAAAATACCTTAACAATATTCTACACTCTATAATATATCATATTGTACAGAATGCATGTTTTCAGCAAAACTGTTCAAATTGGTCTATTATCAGTCTTTTAACCATAATTTTATGGAAGATACCTTATAAGTATAAGAACCTATTCCCTTCAATATTGTTTAAAATGTGTTAAATTCAGTACATGATTTAGTAAATTCCCAAGGGTGACCATAAACATTTTTTCTGGCAATAATATTTGTTTTCCTCTCCTACTTAAAAAAAACTCAAATAAAAATATCTAATATCTGTTTATGATTTTCACCTACATAGCCATTTTTTTCTTTCTACATAAAATGGCTTAAGTATATCTTAATCTTTATTTTAAAACAGTAACTCTTTTTTCTTTATAAGTTTTTTAATAGTTATAATTCTAAATACTATATTAAACTCATAATTTGGATTGTTTCTTTTTCTTAAATATGTTAATAGCACAATTTACATTAAATCAAGAGAATCTAAATACCATGCATTGTTATTGACCAGTTTAACTGGACTGGACCCATAATTTACTATAACTGGACCCATATTTTACTATATTAATTGACTTTTAGTAATATACTAAGAATATTACAAAACCTTAAAGCAATTATATTCTGATACTTCGTGAAATATTAATTACAAATTTGTTATGAAAACCTTTAGGTGAAACAATGAAGAACTAATTTTATTACATGACAGAGGATCCATGGTTAGAAAGTTTTGTTAGAAAAAGTTATACGAAATACTGATTGCATTTACTGTTTCTATCTTTTTGAACTTCCTTTTTTTTTTTTTTTTTTTTGCGGTACGCAGGCCTCTCACTGCTGTGGCCTCTCCCGTTGCGGAGCACAGGCTCCGGACGCGCAGGCTCAGCGGCCGTGGCTCCCGGGCCCAGCCGCTCCGCGGCACGTGGGATCTTCCCGGACCGAGGCACGAACCCGTGTCCCCTGCATCAGCAGGCGGACTCTCAACCACTGCGCCACCAGGGAAGCCCTCTATCTTTTTGATTATACTTTCATGAAGTATGTAATATCCTTAGAAAATACTAAGTGTTTCTTTTCTTTATACACTTACATTTTACCACATGTAATTTTCTGTGCTTTGCCATTTATGTTCAACAGTTATTTTAATATTTATCCATGCTTGTAAAGGCAACTGTAGGATTCCATTGTACCACAGTATATTTGTACATTCTCTTGTCAATGTACACTGGTGTTATTATCCTCAGTGTTTTGCTGTTAAAAAAATAGTAAAATTTTACAAGCTGCTCTGTATATTCTTATACATGTATCCTGGTATATATGTGAAAAATTTTGCTTATTCTATACCTCAAAATGGAATTTATGGCTCAGAGGTTAGAAAAATCTCCCACAAACAAAAAAGGCAAATTGTCTTCCATAGTGCTTCTATAAATTTGGGTTAATACCAGCAATGCATAAGTGTCTTAAGTACTATATTCTTCAAATCTTTCTGTATTGTCAGATGTCTTCATTTTTTTTATAAATCTGGTAGATTATTAAATGATATCTCATAGTTTTCTATTTCTCTCATTACTATGAGATAAAATATCCTTTCTAATGTTTTGGGGCTATATTTATTTCTTCTATTAAATGCTTCTTATCTCTTGACCACTTTTATACTAATTTCTAACTTTTAATTTGTTTACAGGAGTTATTTATATATTCTGGGTATTATCCCTTTGCCAATTAGATGTGTTACAAATTTTTTGTCCTAGTTTATAAATTTCCCTCTTATTTATACCTGTAATTGTGTCTTTTGAGGAGCACAAGTTAACTTCTATTTCTAATGTACAAGGAGATTTTATAAAAACAGATGCTGAATTTTATCACATATTTATCCTTAAATTTATTGAGATGGTTTACATGTTGTGTTTTTCCCTTAATCTGTTATACCTTGTGTATAAGCCTTCTCCAAAGCAGCAGAAGGCAGGAGGGAGGGAGTTACATTTACATACATAACAATCTATCTGTCTTTTTGTCTATCTAAAGAGCTTTTTAAGGAATTGGCTCACATGATTGTGGAGGCTGTCAAGTTCAAAATCTGCAGGGTAGGCTGGAAGACTAGAGACCTAGAGAAGAGTTGATATTGGAGCTCTAGTCCAAAGGCAGTCTGCTCTTAGAATTCCCTCCTCCTTGAAAGGTTATTATGGACTTCAACTGATCAGATTAGGTTAGGACTTCAACATATGAACTTTAAGGAGGCATAATTCAGCCCATAACACCTTCCATATGTTTCCAGAATAAATGAAACTAAGTTATATTTATATGAATATTTATATCACACTTTATAAAAATGTGCATACATATACATGCATTATTATACATACACACATATATATACACACACATATATATACACATATATATGAAGTAAAATTAGAGAGTATAGCATTGTAGTTAAGAGCACAGAGCCAAATTGCCTGGTTTTACATCCTACACCCACCACTTATGACATGTGATTTACAGATTGATAAAGTTTTTAGAGCAGGATATAGTATATATTAAATACTCAGAGTATTTTCTAGAATGTTGATAAGGGTGATGATAATATATTTCTAAATTTTTATGTTTTTTGAGTTATTTTTGCATTATTTTGTCTACAAGTCAGATTGGCCTGTATGTAGACAGGATAATGGCCATCGAAAGATTCCCATATCCTAATTCCTGGAACCTGTGAATATGGTCTGTTACATGACAAAGAAGAAATTAAGGTAGCAGATGCAGTTGCTAATCAACTGACATTAAATTAGGGAGAGTATACTAGAGTATCCAGGCAGACCCTATATAACCACAATGATTCTTAAATATGGAAGAAGGAAGCAGAAGACTCAGAGTTAGAGTGATGTGGTGTAAGGACTCACCCATCTATTGCTGAGTTTGAACATGGGAGGGGTCCACAAGCCAGAAATGTGGGGAACCATGAGAGGCTAGAAAAGGCAAGAAAATGGATTCTCCCTTAGAACTTCCAGAAGGGAATACAGCTCTTGATTTTAGCTCAGTGAGACCTATTTTGGACTTGTAACTGTAAAATAATTAGTGTTCTTTTAAGTCACTAAATTTTTGGTAATTTATTACAGCAGCCATAAGAAACTAACGGAGCTCTCAGAACTTCAAAGTGGGATGCTTCTGTAACAAGTACCTGAAAATGTGGAAGTGGCTTTGGAACTGGGCAACAGGCAGAGGCCAAAGAATACTGAGCAACATGGATAGTAAAGGCTTAGTTTGTCTTCAACAGATTAGTAGAAATATGGATGTTAACAATTCTGCTGGTGAAGATTCAGAGGAAGTGAGGAACATGGTAGAGAAGACATTATGGGCATTATGTTTCACATTAGGATTCGAAAACCTATACCACATCATCCTTTACATTAACAGAATCACAGTCCTCTTAAGGAGAAACATAGGTTCATAAAAATTTTTAGGGATTGGAACATAATGTACAGGGTGCACAGGGTAAAAAATAAATACCAGTTTAGGTGTAACTTAGGCCAGTTTTAAATTCAGTAATTAGCATGACTAAGGTATCAATCTATGTAATGCAACAAGAATTGTCCATCAATCCACATCTTGCAGGATGTTATCTATGTACCAAAGCATCCCCCTTTAGCTTCTCCAGTTGTTTTCCTGCTATTTCCTTAACCATGTTAATCACAATCTATATCTTTCTTTACATCCTTCAGCATATAATACAATAGCTCCTTTAAAATTCTTATCTACTAATTCCAACATGTGGTTATCTTAAGGTTAGAATCACATCCTTCTATTCATAATATCAACTAAGATACATGATATATGAACATATTCGTTCTGTTCTATTTGCCTCAAAGACTAGAACCTTAAGCCTAGAGTAAGACCACCTTTAGAGTACCTGAATGTCTCTCATCTCTCCCTCAAGTTGTCATTGAGCCTTTTTAAGCCTACTTTTAATATATATGTCAGCATATTTAAATAATTTTGTACAGATCATAATTAATTTTAAACTTTTCTTTCTTGGCACAGATGTCTTTTTACACGTTAAACTTGCACAGGTGTGGCATGACAGATATTGGTGTGAAAAGCATGGAAGTACCTGTACATGGTAATAATAGGAATTATATAAAACTTACAATTTATGATTTTATCATGTATAGTAATTTATGCCACATATTTCACAATTTACTTAGCTGTTTTCATGTTATATTGACAGATCTCTCCTATTATCTCAGGTAAAAAAAATCCTCCCTCTCTTGGGATGAAATGAATTTTGCTCACTATTTCTCTGTTTGATCAGATACCTCACTTCTCCTCTAACTGAACAAGAATTATTAATACCGGAAATCAATTATCTAAAGGGTATAAAAATATAAATCTTTTTAATAAGCTCTTTCAAAGGAGCCTTATTCTATTCTCCATAATTTTTAAAGCTGATAAACTAAAATTACAAGGAAGATAGCCAGTTACAAGCTAGTCTTGATTAAAACAAAACAAATACAAAAAAAGTCCAAAATTAGTGAATAAACTCAGTGGAGATACAACTATTCAGATACCTGTAACCAAAATTAAAAAAATCTGTTTTTCTAAGTTTCATGAAAACATTCATGTTATTCATAGTAGAATTTGATACTGTCAGATGCCATTTTTTTCCTCTTTCAAAACTGAACTATTACGGTTGATCCTTCAACAACGTGGGTTGGGGATGTAGGCCCTCCATGCAGTCAAAAATCCACCTATAGGAGCGGTGGAAAGATGGCGGAGGAGTAAGACGCGGAGATCACCTTCCTCCCCACAAATACACCAGAAATACATCTACATGTGGAACAACTCCTACAGAACACCTACTGAATGCTGGCAGAAGACCTCAGACCTCCCAAAAGGCAAGAAACTCCCCACGTACCTGGGTAGGGCAAAAGGAAAAAAAATTAATTAAAAACAGAGACAATAGAATAGGGACGGCACCTGCACCAGTGGGAGGGAGCTGTGAAGGAGGAAAGGTCTCCACACACTAGGAAGCCCCTTCGCGGGCAGAGATTGCGGGAGGCGGAGCGGGGAGCTTCGGAGCCGCGGAGGACAGCGCAGCCACAGGGGTGCGGCGGACAAAGCGGAGACATCCCCGCACAGAGGATCGGTGCCGACCGGCACTCACCAGCCCGAGAGGGTTGTGTGCTCACCCGCCGGGACGGGCGGGGCTGCGAGCCGAGGCTCGGGTTTCGGTCGGAGCTCAGGGAGAGGACTGGGGTTGGCGGCTTGAACATAGCCCGGAGGGGTTAGTGCGCCACGGCTAGCCGGAAGGGAGTCCGGGGAAAAGTCTGCACCTGTTGCGGAGGCAAGAGACTTTTTCTTCCCTCTTTGTTTCCTGGGGCGCGAGGAGAGGGGTTTTGAGAGCGCTGCCTAAAGGAACTCCACAAACGGGCGCGAGCCGCGGCTAAAAGCGCGGGCCCCAGAGACGGGCATGAGACGCTAAGGCTGCTGCTGCCGCCACCAAGAAG
>NW_006781100.1:233482-236238 GCF_000442215.2 Lipotes vexillifer
GTAGGGAAACTATTAACTATATAATATATTATTTGTGGAAAACTGACTCTCCTTATTGTGTAGGACAGAATTTTGGGTGGGCCTTCATGATATCTGTCCCCTATTATTCACTCCCTTATGTAATTCTCTTCCACTTGAGTGTGGGTGGGAATTGTAACTTGCTTCTAACCAAAGAATTTAACAAAGGTGATGGGATGTCATCTCTGTCTTACATAAAACTGTAGCTTCTGTCTTATTAGCAGATCTTCTCCCTTGCTGGCATTGATGAAGCAAGCTTCAGTGATATTCATTGCCATATGTAGAGGCCCATATGTCAAGAAAATGAGGGCAGCCTCTGACTAACAGCCAACAAGGAATCGAGGCCCTCAAAACAACAAGCCACAAGGATATGAATCCTGTTAATAACCATGTGAGTTTGAAAGCAAATCTTTTCCCAGTTGAGCCTTGAGTTGAGACCACAGTCTTGACTGTAGCATTGTGAAGGACCCTGAATCAGAGGAACAAACTAGGCTGTGCCAGTGTCCTGACTCAGAGAAACTGTGAGATAATAAATATGTATTGTTTTAAGTAGTTAAATTTCTGATAATTTGTCAATTAGCAATATATTAGTAATGACTCATACAACTATGACCAAAAAAAAGAAAAAAATGTTTCCTACCTCACAAAATAAGCAGAAATAAATTTCCATACATTTAAAACCCAATCATGAAAAATAAAACAAAAGTTCTTAACCACTAGAATAAAATAGCAAACCTATGACCTCAGGGTAGGAAAAGATTAATTTAAACACAGAAAGCACAACTCATAAAGTGCTGATAAATTTTGAATGGCAAAATGTATCATAAATAAATATGAAGCACAGTGTTGGAGAATATATTTGAAACATATAACAGAACTCCAACATATCAATAAAAAAATCTTCAAACAAGAAAATGACCAAATACATGACCAAGCAATTCATAGAAGAGGAAATCAGAATGACCAAGAAATATAAGAATGTATACTCAAAATCACTAAAAATTAAGTAAATACAAATTAAAACCGAATTATATACTCACACTCATCAGATGGCAGAATAATTAAAAATTAAACAATAGTTAGCACCAATGATAATATAGTGAACTAGGAACTTTCACTCACTTCTTGATGGAAGTGTAATTAACACAATCCTTTTGATATGCAATTGGGAAATATCTAGTGAAATTAAAATTGCATATAATTAACATCTGAGTGTTTTCATTTCTGGTCATATATAGTAGAGAATCTCATACATCCATAAAAGGAGACATATATAAAGATAGCGATTTTACTCTTTTTTCAAAGAATGAAAAAACATACAAACTGCTAGAAACTCAGTTGAACCAGGAAAGAGAGCCTGGTTGTGAGAAGTCAGGAGTAGCCAATTAAAGAAACAAGCCAAAATAAAAGAGTTTAGCCTTTAATCACTTACTGTGATGGTATATAAACCAGAAAAAGTGCTGACTATCTTGTTCCATTTTCTCCCAAGGAACACATGCTCACCCAGGATTAGGTAGATCAGTGGGGTCAGGCAATCTCATTGTTGAGAGAGCCCTGAACAAAAGGCTCCATAAACCCAGTTTCATAAGCCCAGGGCCAGAAGGGAGAAAAAGGGTTAGGGATGGAAAAGTACTAGGCAGTGAGTCAGAGTGGGAAAAAAGTATCTTCCACTTTCTCCCCTCCTTCCCAATAAGGAGTCCTTGGCAGAGGCACCTGAATGCTTCAGGTAAAGAGACCTAGGAATGAAGGCATGAGGCTAGTAGTGCAAACACGTGAAGAGCATGACCAGCCAGAAGAGCCTGAGTCCTAGACTGTAACTCCCCTTGGAGACTGCGATGAACTGGCTGGGCCTCAAGTCTGGTGTGAGGAGGGCAGATTTCCCCCTTGAAGCTTGCCAAGTAAAGCCTTTGCAATAGCCTATACTTGGGCATGAAAAAACAAATCACAGATTGGTTTTTAACCAAAACCTTATCTCCTCAAACACATAAAGCAGTAGGAATATGGGTAACTTAAAAACAAAACAAAAGCTAAACTAATATATTCAATAAAATGAAATTCTCTACAACAATTAAAATTGAACTATAACTGCATGTATAAAAACAGATTTCTAGGACATAATTTTTGAGAGTAAAAACAAATTGTACAAATATGGACAGTATGATGTCATATGTGTAAATTCAAAATTATAAAACACACATATTTAATGAAGGGAGGGAGGGAGACAAAGAGGGAAGAGATATGGGAACATATGTATATGTATAACTGATTCACTCTGTTATAAAGCAGAAACTAACACACCATTGTAAAGCAATTATACCCCAATAAAGATGTTAAAAAAAAAATCCACCTATAACTTTATAGTTAGTCCTTTGCATCCGTGGATTCAACTGCAGATCACACAGTACTGTAGTATGTATTTAGTGAAAAAGTATCTGTGTATAAGTGGACCCACACAGTTCAAACCTGTGTTTTTCTAGAAGATGATTGAAAAAGTAGATTTTTCTTTCAAAATTCAGCAATTGAGAAACACAAAAAAGTGATGGATATTACAAATTATATTCATTAAAATGTTTAGGAAAGTACCAAGGCTTTTTCTAGAACCATACCTGTGTTCTACACACACACATTATTAAATTCAGATTCTGAAATATTTTAAAATGATCTTTTGAAAACAGTGTCATAAACATCTTAAAATCTCTTCTGCTCTGACTGAGATAACGAGATAAGCACAGCAGGAA
>NW_006781100.1:236248-277550 GCF_000442215.2 Lipotes vexillifer
CTTTCATTTTTTTGTCCACAGTTCATAAATTGCTATATTATCTGTCAATGTACTGATTACACTTGTGAAAGAAATAATAAGATACTTTTAGAGTGAAGAAGAAGATATGCATCCTCAGTTCTTTAAATATATGATATTTGATATGGTTAATAACATTATAATATAATGATGTCATCTTCTCTCTATAAAAGTGACCTTCCTGAAATATGCTCAGTTGAGTGGAGACTATAAATTGCTATCCTGGAGCAATACAATGTATGACATTACTCACCTGTACTCTTTGTTCAGCCTTCTTATAACAAGCACAACACAATTACAATATTTTATTTTTAGGTGTACAATTTGTGATATACCTAGACCCATAAAGATGATATCTTAGAGCCGCAGGAGGTTACAAAATGTATTTTAGCTGTGGAATTCTGTTTCCAAATAAAATCTTCTTGGAGGCACAAAATGTAAAACATAAAAGTTGACCTACAATTCCAGATGAGATGCAACTCTCCCTTTTCCTTCCTCCCCTTCCTAGGTATCCCTACAGAGCACTTAGCCAGAATCCTATGAATTGCTATTTAAACCCCTCATAAATAAATGCCCCATTACAAAATATTCAACTAAGGACCAGACTGTGAAATGCTTAAGAATTGCATTATTGTCATCATAGCAATATTTTTGAGTAATTATTATTTGTCAACCGTTATGCTGATTTTTTTAGTTGCATTATCCCAGATATTCCTTATTCTCATCATCTGAAGGGAAGTACTGTTTCTGGGTACTATTCTTCATCCATTTTATAGAATGAAAACTGGGGCACAGTATGCTTAAGGAAACTTTCCTTATACGATAGCTAGTAAACGCTAAAGGCAGGATTTAGACTAAAGCAATCTGACTCAAAAGACTACTTATATATGAACATGTATTATTTTCTATCTGACCTCACTGTCATCATTTCTAGAACTACCTCCTTCGCTACCTGAAAGAAGAGACCCACTACCCCACCAAAAAAAAAAAACCAGGCATTTTACCTAAGGCGCCCATTCAAAATAATTCTCCCTTGTGTAAAGTGACTGGTCCAAGGTGAGACATATAAGTAAGTCCAATCTCTTTTTCTGAGATTGTTACATATGCAGTGAGAGATGTCTCTCTCACAAAATTTAAGTACTCCTGTAAACCTGAATCTTCCTGAAGGGGTGGGATTGGCAGGTGTCTCTCTCACCACGTGAATAGAGTGTACAATAAGCCAAAGCCAAGAGAAGAATGGTGCTGGTGACATGAATTTCTCAGTCATGAGGGAAAAAAATACATTATTTTAATTTTTCCCATGAGCTAATTGGAATTGGCATTCTATCTCTTGTATCTATTTGATCCCAATAAAGGTAAATATCTTTACATCCCCTATACTACTGGGGATGCAGAAATGCATAAGACCCAGTTTTATTCAAAAAAAATGGTTGAAACAGATATATAAATAAATTGCAGTACAGAGGGATGCAATATAACTGGATTGTGCTTAAAATATCAACTTTTCCACTGGAGAAGGAGATTCATGGACTGATTCTTAAAGACAGGTAGTCATGAAAATGAGGGTTTTCATGAAGAAATATGATCTACAAAGCTCAGAGTCAGAAAAGAACATAAAAGTCCTGGCAGAACAGAGACATTCTTTGAAAGAATCTGTATTTCACACTAACAAACAAAATACAGTCAATGTTAATCTAAAAGCTGCCCTATGACATTTTATATAACTGAAAGGCATGGTTTAATGATAGGTACTATTTTATATCTTTTATTTAGTTTGAGATACATTCCTGAGTTCAGGGAATAAAGATAATCTATAGCCGTTATGAATGAGCAAAATCTCCTCTAGTAAAATGTAAGCTCTTTTGTGGGAAATAAGTATTCTTTGTAACTAAAATGATATTTAGAATTATATTTTGGTTGAGTCTCAAGTTCTTAACCTCTTTTAATATGCATTTGCTATACAGATATCCGAATCATTTTTTTTTTCTCAGAGCCAAGATTTAGTTGTATAATTTCACTGTTATTGGTAATTGCTGATTTTCCCCAGTGTGATAAAAGAGAAGGGCAAGAGAAGGGGAAAAAAAATCAAATATTTTTTATGACAAATGTTTGACTCTGAATAAATATTAAGCACAGGTGGGTAATAATACAAAGAGGAGATGCTTCATGCCAGTTGATCAATCACTAGTATTAGAGGTCCTAAGATGAAAAAAATTGATTTCCCCCTCCTTTAATTGAGAACCTTTTAAAATTCCACACTAAAATACATTAATAAAGCCTGATTCCCTTAACACCCTGACAGCCTATCCAGTTTCTATTACCAATCTCATTTCCTCCCACTTTATTGACTCTATTTTCCAGTTATGCCAAAACTGTCCCTGTTTTGTATAGTACCAGGTGTATTGTTCTCTCTTTTAGGCCATTTCAACTTCCTCACTCACCCTTTTTGTCCTGAGGAAACTCTTCTTAATTTTTAAAGATATAGCTCAAAAGTTGTTTCTTTAAATACTGTATTTTTAGATTTATATTTGAACACATTACTGTCACTATCACCACTGTTTAGACAAAGGCCTGGCGTATAGTATTTGTCACTCGATAAACAGAGAAAATAGAGGGAAAAAGAGAAGCAACCACAAAATATTCAGTCTAATGACAAGGTATAGGAATGGTCTTTGTTTTCATAAAAGCACCTCATTGTAGTAGGGGATTTGTGATTTCACTACTTACTTTTGTAACTAGTTTTCATTTATTCATTCATTCATCCAATAGTTAGGTGCCAGGCATTGTGCTAAAATATTAAATATAGCATTCTTTCCTTCAAGCTATACTTTTATTAGGAAAAACATTTTTTGTTTTTGATATACCCTCACAAATAGTTTCACAGTTAATTTTATTAATATTTCTTCCTAAAAAATCAGAAATAAATCTGAATATTTTATTTTACAATGGAATTTCTCATACATGTTTTTAGCTGAAATCACCAGAGTTCCTTGAACATTCTATATAAAGTATTAAAGTATTATATAATATTTTATATAATGCTTCTTTATATGATCACTTATGAATGCACTAAGCAAAATAACAAATCAACCAAATCAATTGTATGCCTAAACAGAAACACACCCTAGGAGACCTTCACCTTCATCTTCTACTACACACAAATGTTTTTTCAGTTACTTATGCAAGGAAGCCCATATAGAGTCCATCAATGTCAGGGCTGTATTTTAATTATCATAAATACTTTACTATTAATCAGTTTCCTAGTAATTTGTTTTTTCATTAAAATAGTTATGCTCATTAATCATCATTGTAATCGATAGTTTTCTGAAACAAAATCTTTATCTTCATATAAAGTCTACTTTTATCTTATTACCCACAATTATACTAAGGAAACTCTGTATTACAAACTTGAAACAACTAGTTTCTTTACATTTTGTTTCAATATTAACAATGTCCTTGGGTCTATCCATCATTATAATGGATTTTGTCATAACATGATTAACTGAAGCAGTAATTTGCACTGCTGGGAAAATAGCTTTGGTTTTGTAGGTATCGTGCTTCCATCCGCTTCCTTTAGCCAGGGTTTTGATATAATAGAGCACACTAACTTTCATAATGCTAAAAGGTATAGAGGGCCAGATTGTCACAAAGTACCATTAAAATACTAAATACTTACTGTCTAGTTTCTGTTGGTTATTTTAGACAACGTAAAAATACTTCTATATACTGCTCCTTAAGGAGATAGATTTGTTTTTGTTGCTTTTCTTCTTATAGAAGAAACAGTGAACTGATACATGCATTTATATTCCAATTGTGGTTCTGTTGTTTGGATTTGTATATGTGTGGGCATATACAAATTTTCCCACACAAATACATTTGTATATGTGTGGGCATAAACTTAATAATAATCAGTTCTTTCATTCATATATCGAGAATACACTGAATGCTAAGAATTGTGTTAGTGCTGAAAAAATGGAAGGTGGACAGAGCTTAGAGCATAATGAGGAAATCTTTTTTAAGCTATTACAAACAAAAATCTTAAAAAATGAGTACAAATGAAATTAAATACTCTGTGTGAAAGAACTGTGTGAAGGGAGAGGAGGGAAGTACTTTAGATGTCCTCTTGAGGAAGGACTTCTTTAAGGTATTATTTCTATTGAGGCTTGAAGGAGGAGACCAGAAGAATGAGGCAGTAAAACTAGAGGAAAGAGACTCTAAGAGTGAAGAAATAGCACTTGAAAAGGACTTGGTTTTAGAAAAAAAAATGTGTGTTCAGGAAACCTGAATTAAGGAAAATAATATATTAGATTATTTATCCCATATTTTAAAAACAGTAAAGCTTCAGCATTATTATGCATATTATGCATAACATATTTTGTAAAATGTATACTGGCTCACCTAACAATTTAATGCAATTGATATAAAAGCAATGTGAGGCAATGATCCACTACAATCCAGATTAGAGGAACTGTCAAGACTGTTATTCATGGATTCGAAGTCAAGATTATACTTTAAAGATTATGGGCAATAAAAACCCTCTTCTGATGAACTTCATTTAATCACTAGTCATTGAGTTCATGTGGTATTGTTTCAGTTGTTGAAATGCTTTATATAAGTTTGTATATCTCAGAGAAGAGTTTGCTTTTTTTCACATCCCCTAAAATGAAGTCAGGCTTTGATAATGACTCAAACACAGAGGACATGCATGTGGAGAGGGAAATGGTACTTAGAAATGCTGAGAGTTCACTCAGTAGCATATGTCATTCTTGTGCTGTCTGCATGTATTATCTTGACTGGAATATTGTTCATTAAATCATTAAAAAATGTTTAATAGCTAGTTGCTGAGAAATAATTCCTGCTTTCTTTTCTCAATAAAATTTAGATTTTTTAAAACTTTATGGGTCATATGAATATTGACAGCTTTTCAGTTAAAATACAGAGTTGTAAAATATATAATAAATCTGTGAGCAAATTTATGTTACAGAATTTGTAATAGTAATAATTATTTTTCTCCTAGCAAAAAGACTGACCCTCTGGCTGTCATGAAAAAGGTAAAATAGAGGATGTCATGTTTGATAAAGGAGAAATAGAGGATGTCTTATAACCAGAGTCAAGAGTGAAAAATCCTTTCCCACTAATACTATAGTCCTACGTGGAACTGGGAGCAGACATCCCTACTTTTCTTCTCTTTTCATGTTTCACGTTGCTTGCTGTTATTAATATAATTCAGGTACCATCTCTCCTAAGTCTCATGCTTACTCTACTGTATTAATCTCTTAGGTCTAATTCATAAAGAGTAAAGTTCAAGTTGTTTAATAATACTCATTTGTTGTGTAGTTCAACAACTGGAACTGAACAGTTCAAAACAAGTAGATGACAGTGAGGGAGATCTCCAGAGTGCAATCTCCAGAGCTATGGTTAAAGGGCATGTCTCTCATGGTGGGAAGACTAAGTTTCTCGACAGTTTCCTATGAAAGAAGATTCAGAAGTATACAGAAGAAGGCAACCTGCTAAAACCACTGAACAACAGAAAGAAATAAAATTGTAGAACAACACCCATGGCCTTGGAACAAGGCAGAGGCTGAGTTATCGCCACCATGTTTTCTGTCTCCAATAATATGCCAGATACTGGCAGTGCCATCACGATTTTGATTAGTATTGATAAAATGATAAGAATCTGGAGGGTTGTGGTGAAGTATAAACAAGGTTAAATAACCTGAAATGTAATAGGTAGATACTGCCTGTTTCTTATCCTTCTTTTGTATAAAAATACATAGTAGTATCTGAGTTAATATTTGGGAAATAATTGCCGTGATCTCAGAGATATTTGCTGAACCCCACCGTGACATCATTCTTTTTAAGAATCTACACAAATTCTAGTAAAATATAAAGCTTGTATTATGCATTAGTTCCACTTTCTTGCTTGATAAATTTTATAAATGTGATTGCCAGCACTCCCCTCACCACTACCACCGGGTTCCTTAGTGTTGCTTCTTACCATCTTATTAATAAGAGAATACAATGGAGGATCAGAGGGCTGGCATTAAAATGGCATTCTTTTCAAATAAGGAGAGGTTAGAGGAGGCTGATTTAAATAAAACTGAGTCATATGCATGCCCATACTTTTAGTTTAATAATCCTTTGGCATATGACTTATACGAAGCAAAATTACTCATGCTGTACTAAAACGTGTCTATAGCTATGAAGAGAGTAAATGTGTCTAAATTCAAAGCAAAAATTTGAAAAGTGAAGGGAGATAATGACTAAATTAAGAAGAACATGATTAGTTTTCATCTTTTTTGTAAAGAAATTTCAGGGCCCTTAGGAAATGTGATTGATCATTTGAGCCATTCAAAATTGAATGGACTTTTGGATTGAAAAAAATGTAGGATAGGATATTATATATTGGGGCAAAAATTTATTAGTTGATTTGCTTTTATAATAATTCATTAAAACATGATTTAGAAATAAGTGTTTTCACTGTGTGACCATAATTCTTTCCCTTCAGGAGAGATGTAAGCAATTACAGAGTATTTGTCTTTAATAAAACTAGTCCCTAATGTACATTTGGCACATACATGACAATACCGAAAAACTGATGGGTATCATTTGATGTAAAGTAACTCTAGTTTTCCACATGTGAAGTAAAAGAGGAAAATAAATGTTGTTACCAGGAAAAGATGTATCATGCTTCTTGTGTAAAACTACTAACTTTTCAAACACACACATCTGAAAGTGTATGTCTTGTTTTGATAACCTGTGATACTTTAGGTTAATGCCTCCCCACTTAAAATACAGCAAAAGGAAAAATATATATATAATTTTATTTTTAAAATTTAGTTTATAGTTATGTCAACAATGAACTCTAATAGAACAGTTTAATTCTTGGTAGTGTAAAGTAAGTGGTTTTAATTTCTGGAAAATTTGTTTGAGCAAACAGATGATGAATTTCAGAAAAATCAGTTTTGCATCCAGATTTTGTGGAATGACATTTCCTGGTTTTGCTCCTTTTTGTGAATTAGAAAGTACTGTGAGAGCTAATGGACACCTGGTGTGACACACACTCTGCTACTCCAGGCTTCTCTTTAGAACTTGAAGTGAGTGACTCCCACAAAATAACTCTGAGTTTTAGTTTAAATTCCCTTTCTGTTTTACTTTTATCACCCTAAATTATAAAAGCAAGCAATAATCACCACAATACTCAGAAACCAAAACTTGCATTAATATTCGAACAAAGTGACTTACATTAATGCCTGCATATAACTGACATATATATGATTCTACAAAGTTTTAGATTATTTCATAGAGTGGACAATTCTTTTTCTATTGAATAATGCTTAAAATGATTGGCTTATCATATTTCATACATATGCACACGTATGTATAATACATAGAGCTATTCCTCCCAAATCTTATCTCAGTAAATGGTATCAGTATCCAATTGTTCGAGCAAAGAAACATACATTAAAAAAGTAGACATTTGTAAATTATCAAATTCTCTCATCTCCCACAGTGGATATGATTAGTTTGTCCTATCATTTCTACCTTTAAAGTAGGTTTTAAATCCTTTTGTTTTTCTCTGTTAACTACCAATCTAAGCCATCATCATCACTTCTCTGTTCTAAATGGAGTATCCTCCATACCAGACTTCCTACTTCCACTCTCTCTCTACACAGAAGAGAGCATAATCTGTGGTAAGGTTATAACATTCTACTACAGTAAGTCCCCTACAAAAGAACCTTCAAGTTGTGAACTTTCAAAGATGCAAATGTGTGTACCAGCCTCTGTATGCCAGGTATTGTACTGTACTACTGTAGTTTTCAAGGTACTGTACTGTCAGATTTAAAATGTTTTATTTTTTGTGTTTGCTTTTTATGTATGTGTTACTTGTGTGAAAAGTATTATAAAACTATTACAGTACAGTATTATATAGCCAATTGTGTTAGTTGGGTACCTAGGTACGAACAAACTGGACTTATGAATGCGCTCTTGGAATGGAACTCATTCGTATGTAGGGTGCTTACTGTACTGTACTTGTATCTCTTCACTGGCTACCCTGAACTTAACACCCAGACTCCTTAGCTGATCTCCATGGTTTTATATAATTTGGACCTCTCTCCACACTGATGATCATGCCCCAGCTATATTGTCCTTGTATCCAGATTTGGGGCTTCATGCCTGCAACTATCTTTTACTAGACTGCTCTTCCACAGGCTATTTGAATGGATGTTTTCTTCTCATCCACAGGAATCAGTTCATGAGTCATCTCCTTGAAAAGATTTTTCCTGATTGCCCTAACTAAAATAACTCTCATAGTCTCTAGTAATTATCATATCACCCTGCTTATCACCTTAGTAACATTTCATTTTACTAATTAACACCATTTTATTGTGTATGTTTGCTCCCAAACACATTGAAGTAGTAATAGAGGCAGGAATAAAAGAACAACAACAAAATCTATCTCATTCACCACCATAAATCCAGCAATTAGAATAGTGCTTTTGCATGTTGTTAAAACTTAGAAAATATTTGTTGAATAAACAAGACAGTTTTTAAATTATTTTCTATTATCATTATAAAATTCAAATATATTAAGCTAAATAACTGTGTTCTCATCGTGAAATATTTCTTTCAATGACACCATTAATAATTCTCTGTTCACTTATTTATATCATTTATTATCACATATTTGTAGTTTTTCTTTGTTGGTTCCCCGGACCTCCAATCCATAGCCCATCAATTACAAAATTCAATGGACTCTTTCTAGTTAATGTCCCCTATATTCTTCTTCTTTTCTTAGGATCCCTTTTTCAAGCTCTTCTATTTATACTTGAACCATCGTTAAAGTCTTAATTGATCAAATTATCTCGTTTTATTTTTATTTCTAAATTGTGCTGCAACATTTTAAATAAATCATCCAGAGCACTACTTTCTTCTTGCCATTATCCTATTCCAAAGGTTTTCAAAATTCTATATAACGTATTAACTAAAATACAAACCTCTTTGGCATTCAAGCTTTGTAGAATTCTGGCTCAGACTACATTTCCAACTCATTGTCGCCCTTTTACTAAGTATACCTTCTGCTTCATTTAAAATTTAAAATATACATTCCTGAGGCCACATGTTCCTTCAATATTCACCCTTCATATTTAAATTTGGTCTGTCTTTCAGAGACTACTTCAAATCTTTCTGTAGCAAGCCCAGCCCACAGTCTGAATTCTTCAAGAAATAATCTGTAAGTGATCCCAACATCTCTCTTTAGTTCTATTTTCATCCACTCATCTCCAGAATACTTCATTCTAGTGGCTGGTTTAGGAAGGATTACAATGCAGTAGTGAAAAGAGCAAGTACTTTTGGATCTCACAGTGTTGATTGAAATCCAAGCTCTACTACTTTCATACAGTCTTGGAGATAAGGAAAAGGAATTTAACATCTCTGAGCACTGGAATTATCCACCCATAAAACTAAACTAATACACTAGAACATTTTTTTCAAGGCTCAACTCAATTCCCATCTCTTCCAAAGAGGCTTCAATGATCCTGACAGTGTGAAATGTTCGCTTTCTTCTCCAAGTTTCTGGAATGACAATTTTGTCATTTAGGATGGCTTTTTGGCATGTATTCTTTTGATATTAGTTTTATCTTTTATTTCATTTAAATAATAAACCAGTATTTACTGAGCATGTGCTATATTTCAGCACTGTGCTACACACTTTGCCCACATTACAGTAGGTGGTAAAATGGTTTCATGGGTGAAAAAACTGAAGATAAAATAAATCATTCAGAGTTACACAGCTTCTTAAAGGCTAAGGATTCAAACGCAGGTCTGTATAGTTTATGATCTCAATTTATTTTTTGTTTCATGCCTTATTTTGCCGAAATGACTGCACCTCCCATAAGAAGTCTAAAATATAATAGTGCTAGAGTTTCTTCATTTCATGACTTAACAATACCTTCAAGAACCCAAATTCCCTCCATTTCTCGATGTCATCATATTTGGCATTTTGATATGGTCTCTTATACATGCTCACTTCTTTATCACTACATTACTACCCAGACAACAATGCCTAGGAGTTCCAAATGAACTCTTTATTCCTGCAACTTCTTTTTTAAAAAAGTAAGAAAAGCCTTTCTCAGGAGTCCCTTTTTCTCCTGCAACTTTCTTTTTATAAAAGTGAGACAGCCTTTTCAGGAGTCTCTTTCTCAGTATTTCTTCTCGTATCTCCTTAGCTAGAAATTAGTCATATACCCCTATCGAAGGCAATTGCTGGCAAAGAAATAACATTTCCATGATAACTCTGTCTATTCCATTGATTATCAATCATGTCTGCAGTTTAGAATGACATGGGAATTTTCTCAGTTACAAATTCATGTGATCCAGATCAAAATAATGAAATTAGAATCTCTCACGCTAGGGCCTAGGCATTATCAATTTTTAAAAGTACCCAGGTGATTAGAGTTTACAGTCTAGTCTCTAGACTAATCTGGGGCTGGGCATAGAGGAAATCATGGCAGATGGAGGATAAACATCTACACAACATACAGGCTCTGCCAGAATGAGCGGAGTGAGACAGGGGGAGAATAAAATGAATAAACAATCAAAATATCCCGTACATAGTATTAAATTTTTGTCCTTATAAAAATTTAGAGTAATATTAAAATTATAAATGGGTGTTTTTTCTTCTTCCTGCAAATAAATTATAAGTTTAGCTTGATTCAAATTACTAAGTCCATTCTGTTTAATTGCATGTATTTACAGGTGCTGCAGCGTGCCAAAGTTATTAGAGAAAGAGGCTTCTGGCTTTCAGAAAACCTGAACAACCTTTAAAGCTCCAGGATATTCTTCTCACATAGAGAGCTATACTGCTCTACAACACTTTGGCACTTTGGTACCAGCAATAACCGATTATATTAACTTTCACTGTTTACCTAGTGTGTGACTGACCTTTTGAAAATCAAGGGAAGCAACAAACTTCTCACTACACCTCTCATGGATGAAAGTTTCTTTTAATCTTGTTTTCTACAGGCTTTTGTTGCAGACCCTCTAGTCAGCAGATTGACTATATAATTTCCTCAAGGGAATTACTCTAAGTTGCAAGCATAGTTCTTCTTTCTGGGCAATGCAGACTCTGATCCTATAAAATAAGTTAGTCTTCTCATAACTACTACTTCTAGGTGATTCTGTGAGAATCTTAGGAGAGACACTGTTATTTCATAATATGTCGAGATCCATTCCTCTGGTTATTTTTGGTATGGAACATGAGTACTTTTGGTTATAAAGACAGCAAGTTTGGTTATAAAGACTCACAATGTGGAAAATAAAATGCATATTAGATCACAGATCATACAAATATTTCATAGCTAAATAGTTGACATTTAGGGTCGTTGTTAACATAACACCATTATTTGTCCACATTCCTCTTAATTTTCAGCATTTAACAAGTTCAAGTAATTGCAAGTTTCAACTACTAGCAGTATTTTCCCTGAAGCATCATTAGCAGACAATTGGGAGTTTTTCTATTGTAAATTAAGACATCCTATGAAAAAAACAGAGTTTATTCCTTAGTTACCTTGTTTTTCACTGAGATGACCTTTAAAATTTAAACAGTAAGTTAGATGCTCCTGTTAATATTTAACTACATAAAGAACCATGTCTTCAGAGTATTAAAGGTATTTTTGCCTCCATACAACTTCAAAGACTGGGTACTGGTACTCACGATATCCTAAAGGGAAACAGTAACCTCCCAAGGCACAGATCATAAAGTGCAAATTGGCTTTTAATCCTGAAGCAATGGTTTACCCTGGTCTCTATTCTCTTGAGTAAACAAGTGAGATTTTTGTCTACAAAAATAAAATTAAAACAGAGAGGACAAAACCTGATACCTGTATGAGACTCTCTGGAGGCTTGTTATCAGCAACTGTGAAATGGTATCATTCTCATTATTTATTTTTTCCATTAGAAAAATATTTATTCTCTTTGTATACTTTAAGAAACTCCAGGGCTTCCCTGGTGGCGCAGTGGTTGAGAGTCCGCCTGACGATGCAGGGGACACGGGTTCGTGCCCCGGTCTGGGAGGATCCCACATGCCGCGGAGCGGCTGGGCCCATGAGCCATGGCCGCTGAGCCTGCGCGTCCAGAGCCTGTGCTCCTCAACGGGAGAGGCCACAACAGTGAGAGGCCCGTGTACGGCACAAAAAAAAAAAAGAAAGAAAGAAACTCCAGTAGAGAGTGACAGGATTTCATTTCTTCATGGATGATCTTTACCCTAGAAAACTGAATGACTTCACTGTCTCTACATTGGCTGGCAAGAATACATAATGATTCAGCAAGGTGTTTTGAAAAGAACTCAAGAAGTACTAGATCTTTGACAACTTATATGACAAAAGGAACTCTAGGAATGTAGAACAAATGGATTTATTATTGATTATTACTTGAGTGATGGGATGGTTGATTGGTTCATTCAATAATATTTTGAGTATGCAATTTGGTCTAAGTTAAATTTTATTTAGAAGTGTAGAGGCATGATAAAGAGTGAGGTGGTATATTTTTATGCAGTTATAGTAGACTGATGTACTGCTACATTACACTGGACCTAGGCAGTCATTTAGCTCAGAGTTTGGCAAAAAATGGACAATGGTTCCAATCCAACTCACTGTGTTTTTATTTAAATAAATTTTTTGTTGGTACAAGCCATGCCCATTTATTTACTTATTGTCTATGGCTCCTCTCTGCTATAATGGCAGAGGTGACTAGTTGCAACAGACAACCTATGGCCCACAAAGCCCAAATGGTCAGTTGACCATTTATAAAAAAAATTGCCAACTCCTAGTTTAGTCTATTCTTCATTCCAAAATATGTTACTTAGTGTTAAATTTACACATAGGCAGCTCAGAGGTGAGCCTAGAATTTTATACATCACTTAATGGCATCGCACTCTTGAGCTCCTTTCTCTTTTCAGTCTCTCTAAGATTATCCAGCTCCTTGGAGGCTCCTTTATATGGTTTTCTATCTAGAAAGCTGGGGCTTTGGTTTCTATATTCTACCATACACCTCCTATGACTGTGTCTGCTACCAGAGCCCAGTGGTAGGAAGACAGAGAGAGAAAATAAGCAATGAAGATTTGCCCATGTTCTTGGTACTGGTGAGGGGATAGAATTCCTCTCCCTCAGAATTTTGAGCACTTGCCCAGTTGTCACTGCTGTCACCATTACCATTGCCACTTGTTCTAGTATGACACTGCCAGAGAGCTAAAGCAGGAGAAAAGGAGGAAAGAAAAAAAAAAACTCAGGTGATTTTCCCACTCTCACTGGCTGACACATGTAAGTCCTCTTTTCTGATTCTGAGACCACAAAGTGAGGGTTTTCTTGAAGCCCTTTTTATTCTCACCTGGGGTATACATCCAGGCATCTGGATCTCTGCCACTGAGTCTAGGCCTGACAATATGGGTTAGGGGGCAGAGGTACTTGGGAGATTCTCTGCAGGTTTGGCAATGCATCAAATTTTTGTCTTCTTCCCCAAGACTCCTTCAGATACTGACTTCTCAGAGTCCTCATATAACTACTCCTGAATTTTGCCAAGTTTGTAGTTGCATTCAGTAGGAGAGACAGGGTAGATAGACGGCACTTAGTCCACATTATGAAGGAAACAGAACCATTCTAACAAGGTTATTTTCATGTCTGAATAATATATTTGTAGAAGACCACACACCAACACTCTATAAATATGACTGGTAGATTTAATTTTTCTATTACAGGGCATCTGTCCAGCTTCTATTCCTCCTCCCCCAAATTCCAGCAAACTCAGTTAGGAGAAGGAAAACCATAACTACATTTCTGAAACAATTCTTCAGTCTCAAATAGGAAGAATACTATTTGATCTTCTTGAAGCATTTGTAAAATATGTTTCTGGGTCTTAACTCTTCCTTGAAAATATTGTCTAGTTTCATGCTATCCCAGAGTATATACTTGTCTTAAATGTATTTATCCTAATAGTCAAAATATATAATTATTGATACTTAACATGAAATATACAAAGTTGATTTTCCCTTCTTTGGAAAAATGCTCTTTCATCTTTAGAGAAATTTTCCAGTAGCATTTGTTCCAATGGCATCATATTTCACTCCCGTTATACTTCCTAATATCTTTACCACTATAAGGACATACAGCCTTCTAAAATCTTACGTGATTGACAAACAGGAAAAGAAAACACAAAAAGGTCCACACAGATAACACTGATATAGTAGTAGTTTAAGAAAAACATATGACATGATCAAGAATATGTGATCAAAAGTAATTCAAGACATAAGCACTCTTGAGTAATTGTCTATTTTGATAAGAACTAGAATTTCAGTATTCTAGTGCACAATATTACCTCGTAATTTTCTGCATTCATGAGGAAGGAAATTTAAAAGAATAAAATGCTTTGCCCTAGAAAACACAGAAAATAAATGCTCAATCTGTGTATCAGATCTCTATATTTTCATTTTAGTATATTGTCCCCTACCAAACTTTCCATTATGATCTACAGTAGTCTACCTGTTTCTAAGTTATAATTCACAGGATTATAATTATTTCTACTATAGGTTTAGGAAGCTAGTGAAAGCAGAACATAGTTTTGTTGTTTAATTACAACTAATTATTTATTTATTTTTAACCTGGAAATAATTCTGTCGGACAAAAACCAGAAAAATTAGCAATCAAGTAATGACTATTTTAGTAATATACAAAGAGTCTAGTTAGTAATACTAAAATACTAAAAAAGATCAGGTGCTTAGATTCTTAGTGATTTTAAATTAAACATAATTGTTGTATTGCTAAACTCTTAATCCAATTGATATTAGTGCTCTAAACTATGAACTCCATATTAAAATAAATTGGCAGCATAATGGGTTGAAGATGTAATTGAAAAATAAAGACAAATATTGTGAATGTCTATGTATACAAAATTAACTAAAATGGATCAAGCACCTATACATAAAACCTAAAAATAAAAAACTCAGAGAAAACATGGAAGAATATTTTTGTGACCTGGGTTACACAAAGAATGTTTTGAAATGAAACCAAAACTATGATACATAAAAGAAAAATTGATGTTAGACTTCATCAAAATTAAAACTTTCCAATCTTCAAAAGATATTGTTCACAGGATGAAAAGGCAAGCCATAAACTGGATGAAAATACTTGCAAAACATATAACTGATAAAAGGTGTCAGGGCTGTATAAGTAAGTCTTAAAACACAAACATAAAAAGAAAACAGAATAAAATTGTGCAACTTAAAAATGGGCAAAAGTTTTGAACAGATACTTCAAAGAACACATAGGGTTGGAAAATAAGCATGTGAAAAGATGTCATCACTAATCAATGGGAATATGCAGATTAAACTACAATTTGATTTATTAAACATCTATTAGAATTGTAAAATGAAAGACTGACTATATCAAGTGCAGGCAAAAATGAGAAATGACTATAACTTCCATACACTACTGGTGAGAATGTAAAATGGGACCACTTCAGAAAAATAGTTTGATAGTTTCTTAAAAATTTAAACATAAGCTACTATATGATTCAACTCTTCAACTCCTAGGTAATTACCCAAGAGAACTGAGAGCATATATCCATACAAACATTTATGCACAAATGTTCAAAGCAGCATTATTTGTATTAATGAAAAACTGGGAACAAACCAAACATTCATTAACAGGTCAATGGATAAACAAGTTGTGGTATATCCATATGTTGGAATACAACTAAGCAATAAAAAGAATGTCTGATGAGCATGAATGTGTATGGATGAATGTAAACAACATGATGAATCTCAAAATAAGTATGTTGGGTGAAAGAAGCCAGACAAAAGAGGGTATTCTGTTTATAATTCTATTAATATAAAATTATAGAAAATGCAAAATAATGTCTTGTGACAAACACAGATCAATAGTTAGTTGGAGATGAGGATGGGGTAGAGGAGAGTCTGGTGGGAGGAATTTCCAAGGGGCACATGGAGACTTTTGAGAGTAATATACATATTCATATTTTGATGGTCATAATGGTTTTACAAGTGTATATATGTCCAAATTTATTTTATTGTAGGACTTCAACAGGAATGACATCAGCAAGATGATGGAAGCCCAAGACCCACCTTCCTCCATGGAGACATGAATTTAATAACAACAAACCAACAAAAAACCTCTGTGAGAAATCCAGAAACTAGTTCTTGCACCCCAGGTGAGTACAAATTCCTGATACTCTCCACTGTCTCTGGTTCAAAGCCCCTCCCCACTGGCACAGTGCCATGTAGTGCATTTGGGAGGAAATCTTTAACTCCTATCTTCTCCCTGCAGAGGGAAAGGAGTAAACTGTATGTCCACCTGCCTTTTAGGGGGGCTTCCCAAGCGACCAGAGTCTGTTCTGCCTTCATTCAAATATTGCAGGAGGGGTGGGGGTAGTTAGGGGATCTCCGAGAACAAAGACATCAACCACACACCAAAGTCTATAGTACCTCAGACAGACAAAAGATGGAGCACCAGGACTGTGATTTACTACAGCACCACAGAAGCCACAATACTGTAGAAAGACAAGGGGAAGTTGGGGGGAGGCCTGAGTAAAAACTGACAAACCTTTTCAAACAGGAGATAAACACACAGAAACCCAGAGAGGATAAATATCCAGAAAAGCCTTGAGAGGTCTCCAGAATCTCTAGCTACTCTGTATGGAGAAAGTTCTCTCTGTATGAAACCAGACTGCAAAGTCTGGGAGAGTTGACTGATTCCTTGGATGCTTAATTCTCAACAAAAACAACAACAAAGCAAGAAATTCAAAAACAAGCAAGCAAAAACAGGCAGCCATAAGACATCTAAAGCAACATATAAATCTCCAGAAACTGAACGTTAAGAAACAGAGATACATGAATTAAAACAAAGAATTCAGACAAAGAATTCAAAATTACTGTCATAAGGATGATAAAAGAGTCAATTTTCCAGGAAGATATAAAAATTTATTTGTATATGTATGTACCTAACATTAGAGAACCTAAATAAATGGAGCAAACATTGACGGAAGTGAAAGAAGAAAGAGCAATACAACAATAGTAGGAGACATTAATATCCTACTTTCATTTATAGATATAAATCAAGAATATCAACAAGGAAATACAGGACTTGAACAACACTACAGACCAACTGAAAGTAACTGACACATACACCACACTCTACCCAACAGTAACAGAATACATATTCTTCTCAAGCACACATGAAATATTACTGAACACAGACCACATTATAGGCCACAAAACATGTCTTAGCAAATTTAAGAGGCTTAAAATTGTACAAAGTATCTTCTCTGATCACAATGGAAATAAACTGGAAATCACTAGCAAAGGAAAAACAAGCAAATCCACAAATACATGGAAATTAAACAACACACTCTTAAACAGTCACTGGATAAAAGAAAAATTACAAGGGAATTTAGAAAATACCTAAAAATGAATTAAAATTAAAACAAGACATTGGGATGCAGCAAAAACAGAGGGAAGTTTATAATGGTTAATACTTATATTAAGGAAAGAAGAAAAATCTCAAATTAATTACCTAACATTATGCCTCAAGGAACTAGAAAAAGAACAAACAAAACCAAAGTCCACAGAAGAAAGAATATAATCAGATGAGAGAGTAATAAAAGAGAATAGAAAAATAATGGAACAAATCAATGAACACAAGATTTGATATTTTGAAAAAATCAATATTAACAGACCCTTAGCTAGACTAAGTAAGAGAGAAGACTCAAAATGTCTACAATTAGAAATAAAAGTGAAAATATTACAACTGATGACACAGAAATAAAAAAGAATTATTGGAGACTACCATGAAAAATCATACACACAAAAAAATAAATACCCTAGAAGAAATGGATAAATTCCTAGAAACATACAACCTACCAAAGCTGAATCATTAAGAAATAAAACATCTGAACAGACCTCTAACTAGCGAGGAGACTGAAGCAGTAATTAAAAACCTCCCAGCAAAAAAAATCAAGTACTAGATAGTTTCACTGAATAATTCTACCACATATTTAGAAGAATTAATGTTAATTCTTCTCAAACTTTCAAAGAATTAAAGTGGAGGGTATATTCCCTGGCTCATTCTATGAGGCCAGCATTACCCTATACCAAAATCAGAAAAAGACACAGCAAGAAAAAAACACAAAAACTGAAGACCAATATCCATGACAAATATTTGATGAATATTAACACAAAAATCCTATACAAAATTCTGCCAACCTGAGTTCAACAACAAATTAAACGATTCATACACAAATTAAAAGAATCATACATCATGACCAGATAGGATTTATACCAGGAATACAAGGATGGTTCAAGATATAAAAATCAATCAACGTCATGCAACGTTAACAAAATGAAGGACTAAAACCACATGATCATCTAAATAGATGCAGAAAAAACAATTTACAAAATTCAACACCCTCTCATGATAAAAACAATAAACTAGAAATCAAAAAATAAAAATAAAAGGAAAGAAAACTACTTCAGCATAATAAAAGCCATGTATATAAAACCCGCATCAAACATTATGCTTAATGGGAAAAGACTGAAAGTTTTTCCTTTAAGATTAGGGACAAGGCAAGGATGCCCACTCTTGCCACTACTATTCAACATCATACTAGAATTTCTAAGCAGAGTATTCAGACAAGAAAAAGAAATTAAAGGCAAACAAGTTAGAAATGAAGAATTAAAATCATCTCTGTTCACAGACAGCATGATCATATACATAGAAAACCCTAAATATTCCATAAAATCTATCTTAAAACTAATAAGTGAATTCAGCAAATTTGCAGGATACATCATTAACACTCAGAAATCAGTTGCATTCCTATACACTGACAATATCCAATCCAAGTAAGAAACTAAGAATAAAAACCCATTTACAATAGGATAAAAAGAAAGATAAAATACTTAGTAATAAACTTAACCAAGGAGGTAAAAGACTTGTACACTGAAAATTACAAAACATTGCTAAAAGAAATCAAAGAAGATACAAATAAATGGAAAGACATGCCATGCTAATATACTGGAAGACTGAATGTTGTTAAAATATTCATACTACCCAAAGCAATCTACAGGTTCAGTGCAATTCCTATCAAAATATGAAAACCATATTATGTAGAAACAGTTCAAAATATCCTAAAATTTTTATGGAATCTCTAGGGGCCTTGAATTACAATCTTGAGCAAGAAGAACAAAGTTGGAAGCCTTACACTCCCTGATTAAAAACATACTACAGAGCAATATTAATTAAAACAACCTGGCACTGGCATAAAGACAGATATGTAGACCAATGGAAAAGACAGAGAGCTTAGAAATAAACCCTCCCATATATGATCAAATGATTGTTGACAATGGCAAGAAGACTACACAATGGGAAAAAAAGGCAGTATCTTCAACAAGTAGTACTGGGAAAACTGGATATCCACCTGCAAAAGAATGAAGTTGGACCTTTACCTTACACTATATGCAAAAATCAAATTGGATTAAAGATTTGAATGTACGACTGAATCTATAAAATTCCTGAATGAAACATATGGGAAATACTTTCTATCATTGGTCTTGGCAATAATTTCTTGAACATGACACCAAAAGCACAAGTAACAAAATAAAAAATAGACAAATGAGGCTATATTAACTTAAAAAATTCTGCATGTCTGAAAAAACAAAGGGAGTGAAAAGGCAACTTATAGAATAATAGAAAATAATTGCCAATCACACATCCACTAAAGGGTTAATATCCTGAATATATAAGGAACTTCTACAACTCAACAAATAACCTAATTTCAAAAATTGGCAAAAGACTCAAATAGAGGTTTCTTGAAATAAAATATAAAGAAAAACACATGTAAGGATGTTCACCATCACTAATCATTAGGGAAATGCAAATCAAAACCGCATTGAGACATTATCTCACACCCATCAGGATGACCACTATCAAAAGAACAGAAAATGATAAATGTTGGTGAGGATGCAAAAAAGTTAGAACCCTTCTTCACTCTTAGTGGGAATAGAAAAAGTTGTAGAAATTGTGGAAAATAGTGTAAAGAATCTTCAGAAAAATAAACATAGAATAGCCATATGATCCAGGTGTACTTATGCAATAGAATATTATGCAGTCTTAAAAAAAGAAGGAAATCATATCACAGGCTACAACATGGATGAACCAAGAAGACATTAGGCTAAGCAAAAGAAGCTGGTCACAAAAGGACAAGTATTCTATGATTCCACTCATATTCTAAAACTTTTAGTATCAATTTTAGAAGATTTGCATATTTTCATTTTCTGCTCTATCTAGTAAATTTAGATTCCTGATACCCAAATCAAAAGTTTTTTATGTTAGACATGCTGGTAGTGTAGTCTAAGAAAATTCATTTTGGGTATGCACTACCCTTGATTGGCTATATACAAGATAATACTTGTTTTCCTCTGTGCTTTGGTAAGAAGGAATACAATCATTTTGTCTAAAATTAGCGCTTAAATACACAGTTGTCTTTATATTTTTACTTGAAGGTTCAAAAACTTTATACAGCTGTTCTGAAGTTTGTCCTTCTGTTAAAATGCAGACTTGAATGACAGATCAAAATGGCACTCTATTTCAGGGAGCCCATTAATTTTCTAAACCTAATATAAAATATTGAGTGAACATAATTACTCCCTTGAGGAGAGAATACATAATCTTCATTAGATTCTCAAACAGATTTGTGACATAAGGGAAAAAATCTTTACAAACCACTATAAAGTTTTTTCAAAACCAATAATTGTCCTTTGTCTAAACTATCCAACTGATAGACAGTAGTTGCAATCAAGATTGAAAGTTTACAATGATATAAATGATATAAATGACATACACTGGTACTTTTGGCTGATATTATCTGTGCATCTTTAAGCCAAACTTAGATGTCCTCTGTATTGTTTCAAATTAATCCAGATATGTTACTGTGACATTCAACATCTTTATTCCATTAATTTTCATACTTTCCTTTTCTCCAATTGCAATATTTGCATAATCCTTTGTAAAAAATATGTACAACAGAGAAATAGAAGGAATTAAGGAAGGTTACAAAGACAATTCTCAGATTGATGAAGATTATTAAAAGTCTATTTAAAGGGGAGAAAGAAAAGAGTTTAAAGAAAAATGAAAGGAGTCTCTATGTTCCCTAGGTAGAGAAGAGAGAGGAGATGGTACAAATCTGGGTTTTTCTCTTCACTGTGACACTTGTTTTTTACCTCCTACTGTCATTTGCAGAGTATCTGTGCCTGAAATAGGAATTTCATGACAGATGATGTTGATAGCACTGAACACACAGGTACGTTTTTAACCTACTGTGAGTATTCAAATAAAAAACAGATGGTAACTTCTTAGAAACTAAGTATATTCCTCTGGAGATAAAGCGGAGTGTTAAAACATTTTAATGTTGTACTGGAGCAGATAATTAGGGTAATTACAACTCTTCAAAGACAAAATAAATAAGGTCTCAGCCAACTTCCTTTACTTTAAATTGTAAAGATTATGAAATTCTAAGGGGAACATGGGCAAAAAGAATAATTTTATAAAATGCAACAATATTTACAATGGTGGCATATGAGATTGAATAGGTTGTTTACTTCAACATTATGTTCAAATACCAATTATACAATTAAGGAAGTAAAATCAGGTTGCCTGTAATTTACATGAAAACTGATAAAGTTGCAAAAAGATAAAAACTGTCAAGATGGTTTAGAGACACAAAGAAATAAGTGCACAAACACATACACATACACCAAATAAGCAGAAATACTAAGTGATTTAATTTGATTTGATTTTAGACTATTTCAACCATGCCAGCACATCATGGTTTGCACAAATAGTCTCAGCAATATTATCATCTTCTGATTTTCATTTTTACTTATTTTAATTACGTTTCCAAATAAACAATTTTTGGAGTATCGTATTGTAGAACTATGATAATGGCTGAAATTAAAACAATATATATAGGGGAGGAAGAAGGGTAAGCTGGGACGACGTGAGAGAGTGGCATGGACATATATACACTACCAAATGTAAAACCAATAGCTAGTGGAAAGCAGCTGCATAGCACAGGGAGATCAGCTAGGTGCTTTGTGACCACCTAGAGGGGTGGGATAGGGAGGGTGGGAGGGAGGGAGATGCAAGAGGGAAGAGATATGGGGATATATGTATATGCATAGCTGATTCACATTGTTATAAAGCAGAAACTAACACACTATTGTAAAGTAATTATACTCCAATAAAGATGTTAAAAAAAATGGAAATGCTTATTTCATCTTGGAAAAAAAAATATATAGCCTGTATGAAACACGTTTGAAACAAAGTAGAGATACCAATATACATACACAGATAAATGCAGCAACCTGTTCTTTCTAACCTCTATATATTTTCATAATAATCAACTCTTCCTATCCATTATTACATATTACACCCTTAGTTTTGTTCCTCTCTATAAGTTCCTTTGACTTTTTTAAAAGTATCAATACTGGTTCTGTGTATCCATTCTCTGTCTTTCCAGGGCCACTTCCATTGTACATCTCTAGGATTTTCAATAGCCTTCCTGGTCATGTGCTTCCATTCTTCACCCCATCTCTACATGCATACATATTACATAATGAGAAGAATTTTGTTTTTAAAGAGATAAACCCTCTTACATGACATTTCTGTTTAAATATCTTTACAGTTTTCCTTAGACTTTATCGTACACTGACGAACTACACTGACCATCTAGATCTTTCTTCCCATTCTCGCCTTTTTCACTACATTCCAGCTACATTTGTGTCCTATCTAATTTTTCAGGCAGATCAAAATTATCTGGTCTTGGGCTTTCTGAATTAACTCTTATCTCCTCCTAATTAGATATTTTTGCTAGGCTAACCCTTTCAAATTACAGTCTTCACTTAGATTTTTCTCCTCAAAGCACTCCTCCTTAATTTACTCGCTAGAGGAATGACCTGGCTATGCTTTATCCCAGAACTCTCAATTTCGTTATTTTTCTTGACTAGATTTTTCATGGTTAGTTTTTCTTGGGGGGTTAATATATTTTTGTTGTTGTTTTCTTCTTCCTCATTTCTCATGTGCACATCTGCCTTCCCACTAGGATGGAAGATACCTGAGAACAAAAATTTCTATGTCATATTTGCTCCATTTCCAGGGAACCTAGAATATTACCTGACATAGAAGAGATGTCTGTGGATGCTTTTGAAATAAATACATGAACAAGTAAATAACTAAACAAATATAAGGTTGCTGTCCTCCATATGACTGTAAATTTTTCTTCCTTAAGCTTAGATTTAATAATATCAATAACCTGCTAAAAATCTTTAACACATTCGCATTGCATATGTTTTAAATCCAACTTCATTGTAACGCCATACAAGGACCTTTAGAAGCTGGTCTCAATGTGTAGTTCCATACTTTCTCCAATCACTTCTGACCATAAAGCACTCACCACGTTAACTGGAAATCCTATTAACCACATTGACACTAAAATGGGAAATACCATGGACTTTTGTGTCTCTTAAATTTTAATATAATGTGCTCTTTGCCTGTAATGACTTCTTTTGTTTAAATAATTAGAAAGTTCCTAATTATGTTCTAAAGTCCTACTGAATTATTACCCCATATCTGTAGTTTACAAATTATCCCAGAAAGAATTAGGCAGCCACCCCTCATGTTCTCAAAGTAGTATGTATGCACACCTCTCTGTATTTCCTATCATATTTTCATGTCATTATATATTTGTGACAAATTTCTCAAAGATAATGAGCTCCTTCAGGATAAGGACTATGTAATAATCATCCTTGTATCCATGTGTTCTAGCAGAATGCCTAACACATGTAAAATGAATGTATATTTTTGGGAATTTATATTTTCCTGGTAACTTTTTAAACATTACAAAATTTTATGTGATCTTTAAACTCAAAATTAACATCCATTTATCTTTTTCATGTATCCTCTTATTGTTCCAGTTTTCGATCTCATGAATTGATGACTTTTAATGTTGAGTAACAACTCCATTCATCTTTTGTCTTAAAATATGTTCTAAACATATATGGTATTGATATCAGCTAAGACAACAGCCCTAGAAGCTCCTAGATCCAGGCATTGTTTATTCAACAAAGAGTTAAGTGCCTATCTTATTCTAGGTCCTATATTTGGAGCTGGAATTCTGAAATCTACAAGTTATTAGGTAGTTTGTTGGTCCTTAAATTAGAATACCCTAAGTGATTTTTGAATCCCCACTTAAACTATCAAATTCTGTTCCTATGTTAAGTATAAAAGAAACAAATAAGATAGGATTTACTGCCCATCATAACTGAATCCAACCCATTATTACATAAGAGAAGCATTTAGAAAATCAGTGGCTAGCTTTTAAGTGTAAATTGTTCCCCTTTTTATGTGAAAGTGACTGAAAAACAAAACTCTTTAGATCATTAGAAACAGTTATTAAAGTTTGGTTTAATATCAATAGTCTTTCATTTTCCTCCGTGTTTAAATGTCATACTATGTTTTTCTGTGACTGTTAGCCTCACGGTTTTATAGCTAAGGATTGCCACTACACTAAAGAACAGCTGCTTCAAAAGTTCTTTTCAATATATCTCATTAAAATATGATCATAAGTGGAAAAATCCAAAGATACAACTAACTGGACAGTACTGACAATTCTATATAGTGGGACTGTTACTTATATACAAAGGAGAACAAATCCTAAACTGAATAACTAAAATATGTATATGTATATAAGTATATAAGAAAGCTTTAAGAACTATAATTATACATATATATGTATAAATGAGAAAGCTTTATAAACTATAAGATGGTAAAAATATATATAAGCAATTATTTTTGTTTCTATCTAATCATTTGGTTGGGAAGACAAAGTTTATCCTCATTTACTTATTTAACAAAAACATTTTGAGAAATTGCTTCAGGCCAGGCACTATGCTAGGTACAGAAGAAAGAAACATCAATAAGAAACAACAGCAATAATCTGACCCTAACAAAATTAATTTTTAATGGAAGAGCAGACATGTCAACAAATTTAAAATGCAATGTCACAAGTGCTCTAAGAGTAGTATTGCATTGCATGCTCTGGAAACATAGAAAGCTTGGAGAATTATTTTTTCAGGATTTATTGGCAGAGAATATGCTTGAAGTGAATTCAAAAATATAAATGTAATAAATCTATAAAGACTACCTTTTGATTTGAGAAGGGGAAGTGGTCAGTTTGAAACTATCTTTGTGAAGCTGAACTTTATCAGCAATGCCACAATCCCTGTTAACTCCTGACATACTCTCCTTGTTGTCACATCAATTACTGTATTAGTTTCTAATCGCTGCTGTAACAAATTACCAAAAAATTAGTGGCTTAAACAACACAAATTTATTGTCTTACAGTTCCGCAGATCAGAAGCCCAACATGGCTCTCACCAGGCTAAAATTAAGGTTTTCGCAGGGCAGCATTTCTTTCTGGAGTCTTTAAGGGAGGATCGGTGTCCTTGCTAACTCAGGTTGTGACAAAATTCAGTTATTTCCAGTTGTAAGAATAAAACAAAGGAAACCATAAACATAACGAAAAGACAACCCACAGAACAGGGAAAATATTTGCAAATGAAGAAACTGACAAGGGATTAATCTCCAAAATATACAAACAGCTCATGCAGCTCAATATCAAAAAAACAACCCAACCAAAAAATGGGCAGAAGATCTAAACAGACATTTCTCCAAAGAAGATATACAGATGTCCAGAAGCACATGAAAAGATGCTCAATATCACTAATTATTAGAGAAATGCAAATCAAAACTACCATGAGATATCACCTCACACTGATCAAAATGGCCATCACCAAAAAATCTACAAACAATAAATGCTGGAGAGGGTGTGGAGAAAAAGAAAACCTACACTGTTGGTAAAAATGTAAATTGTTACAGCCACCATGGAGAACAATATGGAGGTTCCTTAAAAAACTAAAATTAGAGCTACCATATGATCCAACAATCCCATTCTTGGGCATATACCCAGAGAAAACCATACTTCAAAAAGATATACATGCACACACCAATGTTCATCGCAGCACTATTTACAACAGCCAGACCATGAAAGCAACCTAAATACCCATCAACAGAGGAATGTATTATACAACAGAATATTACTCAGCCATAAAAATGAATGAAATAATGCCTTTTGCTGTGACATGGATGGACCTAGAGATTGTCATACTGAGTGAAGTAAGTCAGACAGAGAAAGACAAATATCATATGATTATCACTTATATGTGGAATCTAAAGAAAGGGTACAAATGAACTTATTTACAAAACAGAAATAGAGTCACAGATGTAGAAAACAAACTTATGGTTACGGGGGGGGGGAAATGTGGGGGGGAGGGATAAATTGGAAACTGGACTGACATATGCACGTTACTGTATATAAAATAGATAACTAATAAGAACCTACTCTATAGCACAGGGAACTCTACTCAATACTCTGTAATGACCTATATGAGAAAAGAACTAAAAAAGAGTGGATATATGTATATGTATAACTGATTCATTTGCTGTACAGCAGAAACTAACACAACATTGTAAATCAAACATACTCCAATAAAAATTAATTTAAAAAAATTGAATGAAGTCTCTGTTTTCTTGCAGGCTGTCTTCTGAGGGCCTTTTCCATTTTGTAGAGGTGACCCTTGTTCCTTTCTCCATCCTCAAAGCCAGCAAGGGTGGGTCAAGTCCTTTGCACACCTCATGTATTTCTTCTGTATTATTTTTCAGATTCACTGTTTTGCCTTCCTCGCCCAATTTTTAGTATCCCCATGATTAGGTTGGGCTCATTGTGATTATCCAGGATAATCACCCCATCTCCATGTCTTTAATCTTAATCAATTCTACAAAATTCCTTTTGCCATGAAATGTAACATGTTCACAGGCTACAAGGATTAAGCCGTGGCATCTTTGGGGGGCCATTATTTTACTTGTCACAACTGTCTTCTATTGATATCAAACCTTTGACAGGCAAACTCCACAGATAACAACAGTAATTTTAAAATAGCCTGTAATGCCTGTTATGTTTTATGAATTTTGATGGACAGTGTTATAAGGCATCCTCTTTGGAGGTGATAGTGTTGATGCAGAATTTAAAAAATCAAGTGTCACTGCACATAGTTATTTTTATATGAACAGTTTTAATTATCATATACTGTATTTTTTCACTTCTTAGAGAAATCGCCATAAAAATATCAGATGGAATAGTTACTTTTTATAATTTTCTTGCAATACAAAATAACCTCAAAATATTTTCTTATCTGAGCCTCACTATAACCAGTAGTATGTCTACCATAGATAGTATTCCTTCGACTGTATAGATTAAATAGTAGGTACAGAGAAAGTGTTGGTTTGCTCAAAGTTGGTGGGACAGCAAAAGTAAAAATCTATTAGTACTGTATTCTTGCCATACCAATTTGTGGAAATAAATACTATTTTATGTTTCTATAGCTTCCAGATAAACTCTACGACTTTTTGTTGTTGTGGTGGTTTGGGGGAAGGAGAAGGTGACAGTAGTTGGGGATGGAGTCATTTTTTACGTATTACATGGACAAAATAATAGCATTTAACTATTTAATAATAAATTAGCCTAATGAGAACCTAATACCTAAATATATAATAATGTGTAAAATAAATAAAATAATATTACTATATTACTATTATATTTGAGAGAAATGCCCATGATGAAAATGAAATGTTTTATACATAATGTTTAAGTTCAGAGCTAGTGAGTTAAAAATAAAAATCCAATAAAGCCTTGAATTGTTTTCCTTCATTATCAAATTGATACATAGTGCATGAAGTAGTGAAGCAAAGAACATCTATTTGATGGATAGACAAAAAAATTAATTAAGGAAGCATGAAGCATGATAACAGGGAGAAATGTAGATTAAGAATTATAACAAGACTAAAAATAGGGGTTATTTTAAATAATGCTGGAAGCTTGATTAATGTTAAAATATATCAAAAAGCTTATATCATAATAAACAGAACTTGGCTGTGTCTCTTATCCCATCTGATGACTAGAAAATTATACATGTTATGTATAATTGCTTTGTCGTTTGCAGCTGCTGTTGAGAACACACTTGACTTTTTCCTTTTCACAAACTTATTTTACAAATAATTTAAATGTGATGATTTTTTAAAAGCTTGGAGTGAAGCTGTCACCATTTTTCTATCTTCATCAAAAGAAATCAGAATTTCTAAGGAGTCACAGACCTTTCTTTAAGGGTCGTCACCACAGGGAGTCACTGGTACAGGTGAAAGAAGAGCATACTCTTTCCAGTAGTGGAGTGGGAAAATAATTTTACAAGTATTATCACAAATTGACATATATCTTTCCTCATTATTCAAAGATTCCATATTTGCTAATTTGCTTAGCCACTAAAATTAAAATGTATTTTTAACCACCAAATCAACACTTGCAATGCTTTTGTAGTCATCCTGGATATGCAGGAGTGGCAAAGAATATGAGTGGCCAGATGTGCATGTTCCCATCTAAAGTCTAACAAGAGGAAGCTCTGCTTGCTTGTTTCAATTCCCATAAAAGATGACCAGCAGAAGGAGTTGTAGGGACACTGCAGTGAATTTGAAGAAGTTCTGGCTCTGGGCCAGTTGGATGGGGTGTGAATCTCAACAGTAGGTTATTTTATTCATCATAATGCTACAACAAGTAATTCTTGACATTGTCTTTTTTCACTACTTAACTTGTTCTAGAGTGTGTGTGTACGTGTGTGTATGTGTGTGTGTGTGTTTATGCTCTTGGTTGGAAATAAAACAATAGAAATTAATTCAGAGAACAAGAAAATTTATTTTTTGGTATTAACGTGTAAACTATTACTTAAATATGCTAGAGAACCTAAAAAAATACATCTATGTCTAGGTATTTTAGGGGATTTAATTTATTTATTCCATTTATTCAAACTAATCTATTTTCATTAATAATATCAAAAGCAATGGACATTCAGCAAAAACCTCTAGGTCTTTCTTATTTCATATGAGCCGTATAATGATAGGTCATTCTTATATATTTTTCTTCTTATAGAGAACTGTTCAGAAAACTCCATCATATGTAAACTACAATTTAAAGTTTATCAATAAAAGTACAAAGCACTCGTAGCTTAGCCCACTGAGGGCTACTTTCCTGTGATACCAACATAGGAATCATCACTGATGAAATCAAATGGATATTTTGAAAATTTCCCATGATATGCTGATGTTTTTTCTTTGCTGTTGTAATAATTTGGTCTGAGTTGAAAATGTTTTTAAATAGATGACTAATGCAAATTGTGAAATCATAAAGAAGAAAACTAATAATGTTAAAACTGTAAGCTCCACATTTATACTCCCTGTGTTCAAACTGTGGCACCAGAACTTATTGTGTGCATTTGGACAAAATATTTCACTTTTTTTTCCTCACTTGCCTTTTCTGTAATATTAGGATAATTAGACTCCCTCCCTTTCAGAAGTGTGATAATTAAATGTGTTAATACATGTAAAGTGCTTAGACAGGGTTGCTATGCAATCAAAGATAATTCACTAACTTATTCAAATTCCAAAATGTGGGAAGAAAAGTTGTACATATAACTTGCTCCTATTCCATTGGCCACCTATGATTAGCTGTAAGGGAGGCAAAACCTATAGCATTTTTTCCTGCAAGTTATAACCCTAGACAAGATTTACCATTTACCATTTTTAGTACTACAGAGGGAATGAAGAATTGGGGACAATGAGAAGTTTCTAGAACCTTACATTTTCAATACATATTAGCTATTGTATGTAATAGACTAAGATCGCATTACCACCTTATTCTTCTGGTATTCATGACCTTCTTGAATATGAGCAGAACCTGTGACTTGCTTTGGACTAATAGAATACAGCACAGATGAAATGCCACTTCCATAATTATATAATATTGTAACTTCTGTCTTTTCTAGCAGACTATCCTCTTGGCTGGCTTTGATGAAGCAAGTTGCTATGCTGTGACCTAGCCCTGTGAAGGCCCATATGGCGAGGAACTAAGATTAGCCTCTGGACAAAAGCCCAGAGGGAGCTGAGGCCCTTGGTCCAGCAGAAGAAGAATCCTTTTAATAACCACATGAGTGAACTTGGAATCGGATCCTCCCCCAGCTGAGCCTTCAAGTGATAACACAGCTCCAGTTGACACCTTTACTACAGCCTTCTGAGATGCCTTAAGTAGAGAACCCAGTTAGGTCATGTCAAGACTTCTGCCCAATAGAAATCCTGAGATAATAAATATGTGTAGTTTTAAGGTTGTAGTAATTTGTAGTCCAGTAATAGAAAATGTATATATATGTATTATAATATAAATATATTTATATATATTATATATGCCATTAAGCAAAAACAATTTATACATAAGTCCTTTCATTTAGTGAAAGAAATAAGGCACTGAAGGAAGCCAGAAAAGGAAGGAGAGAAAGAATGTATTATTTTTTTGTTTGTTTGTTTTGTTTTTTTGTTTTTTTTTTTGCGGTACGTGGGCCTCTCACTGTTGTGGCCTCTCCCGTTGCGGAGCACAGGCTCCGGACGCGCAGGCTCAGCGGCCATGGCTCACGGGCCCAGCCGCTCCGCGATTCTTTTCCATTATGGTTTATCACAGGATATTAAATATAGTTCTCTGTGCTATACAATAGGACCTTGTTGTTTGCAAGTTTTAAAATCGGATAATTTAAGTTCTCAAATTTCTTCTTTTTTTTTTTTTTTTTTTTTTAAATAAATTTATTTATTTTATTTATTTTTGGCTACGTTTGGTCTTCGTTGCTGCGCGTGGGCACTCTCTAGTTGCGGCGAGCAGGGACCACTCTTCGTTGTGGTATGCGGGCTTCTCATTGCGGTAGCCTCTCCTGTTGCAGAGCACAGGCTCTAGGCGTGCGGGCTCAGTAGTTGTGGCTCGCAGGCTCTAGAGCGCAGGCTCAGTAGTTACAGCGCATGGGCTTAGTTGCTCCTCGGCACGTGGGATCTTCCCGGACCAGGGCCCGAACCCATGTACCCTGCATTGGCAGGTGGACTCCCAACCACTGAGCCACCAGGGAAGCCCAAGAATGTATTATTTTTAATGATATTTACAATTATTTCCAAATTGCCTTACTCTAATTCAAAGTCAGCTCTTATTTTAACAAAACTACAAATATTTAGTTTTTGGTTTTGTGCTTATGTTTTATAGAAAGACATGGGAAAGTTAGCTTACATTTCCTGAAATACATCTTTTAGCTGTGAGATACAAAAATAAAAAAATATTTTTCCCAAACCTATTGTCAGGGTAGCCCTTAGACATTTTCCTTTTCTTCTTTTTTTAAATTAATTTTCCCTTTTTTTGTTTCAGATTTTTTACTCTGAATATAGTAGGCACAAAAACTTGAACTATATCTCAAAGGATTTTTATTTTTGTTTCACCGTTATGAATTGGAAGTCTCCCTTAAATGAGAATTTGTGTTTATTCAGAATGGGACTTTAAGTGGTTTGCAGTGAATGGCACAAGGGAAAACTCATCTGAAAGTAGACTTTGTTCAAGTATAATCAAAGTGAAGATGCATCTCTTATCTGGTGCCAAGCAAGTTTAAAAAAAAAAAGTCCATTATTTGGTGAATAAAAGATACAGCTTTTGATACAATACAATCATAGTAAAATTGTTTCAGAGATGGTGTTGGAGAACTAATGGATTTTGAAACAATGTAATTACAGCAAAGGGAATTTCAGGTCCTTGGGCATGAAGTAATTTTATAAATAGCCTTACCTACTTTGATAAAATTATGTTTTAAGCAGAAATGAAGAATGTTATATAAGTAGGTGAGGATTTTAAATATCCTCCTTAGATGACTATAAACTTATTATTACCACCAGAATTCTGTACCTTTACCACTCAAACCATGGAAATATAGCTTTTGTTTTAATTGTTTAATAACAGAATATTTGAATCCCATTCTGTTGCTGGATAAACTTTATATTTTTGACCTAAATTTGGGGCAATAGAACTAATACCTAATTGACCTTTAAAGGCAGTTGTCTTTCCCATATTAAAGCGGAGAGTTTGATAAATATATGTGTTGATAAGAAATGTCTGTTCTCATATAACATAAACCTTCACTGTATAAAATACAACTTAACTCTCTCCCAGATATTTTTCAGATGGTGCTCTAAGAAGGTTTCCTGTTCAAGTCCTTTAAACAGTATTTTTAAAAGAATTCTACATCCTTAAAGTATTTAATATTCTGTAGTCAAAGATTTGCCATTTTCTCTTATTTCCAACTGTTATAGGAGATATTAATGTGATTTAATTTGTGCATATTTTTTGGTTAGAAATGTGAAATACTGTGCATGTCAGATTTAGTCTCTGCTAAACTGGAGATATAACCCCTATACTTTGTTGATGTGTTTTACTTTTTGTGATACTAAATCATTTCACAATAAATTGTCAAGATAGAAGACTTTACGGATAGCTTTTACTTCTGTATTACATATGTTGCTTTATCATCTTGTCAGCTTCAGGTATTCTATGCCAGCTTATTCAATAATGTAAGAAAATTGTTAAGCTTTTTACAGGTTAGAATAATGATCTATTCATATTTTATAATTTCTTTGTTTCAGTGCAAATCAATATCAACTTTAGTTTCAACTTAGAATCTGTAGATCAATACCATGTTAGGCAGCTCAGTGTGAAGGAAAAATTGAATTATGCTAATTACTGTCACAAAATTAACTATAATATATAAGGTTTTCTTAACCTCAGCACTATTGACATTGGAACTGGATAATTCTCTTTGGAGTGGTGGGGGCATGCTATCCTGTGCATTGTAGGATGTTGGGCAGCATCCCTGGCATCTACCCACTAGATGCCATTGGCACCCCCTCCTCCAGTTAATGACAGCCAAAAATGCACCAGGCATTGCCAAATGTCCTCCTGGGGAGGAAAAGAGGAGGACTATCCTGAGTTAAGAACCACTGCTATACAGAAAATTATTCTTATGCAGTTATTTCAGAAAATTTAACTTGCAATGGTTTAGGAATTTCGTTAGAATTTTATACTTAAATTTACACAGAGATTCTAATAAGTTTGGAATTATAATGCTACTTATTTTTTCTGTTAGGTTTTAGAAAACTCTTTTAATATAGTTTTTGCTTCTATTCGGGTTGGATTAGGGATGAATTCTTTTGGTCAAGCAAAATGAAAATGGTTTACATTGATATTTGATTAGTCAGTATCATACAGTTTAATATTTAAAAGAAGCTAAAAATTTATTTGCTTCTGGGATTTCCTTCTATCCCTATGAAACACTTGACTTTAAGACACTAAAACTTTGTTTTACCTGAAACCCTGGACCATCTATGATATACAGCTGTGAAAAATAAGTTCATGCTTAATTTCACTTAATTGCTTTAGATCACTTTGGCCCGAGATATTGGTCCTCTGCTATGTTTGTTTTTTTTTTAATTTTGTGATATTTCTTAAAATAAGTTGTAATAGTGAAACTGATGAGAGATTTAAGTAATAATATATTAGTGCACTGATTACATATTAGTGTACATTTGCTGAATACATAATGCATTAAAAAATAACTGAAATGTGGAAACAGAAATTAAAATGAAAAATATGAGGCTAATTTTCCTCGTTGGAAATAAAGTAAGAGACCTTTCCCTCTTTTTTTAGAGCATTTACTTCAGAAAATTTATAATTGTTAAGTACTTTCTCCTTTTGAAATTTATATAAATCCTTTTGAAAACTAGATAGGTCTTTTGTTACCTCTAAGACCCAGGAATGTCTTTCTCAGGGACCTGGGAGCCATCTCTTTGAAATGTAAACATCAAAGGAGAAAGCTCTCCAGTCTTTCAGTTTCTGTGGGAGGGTAGGAGCCTACTTGCTGCAAGCTGCAAAACTACCTCCTGTCATAAAAGGTATGAGAGTTTAGTTTCTCCTTTGGGTTAAGACAATTAGCCAACATAGATGGTCACTACAATTACTAGGATGAACTATGTGTGACCAATAGTATTGTCAAGTCCTCTTATTTGAGGATTAGTTATTGTTCATCTTGAGAACATGTATGTAACAGGTTGTATCTGCTTGGCTCTGTAAAAGGGTGGGATTTCTTTCTTTGCCATTTCTTAGTGGATTGCCTGTTTTGTACATCACAGTCTGGTTTAACGTTTATTCAGTAATAAAAATGTTTTCTTTCATTACTACATTTGTGGAAACAATCTGCGTTGGGAAAAGATTTTGTTTTTAATTATATTTCTCCAATAAAGAGGATTAAAAATACAAGTTGAAAGATATGTGTGGGAGTGTGTGTGTATATGTATTTTTCTGCTCTCCCTTTTTTTTATTGATCTCTAGCTATAACAGAGTTCCGGGACACCAGAATTGACATTATGTTAACGATCTTTTAGCTTTAGTTTCACCCATGCTTTCATTCCTTTTACCTGAAAACCAGGAAGGAAGAAGTTAGGCTTCTTGCATTACCACTGTATGGTTACTGAGGCCCAAGTGATTATATTCTGGTGTTGGAATGAACACTGTGGCAGAGAAATATATTGAAGGAATCTTCATTTTGCTGAATAGGGCTTCGATTCTTACTGCTGCTATAGCTTAAAATAAGATGTATTGGGAAAAGAAAATACTGGCAGATATGCCCTGGAGAGTAACTGCTAACTGAATCCTCTGCTACCTCTGCTAACTCAGTCCAGAAATAAAGCTATAAAAATAGTGCAGTTGGGTCTGGAAGCAGTAAGTTAAAAAGTGGAGCTTTGCTGATGTCAAGGGCCTTTAGGCAAAACACCTTAAGAGGTTTTCTTTCTCTCCCTTCTTTCCACACTCTTCCTCTTTTCTCTTATTTCTGTCTCTCCTTTTCTTCCTCCTTCCCTCATGTGTCTTTATCTTTGTCTTTATTAAGAATCCAACCATAATTTAAAGGTTTATTAACTTGAAGCATGTGACAATTTAATATCTAGGTAGTTTTCTTGAGACTATTTTCTGTGGGTAGGTAACAAAGAATTACTAACCTGATTTCAGTCAAGGCAGAGAACCCTAACTCATGCAATTCTGATAAAAGCCTATCTAACAGATCAGCTGGCTGAGTTTTTAGTATATTTTTTTCCACTATTTATCTCTGTCTTCAGTATCTGCTGATACACTGGTTTAATGCTTTTTCTAACCATTTTTCAAAAAATATTTTTGAAACCTTTAGGCTATTTATAAAACCCTTATACCATCTTAAAAAAAAAAACACCATAATTACAACACAAAGATCTATTCCTGTATTTCTCAGCAATACTGTACTCTGTTTCTGTTCATCCATGGTAGTCTTTAACCCTTTTTCTCATCTACCATGATACAAGCAATAATTGTACGTATTGGTTGCTGTTAAAATAAATAGACATTAATAGTGTGTCTGATCATTACTTGTCACTAGTTGTCAAGAGTATGGTATTTCAACACTCATGTATACTACAAAGACTAAAAAATAATGTATGCCAGGTTTGCAGAGGATATATGCTACTTTCCTGATTTGAATTTATGGCAAATTGATTTCCAGTAAGTTCTCTAAACTTCTGACACAAAAGCAGAGAAAAAAATCCATATTACATGTAGCAATTTAAAGTAATTTTGAAAACATTTTTATTATAATGGGCCCTCTATCATACCTTAACTGTTCATATTGGTTTCTTAAACACAATCTAAATGTTTTACGTATGGACACCATAAAACAACAAACACAGAAAATTATTCTCAATCAGTTTGGGCTTTCTGTGGTGATTCTGATACCATTACCCTTTTGGCAGTCCAATCTATTTTTTATTGCTATTGTTTTCAAACTCTTCATTCCTGTATCTTTTCAAATAAAGGTTTGGCTCCAAATAAGTGTTGATACCTCCTAATCTCAAATATTATAATTGATTTCAGTGTCATTATTTTTCCTTTTCTTCACTGTCCAACATTGTTTTAGCACTCCCATATTAGAGATTAGAAAAGATAATAAAAAATCCAAGCAATTTGCATAATTTTGTATTTTTTGTTTGAATATTTTTGAAATAAAATTTGAATTTAGCAAAATTACTAGTTGATATGATAGAAAAAATGCTTGTTCTTTGTTTACAGTTTAGAAAATCTCTATAGTACATCAGTTTACTTGAATTACTTTGGCATCATCTTGGACTAACTTTTATTTCACTGATTTTGAAAAAGTTATCTTGATTATATATATGGTTACACAACTATACATATTTTCCCAAATTCATTTAATAGTACACATAAATTTTTTAAATTTTATGATATATAAATTTACCTCAATAAAGTTCATTTAAAATAGAAAAAGCATAAACTGCCTATGACATAACAATATGGATGAATCTTAAAACTGTATATATTTAGCAAAAAAAGCCAGATACAAAAGCAAAATGAAGAATAAATTTAAAAACTGAGGAATAGGCGAGAGTAATTTTGAGCTATAGCAATCAGAAGAGTAGTTTCTGAAGAGGGGTAGGAAATGACTGAAATGGGATGTGAGTAAACTATCTGGGATAGGGGAACTATCTCTATCTTGATTGCTATGTTGATTACACTGGTACCCATTTGTCAGAACTCAATTATACATCTAATATCTGCATTTTACTTTAATAAGCAATTTAAGGAATAGAAATAATTTTAACTTTGCTTTATTCTATTATACCTAGGTACTAGTAGAACATTCCAATTTCTTAAAAGTCCCTCTGGTGCCTCTGTGTAACGTATTTCCATTATCGTTCTTATATATTCCCTAGATTTTGATGCCATACAAAGTATTATTGAAGAGTTACTCTTCTCCAGCCTCAGCTGCACAGAGCCTGCACTTCCTCAACTAGATCTTCCCTCCAACTACCCCATTAGTGTGGGAATAGCAGCCTGGCTCCCGTGACATTCTAAACAACACATCCTTGGTATTGCACTGGCATCATCCTATGACTTTTACAAAGGCAATATAAAATTATGGCCTCAAAATACAGGTTTGCAAATCTAGTTTGTTATAGTTAATGCCATACTCTCCAAGGCAAAAGGAGAACTACAGAATATACACTTGACCTGAAACATATTTCCTCCTAAGACACTCATATAATTTCAGTGAAACTCCCAGATTCATAATGGAAGTACACTTAAACGCAGAGCCAGGGGTTCCATTTCTAAATATTGCTTAAACAGTGTCATTACATTTGTGTGATTTGTGGTGACGTTATGATAATCAGTTTCCTGAGTATAACTTTAGAGACATCAATATCAGAGTTATGCCTGGTTTTTGAAGTTAAGATAAGGAATAAGTCATACAGTCTAAGTCATACAGTCTTAGTCAACATTTAAGCAATGTATTGTGCTTCATTGGGACCATTAGGAGAGGTCCCTGTTTGTACTCGATCAGATTCTCCACGACTCTGGATTCCTGCGCTTGAAATAAATATTATACTATTTGAGCCTCTGAGAGTCTTCAATAAATATCACCTCACCAATCTGTCAACTGAATTCTGAAAACATTGTGAAATGAAACAAAAAAGAAAGCACAGGGAATGAGATACCACCTATAGTTCTCATGAAGCAAAGCTGGAAAACTCAGCTTAGTGTGAGAGTCAATTAGGCCATGCACTTGATGCCCAGAATGAGTCAGGCTTAACCATCAGGCACCAACAACACTGAACCAAACAAAGTCACTGTCTATAAGAAAAAGCCTGGAAGGAAAAGAAGACCATGTGCTCTTTGCAAGCAGTTTACTCCTGTGAGAAACTAGGAAAGAGCTGAGGTTTGTATTCCTACCTAGATATGATTCCCAAATTTATCAATTCTACTTTCCCAGCATAAAAAGAAACCTGAGTATACCAAATGGAGTTATATTTCCTCCACTGGTAGGAAACACAAAGAGAGATGATAAGCATTCTGCAGTAACAACTACAAGTTATAATTTCATAATTGAAATGTAGTAGCTCCCCATATGTTATGAACATCACAACCTAAGTTTGGTATGTTGGGCTTGGTTTCATCCCAATATATATGATTGCTTCCAAAGTTGAAAGTTCTAAAGTATCTAACCTCCTCGTTTCTTTAATTTGGAGAAAATATTATAAGTACCATCACTTTCATGATTACTGAAATCTCTTTAGAATTACGCTTATTATTGATTTCACTACACAGACCAACTCTTCAGAGTCAGGGAGAATAGAATGGATCTCATCAGGAAAGCAACAAGTGCATTTCTGGTGTCCTTAAGCAATGGCAATTTCACTACAATTCCATCTGTTCCACTTGTCCATATGAAAAACGTGAAGTCTTTAAAAACTATATTAATACCGAGACCATATTTCTCCAAACATAACCCTACATGTGTATTTGTTCCATATTTATTCATTTACTCTCACTGCAGGTCTATACATTCAATCTATACTTTAGGTGTTGTCAGATACAGAGAAGCTAAATATGCCATCACAGTTCTGAATGTTTCTAGACACTGTGACCATCGCCTAAGTCAGGGGAAATTGGTTGGACTTACAGACCATTTATGGGAGTCTTTGCCCAACTTCAAAATTTGCCTGGAGTATTTCTTCTACTGAATGAAGCTGAAAATATCTCATTTGTGCCTAGCATAATCTTGCTAAGAACTATAGAATTTCTTAGTTTTTTGAACCACTTGCACAAGGTGATAGAGAATATTCATCAAATTTTGAGTAGTTATATATCTTATGGTGCACTGTACATCAGCATAGTGGGGTATGGAGTATCCACAGGGATTGACTGCTGCACTACTTTCATATAGACGAAGAGTGATTTTCTGTAGTGTGGTACAGTGGAATAATTATGTTTGGGGGTCAGTCTTGAATTTAAACCCTAAATTTACAACTCACTAGGGACAACTAGACAAGTTACTTAGTTTTTCTGAACTTTAATTTTCTCACCTGGAAAATAAGGATAATAACAACCCCTGTAGTACTGTACATATTTAACAGCAATGCATATATATAGAAGATAACGTGGTATCTAGTAAACAGTAGATATCCAGTAATATTTGTTCTATTTACTCATAGCATTTATATCTTGTATAAAATCCTATAGGAAAGCTTTTGTTAGACTAAGTATTTTATTTCTTATACTTTCACTTTTTTTATTTCAAAAAGTAATAACACTTGATCACCAGTGATAATACTTTATCACTATGTGATAAAAATGGTGACGCATATTAATGTAGCAAAGTTTAAGCAAATATCTGAAATACATTTTAAAATATCAACAATAGTAGGCATATTTTCATGCTTTGTTATAAGTTTGAAAGTCACTTCCTATAAATTTAGGATATGTTCATATTTTACTGCTAATCATGATTAAGCTTTATTCTTTCTGTGCTTTACAGTTTTTTTGGCAATACAGGTATTTTCTCAACTTCATTCTAATCTATGATACAACAAGTACTAATATCTCTGGTAGAAGATCACCTCTGACATTCCCTATCCTATTTGAACTCTCTAGGGCACAGGTAATAAATGATGTTATGATCAAAAAGTACGACTAAAAGGCTCATAACACAAGGCCTTCTTTCAGAAAACACTATGATTTACGATAATTAGAAAAGATCGCTGCAATATTTACTTTTCATTACCTACTCTGTGTTACATTTTCTTATTAGTCCTCACAATATCTTTTTTGTGACCTCTGGCCTTTAAAATTACCTCTGAAAATAATGGCATTTTATCCATTTTAGGCTATAACATACAAACATATAACATAGAAACAGCAAGGGGGGGTGTAGGTAAAGTATTTTGTAATAGGTAGAATGTTCATTTAAAATGCCTTCAGGATTTGCTTTGTGAATACATACCCTTATTAATTCCAAGTATTTTTATTACAATGACTGAATTTTGAAGTCCAATGGACTCTTTTCATAGAATTTTTTGAGTGCAAAACATTATTACCAAACAGAAATAAGTAATAAATCTGAAATTGACAATTCTTCTTGTTTGAAGAGAGTTATTGGTTTTGCAACAAATTTCAACTCTCCATTTGCTACATTTTGTCAGCCTGATTATTTTTGGTTACCTGCAGGTGAAATTTTCTGTAACAGAGGCTTTGAAGTAGCTTGTTTTGCTTTTAGCTTCTTACAATAATAGAAGAGTCTGCTTTCAGATGGCTTAACTCATACTTTTTTTTTTTTTTTTTGGCCTTCACGAGCAAATGTGTGAATGCAGGAGAGATTGTGGGGTTTCACTTTCCATCCATAATGGAAATAACAAGTTTAAAAGACAAGCTAGGATGCATATGATGCCCAAACACTCTCAAAGACTAGTCCAATGCTTTGCATTTCTATAGCAGTAATTTTTAAGATTACATTATTTTTTCCTGTTCAATCTTAGTTCCTCTCAGAACCTATCATGAATTGAGAGTCCTGAGATGAAAGTAAAAATAGCAATGTTATATTCTAAATGCAACAATAAGCCTTCTTTCGCTTTCTGACTCAAAACTTAAGGTACAGACATGACAGCATGAGTATGAAGAGTCTGAAAGGATCTTGAACTTGCTTTAGAATTTAACTGAATGAAAACACAAGAGTAATTTCTGTATCCACTGGGAAGAAGAAGAGTAAAGAAAAAGGAATACCTAAGTGCTGTGCTACATTTTCCTTTTTGGTGTAAATCAGTTATTTTTTCCTAAGATGATCACAACATTTTTTATTAATTTAATAAATGTAAATCTTCCTCCACATGTACCTGTATCCATATTCATAGTAAAACAAAAAGAATGGTGCCTTTTATTAGTTTTCTCTTAACTAATTTTATGGGCCTCATAATTTCTAAAATACGACAGCACACAAAATTAAGTGTATAATGGCCATATGATATCAATATAGGATATTTCTGTGTTTAAAATACACTGAAGCCCATATCATTAAAGTGTTAAAATTTTCACATTGCAAATAAATATTAATGTGGTAAGTCAAGTAATTTTATTTCAGTTGCTAGTAGGACTATGACATTATGTTTTATTAAAATACGAATATTTTATTACCTTTAATTTTGTTGGCTATAGCATTGCAATATTGATAGCTGGTTTGCTGAGTAGGACTACTGTGGTATTTATTAGGAAACAATAAAAAAGAGAAAAGGTCTCTTCCCTACTTTTTTTTTTTTTTTTTTTTTTTTTTTTTTTTTTTTTTTTT
>NW_006781100.1:277639-326717 GCF_000442215.2 Lipotes vexillifer
CCTCACTGTTGTGGCCTCTCCCGTTGCGGAGCACAGGCTCCGGAAGCGCAGGCCCAGCGGCCATAGCTCACGGGCCCAACCGCTCCGCGGCACGTGGGATCCTCCCGGACCGGGGCACGAACCCGTGTCCCCTGCATCGGCAGGCGGACTCCCAACCACTGCGCCACCAGGGAAGCCCTCTTCCCTACTTTTTGACATCATGTAACTGCTTAACTTTCAAGATTTCTGGGGTACAAAAGAAGTATTACAACGTTAAAGAACCATATAGCTGACAAGTTAAACTTTAGCATTTCTTGCTTCTACTTTGCTAATGTGATTCTTCCAAATTTAACTATATGTGAATCCTATCTCTGAATTTCTCAACTAATAGGAAATACAGTGTTTCAGATGTTATGGTTTTAAGCCAGTAAGATTTGCAACAACTGGCTTATTTCTCATCATAATTCTGTGGGTTGGGCAGGTGAGGCCTCGAATGGTGTTGTCTGGGCTCATTCTTAAGAGTGCATTCAACTTAAAGATCATCTGGGCAGGCAGATCTAAATGTCTTCACTCTACTGTTCAGCAATTCATGTTACTGTCAGCTGGGGCTCCTTGGTTCTGCTCTATGTGGCAGAACTCCAATAGATTAGAACAAGTTTCTTTACAGGACAGTCTCAGGGTAGAATTCCAATGGAGCAAGGTCAGTAACTTCAAGATTTTTTCAGGACCCACGCTTCAGAAAGCTCAAAACCTTTCTTCCTCAACATTCTGTTGGTCAACACAGGTCACAAGGCCACATAGGTTCACGGTGTAGAGTAAGACTTCACTTCTTGATGAGGGTTGTGAAATATTATCGTCGAGTTTTCAATCTACCATTCCACACACACCTTCTCTACATTGACTGCTTTCCTGTTTCCTTTTTGGTTCTCTAGCTTTATTGAGATATAACTGATATATAACATTGTGTAAGTTTAAGGTCTACAATGTGTTAAGTGATTACTACCATAGCTTCTGCTAACACCTTCATCAGGTCACACAATTACATTGTGTGTTTGTGGCAAGAAAGTTTAAGATCTACTCTCTTAGCAACTTTCAAGTATATAATTCAGAATTATTAACTAGAACCACTGTGCTGTATGTTAGATCCCCAGCCATATTCAGGTATATATCCAAAGGAAATGAAAACAGGGTCTTGAAGAGATAGCTTCATGTCCCTGTTCATTGCAGTGTTATTCACAACAGCTAAGGTAGGAAACAATGTAAGTGTCCATCAATGGATGAATGCATAAAGAAGACATCATATATATAAACAATGGACTATTATTCAGCCACGAGAAAGAAGAAGATATCTCCTCTTTCCTATAAGCAAATATTTGAGTCATTCTGAGTTTGTCACTTGTAAGGGGAAACTTTGGAAAAACAGTAAGATTTGTTTCTTCATTTTTTTGGAAGTAAGAGCAGTCTACCAGCCTTTTCCCCACTCTCATATCATTGCAAGTATTTAGGCTCCTTTAGTATAGACAGACTTAGTCACTACAAATTTCTGAGCCAATTCTAATCAACATGAGCAGAGTATTAATAGCCTCAAACCCAACTGCATATGAGATCTCCAAGTATTGTATATTGCTCTGAGCACCTGTATTCCATCTGTTCTGTCTTAGTTCTTAGTTGTACTAAGTGTAACAGTTCTTTGCTGGAATAAGAATTTTCTCATAAACCCAATCCTTTGACTTTGGTACTGAGGAACTGCCTAGCTAAGTCCATTTACTGCCCTTAAGGTCTGTTTGTCTCCACTAAATAGCACGATATTTTCACCGTTTACTTTGTGTCAATTCCACTGCCTAGAGCAAAGTTTGCCTAGAGCAAAGTTTGCAAACTTGTAGATTTCGGAAGAAATCTGATCTGTAACTGTGTTTTTCTTAACCAAAATAGTCTTTAAAAATAACTGCACACTAGGCTTCCCTGGTGGCGCAGTGGTTGAGAGTCCGCCTGCGGATGCAGAGAAGATGGGTTCGTGCCCCAGTCTGCGAAAATCCCACATGCCGCAGAGTGGCTAGGTTTTCGAGCCATGGCTGCTGAGCCTGTGCTCCACAACGGGAGAGGCCACAACAGTGAAAGGCCTAGCGTACCACAAAAAAAAAAAAAAAAAATACTTTTGTGTATTTGAAATAGTTCAAGTTTAAAATAACAATTTTGATGTAAGCTCAATACATTTAAACACATATGATATGAGAAAAAAATAGTGAAAAAATATTTTGTTATACATCTGTAAGTTGAGTTACTCATATTAAATAACTAACCAAAGATGCATTTATAAATGTCTTGTTTCTGCTATTGAAGAAAAGTGGTGCAATTTACATAATGTGAGCTATGAAGAAAGCCTGGAAAAATCCTCAGCAGGTAAGGTGAACGTGGATGGGTATCTAATGTAAGAACTAAGAAGCCACTGGGAGATGCTTTGTGAAGCCATCAGGGAAGAAGATTAAGACCTGTGCATGTAAGAAGCTGCCAGTGGGCTTCTACTGATGTTGTTCCTACACAATTTGGAACTTATGTTGTCTTTTGCACTAGGTAGAGGTTAGTCTTCACTTAGCAAGTACCAGAAGCTTCTAGAGGAAAAAAAATCATTTTTTACATGAATAGCTTAAAAATTATATGCTCCAGAAGCTATTGGTGCATTCTGAAAGTGCCTGCCAAATAATATTTTCTTAGCTTTCTGATGACTTCTTAGATTCTGTGAATTTATTATTTAGCTTTAAATTTAAAATTTGCTTTCATTATTGACTTCTAGGCAATGCAAAAGTGATCGATATTAACCTTCAGAAGCCTCAAGAATTAAATTTCTAGAATGTTAGTTTTGCACAATTTCATATACCACGTTATATTTGCCTGACACCATGCCTGATACAAATGTTTTTATATAATATTTAATTTTCTTGCCCAAATGACTTCTATGGAGGCAGAGGCCAAAGTTTTGAGGGTTTAAATGACAGCCCAAGATTACAAGACTAAAAATTCCTACTTAATGTAAGAATTATGTTTAAAATTTTTCTGTGACTTTTTGATCATTGATAGGGTAACCATATAATATATTGTCTAAACTAAGACACTTCATTTCAGAGACAAATTCTGAACCAGATGGGATGCTGGAGCAACAGATGTAAATTACAACTATTTTGTGCAAACTGAAATGTATATTTACTTTATTGGAGATACTGGAAAACATTAAAACCTAGACAAATAGGTAAGATTTTAAAAATTAAAAATTTGTTAGCAAAACTGCTAAATTTTTGATATAGTATCTAGGTATGTTGCTGTTTAAAACAAGGGAGATATGTAAATTGCATAGTTGTCTATCATGTAAAATGCGTTAAGTATGTATCAAGTCAAATAAAAAGATCTTCTGTGCGAATACTGTCAGGAAAATGATCCCTCTGATATTCCCCTCTTTAATTATGATACTACTCTTTTATCCATACACAAGGTTATAACTCTCATTATACAACATGCTGGTAATAAAGTGAGATGAGGAAATTATATATGGAATAAGTAGCAAGAGATTTTATTCTGAAACATAAAGATCCCTCTTGTGGACAAAAATTTTGAGTTACACATTGGGAAGTTTTAGTTTTTATGCAAAGGGTCCAAAGAATACTACAAGCACCATAAATACCTGGAGTTTTTTTTTTTCTTCTTCTTCCTCTTTCTAAGCATAGAACCACAGAGGGGGAGCACAGGCAAATCTCACCTACTAACACCTTAGATAAAAACCCACCAGAAAACATGAATTGGGTACAGCCAGTCACAATCTCTATCTTTAAGTCTGAAATAAGGCCATGGAAGAACCCTAACGGTACATCACCTTTCTTGACAAACCTAATTCCTAGATTGACTACACAATGCTTGATGTTGGAAGATCAATCAGCTTACCAATCAAAAATAATAGAAAAGACATAGTGATGATGATGAAACTGTTCCAAGGAATATAATGCCCTGAAGAATCAGAGGAAAAGAATATTTGGGGGAGTATTTACTTCAGATATCAAAAGAATGTATGTTAAATCTTTCTTTTCTTTTCTCCAGAAGGCTGAAAATAGACTTTACTGAGACAGAATATATTGATTATATTTTCTCAAGTTCTGTATTCTTGATGCTCTAGCATTTGAAGCCATGATCCTGGAAAGATGGCCCTTGCCAGAGCTAGCAGGTGATTCCTAGAGGTAGTAAAGGATTCTCCTTAGAGCATGCCTTTGACATAGAAACCAAACAATCCAGAGCCCACACCCACAACCGTCTCCTTTATCAAATTCTCATATACCAAGCTAATATTCCCCCTGCCCTAAATCAGTCCAAGGCCAGGTACTGGACAATGATGGACCATCAACATTACCCAGAACCTACTGAAGTTATTCAAACTATCCAATCTTAAACTTACTCAATGTCCTTACCCTGCCTCATTTTTTTTTCCCTTGGAAACTCCAATAAAGTCTCTGGGACATGCTCTTGGCTATGCCCCTCTGCCTCCTGACCACCCAGCTTGACTCTTAGTACTTGTATCAACTTCCCATAGTTTCACCTCTCTAGACTCTTCTATAAAATACTGACCTCATAAGCTTTGATGAACGTAAACTTGGGTATGTGAATAGATAACTTAGCTGAATGCTTGGCATTTAGCACTTGATCAATAAATTGTAGCTCTATTAATACATTAAAGTGATCAAAAAAACAGTGTGAAAGAGTAGAAAGTCTACCTATAAATAGTAATGGGATTCCTACAGAGGAATTTAGAATTAACACTCAAAGATATGACAGAATAGTGTTCTAAGATTAAAAGTACTTGAACCTGAGAATTTAAAAGACCTTTTGTATTTCAGGAATATTTATGGGGGAGAGACCACTCATGCTTAGTTTTGTAAATTTACTTTTTATATCAAGATACCAAAAGTTTTCTAATATTCCAAAAGAATGAAATTATGTAGTTCTAATTTAGATTAAATTGTAATTAGATTAATTAAAACTTCTTCCTAACACCAAATGCCAGAAGACAATGAAACCCTGCTAATAATAGGAACGCATTTCTCTGAGCGATGGGGGATGATGCCTAGCACGTTCTGGCATAGAATCTGTTGAAACGTTCACACGTCATGAACTGGTGTGATAAACCAAAGAAGTACATGCACTAGTAGGAGTTAGAAAACTGTAGCCTACTTACTACCTGTTGTGAAGAAAAAAAAACAAAACAGAAAAACAACTTCTATTGAAACTTACCCATGTTTTGTCTATGACTGCTTTCTCCCTACAACAGCATGTTGCAGTAGGTGCTACAGAAACTGTATTGGACCCAAAACTAAACTATTTACTATCTGGCCCTTTACAGGAAAACTTTGCTGAGTCCTGTACTAGTGAGCGATATATCAGGCATTTGAAAAATATGGGAGAAATAATTATCAGGATATTAAAATTTGATAGCTGTTATTGGGGTTAATTGATGCTTAAGAGAGAGACAATGTAAAGCTAATCAGTTAAAATCTATGTGTGAAAGTCAAAGGGACGTTTTGGTAGTATATAAAGAGATACCAATCCCCTGTTGACGGAGTGCTGAGAAAGCTCAGGACTAGGACCAAAACAATACAAAGACTAACAGAGTGCCAGAGAGTACTAAATTCTTACTCTAAGCAGGTCTGCTAAATCAAGATCAAGGCACTGATTGGGAAATTGTGGGACTTTCAGAATGTAATGAAGATGCCTGAGTTGTTTAAAAATCTTGAGTTCCCATATGCCTTCAAACACTTGAAGCCTGCAGAAACCTGCAGAATGGTTTACTCCTTCCTCTAAAGGATTTTAAGATGATGGAATCACCTTCATTGTTCAAGACAGCACACCCCCATACTTCCAAAATCAGTTCTCACCTTTACTTCTGATTACTATCTTATTAATAGAATTAAACTGCAACATTACCAGTGGAGAAAGTGCTCAGCCTACCAAGGAAGGTAGGGGTAATTATTACCCCAAAGAAACTGGTCCCTGATCAACATACACCACAAGGAGCCAGGATGGTACATCTAGAACTGTATTCTGAGTGTATCATAAAGCTGTGTGAGGAGGACAGTTTATTGATATACAGCATTTTCTCAGGATACAGGATCAAGACCCTGTGAGATAGTGCAAAGTCACCACAAGGATGTCTCCTAGAAACTTGAAGAAAGCAATGCTCTGTTAAATGAAATAGAAGTTCAGAGAATTGAACATGTTAGAGTGAATAAATTGTGTACATCCAGAAAACCACCGGATAACTGTTTCTATGGAAATGCTGTATCTGCCCCCTTCTCTTCCTCCAAAAAACAAAAAGGAATCAAAAGTAAAGGAAAAATGAAAGAAATTTGCTGGTGAGAATGGAAGCAGATTACTTAAAATCTTGATGGTGTGTCTCTTTTGTTGCCCATGGCCAACCAACAATAAGAGGTTCCTTTAATGAACTTATGATAGGATTCCAAAATAACAGAGACCAAGTGATACAGCTCTTACATAATTTAGCACTAATTATTAAGGTCCCTCTTCTGGTAACAATTCAGACCCCAGGAAGCAGACTCTAGGATGGAGGTTAGCATGCAGGGAAGGAGGCAAGATTATGCAAAGAGAGAAGATGGGCTGTGATTTATTCGCCAAATGCTCAGTCAACACTTTGGGGATTGTTTGAAGCTCAGCTTTTCGGAATGGATCGGAGTTGGAGTGAAGGGGCCAGGGTTTTATATCTTTATACAGACAGGTCATTAAATGAAGCTTGTGCCTGGAATCACAGCATGAATTTTAGCAAGGTGGCGCTTTTCAGCTTAGGGAAATTTTCAGAGAAGGCTGAAAGATGAGGGCTGTCAGTCAACAGTAGTTCCTACAATTGGAGAGCTATGCCCTGAAGGGGGATCTCGGTATGCCTGGTGACTGGTCACAGACATATGCAGATACTGAGTTACAGCTTTTCCTCACTCTCTTTGATTTCATTCCCACCTCTTGCTTTCTGCAGATCTACACAGAGGCAACAGTTCCCCACAGGCCACTCTATGTGGCCCTACTCCTTGTTCTCCCTTTGGTAACTGGGAAGTTTGGTTTCTCAGGATGAGATTGGATTTATCTTTTTTGATCCTCAATTTCCAATTTCTAGACCTTCACCAGCTATATCAACAACTGTGAAAGGTATCATTTCTATGATATATTGCTATCCCATATTCCCCTGACTGAACCTAACATGACTGTAGCAATTATGAGTATTTTTCAGCTTGTTCATATAAATATATACTGACTCTTTTTCCTTTTTTAGTTTGTTTACTCTTACATAGATGTTCTAATTGTGGTTAATCTTACATGTCTATACTTAAGTTACATATTTCAAAGTGTAGAGTGAAACTCTACATCATTTCCAGATGGATTAAGGACCACTTGGGACTTTGTATCACCACTTACGGGGAGGGGGTTAATATATTTTCAGTAGTACAAGTTATATCGTTAGATGGGAACATACTTTATTTTACATTGAAGTTAAATATTGTTAAAAAAGGTGTATATAGATACCATGTAGAGGTGGACTCTGGTGTACAATGTGTTGGCTAACTTGGTTAAACTGGGAAATGTGTTTCCTAGTATCTTTTCACCTTCATACCTCTGTGTAAGAAAGGAAATACGCACAAGATCTGGAATGTGGAATTGAAGGAACTCTGGTCTTTTCACATTCAGATGAAGTGGCAATAGACTCAGAGGTGCCTGTGGATTCCATCACTGTCCACTGTTCTACATCTACTTTGTCATGACTGCTAGCCCTACTGACGTGCAGTGTCCTCAAGCCAACCACCAGATGTTTGGCTGTGATGAAACAAAGACAGCCATAGCACAAAAACAGTTTCCCATCGACCTCTCACTCTATGTAATCTTTCATTCAGAAGGGTGCTAGACCAGATTTTATCACATGGTGGCAGCAGAGTTCTAACAGGACAAGCCCCCATGTAGAAGGACTTAACAAAGTCTCTGCTTGCACCACTTTGCTGATGTTCCACTGGCCAAAGCAAACACCAAACCTAGAGTCAATGTAGGAAAGGGATACAAAAAGGCATGGATGTGGAGGGACATGATTCCAATCTCAGTTGAATTTTACATTTGTTGTAATTACAAGTATACTTAGTTTCAGTGTATAGTACTCTCATATATTGACTATAGGTATTTATTTCCAAGCTAATTTTAGAATATATTAATTGCAATTTCCCTACCTTCTTTTTTTTTCTACCTTCTTGATAGTGAAGTCTTCTTGTCTTTTTAAGTTTGTTAGCCATTAACACAGTATATTGGACTCCGTGATTTTTTAGAGAATATAAAAAAATAAATATGCCGTAGAACTTGTAATAAACACTACATAAAGATTTTTCTATCGTCCTGTGAAACTGATAAAGCTCTAAGCTATTGGTACTTTGCTTTTTAGGGTAATGAAGTTAACATTATGTCAGATACACAAATAGAAATGCCTTTATTATTTTTTTTAATCAGCACTAGAGAAACTCTTAGACCTAGACTGATTCTTACATTTTAACACAGGGTTTTGAGATCATTTCTAGACTAGAATAAGTGCAATCTGTAGCCGAAAAATTCAGGTTAGATAACATAAACAAGATTTTTTTTTTAAATGTATCCTTAAATGTCCTAAATTGAACAACTAAAACTAAGTTAAATTGAAGGGGGATAAATTTGGGGGTATTTTGCCATTGCTATCTGCAATGCTCATCATGAGGTTTTTTAGACTCTACTAAATATTCAGACTCAAAAGATAGACAAAGACCACACTGAAGCTCAATCTAATGAGAAGAATTTAGGACAGGAACACCCCTTGCCAGAAGAATGTCAGACATTCTTCTTTTGCCAGAGTTCTGTGGTAGACCAACACAGCATCCCATATGTGTCAAAATCTTTGTAACATCTCTACAGACATCACTTTCAGGATCCTCATAAGAGGCATAGCCAGTTACAAGAGTCATTGCAGTCAGGGATGAATAGAATAGTTTGTACCTATCACATTTTTATAATTTTTCCAGGCCAGATGCAGTACACAAATGAGCAGTCATTTTTTAATAATAAATGATGTTGCCTAGCAATTTAGTTTTAATTTTCACCTATATTCAGTTTCCAGGGAAACAGGAACAAAGATGTTTTCCTCATGCAGCATGGGAAAGGTTTTTGTTAACCCTTTGCCCACACTGTCAAATATTCCAACCATATTTTTTGAATAATTTATAATAAATCAGTGGGCTTTCATTCCACATAGATTTTCTTAAATGCCACTTATTTTCCTGAACTGAACGGATGGTCCATGTAGTTGAGGAGAAAGTAGATAGTAGCTATTGGTTTTTATTCTGTAGTGGTGAAAGTGATAGTGAAAAGAAGTGCCTTTAGAAAAAAATGTCACATGCTCATTGCCAACTGTGACAGGCCTGTCTGTACTCACTGTGTAATGAAGTGCATACTTCACTAACTATAGATCATGCTCCCACTTCAGGAGAGGAATCATGAGCACTGCTTACAGATGAGGAAACCAAGACTAAACACTGTCCAGCTGACCTCTAGATTCTCGTTACTAAACACAGTTTAGAAACATACATGAAATCATTTTTCACTGATTCTGAACTATCATTGAAAAATCAGAATTTTTAAATGAAACAGTAAAGCAAACAGCATTGCATTGTTTAGGTTTCTCTTGGCTCTCATTAAGACATAATTGTTGCTGGCGAATTATTATTTGAATATTGTTTATGACAAGAGGAAACAAGGATTTCTCAAACAGGCAAACAATTCAAATTGAAATCATTTCACTGAAAGTGTAACTCTTTAGCATAATTCTTTGAACTTTTTGGTTGGGGATCTATCAGAGACTATGATGATTCAATCAGAGGCACTAATGGAGGTGACATTAACACAACCATTGGAAACCAGACAGGAGAGCAGAAAGTTAGGTGTAGTGAGCGATCCTAATTTTACAGAGTGCCTTAATGGACTCATGTTTTTTAACCCTTTATAATATCCTAAAATTAAATCTAACACCTTAAAAGTTAAAACCCAGAGCTCTTATTTATTTTTTTTAGCCAATGGATCTATTCTGTCTCATTTGTGTTTGTGTTGATTTTTCTTTTAACAATCAAATTTAGTGATAAAATAATATGGGTTTGATTGTATACTCATATTAAACCCTTCACATATAATCATACAGTTGTTGGTGAGACACCTTTGAATTATAAGTATACTTATTTATTTATATTTATTTATATTATAAACAGACATCATTATTTCTATACCAGTGTCTTACATTTTTCGTATCTTGTGAGATTCTGGGTAGTTTCTTTTGTCAAAAATGTTAAAAAAATAAACTTTTACAAGTAACACCTCATTTTAATTGTAATTCATTTTCCTTACCTTAAATTTTTATTAGCACATTATACAGTATATACTCAAGTTTAAGTATTATAACAATAGAATTTTTTTTTATCAAAGCCTCGACTCAATTTATGGAATCTTATTTTTAATATAATTTCTAATAAATCAAATTGTGTTAATATATTTTTTCAATTATCTAACTTAGTATTTATTGCATGGAAAAATTTATTCCTAGTAAATAAGTATCTAGTCAATATTTCTGCCTCCCATTCAACACTTTATCTTTTTTTAAAAGAGATTATTAGATTTATAATGATATCATGTAGTGTTTTTTTAAATATATCTATATTGGAGTATAACTGCTTCACAATACTGCACTAGCCTCTGTCGCACAACAAAGTGAATCAGTCATATGCACACATACATCCCTATATCCCCTCCCTCTTGAGCCTCCCTCCCACCCTCCCTATCCCACCCCTCTAGGTGGTCACAAAGCACGGAACTGATCTCCCTGTGCTATGCAGCTGCTTCCCACTAACTATCTATTTTACATTCAGTAGTGTATATATGTGGATGCTACTCTCACTTCACCCCAGCTTCACCCTCCCCCGCCCATGTCCTCAAGTCCAATCTCTATGTCTACGTCTTTATTCCTGCCCTGCCACTAGGTTCATCAGTATCTTTTTTTTTTTTTTTAGATTCCATATGTAGTTTTAATCCTCCCTTTCTTGATCAAGCTATTTTTTAATAATTTCACTGATAGACTATAGTCAAAATATTTTTGTGGTGTACATGACAAACATTTTAAATTAATTTATGTAGTCTCAATATGAATACTGGTTCTGCCTTATAAAGTTTTTATCAATACTTTTATTTCAAATTAGTAAGGAGATTTCAAATATTAAAGGAGTATTGTGATTTAAGATTCAAGAGTACATGATACCAGGACAAGTTTTTTAGGTCCTCTGATATTCTCCATATTTCTAAAGATTCAGAAAAACAATGTAGTGTTAATAATAATGTCAATACAACTAAGATATTTGAAATTTTTTATATCTTATTTTTGACCAAAGGTATACTTAAGCTACTGATTGTAAGATTAGGAATTACTATTAAACTGAAAATGAAACTGAGTTTTCTTCCCCACTGCTTTGTTCACTATCCAGTAAGTAAAAAAACAAAACAAAACAAAGCAACAACAAAAAGAAACAACTCAACATCAAAAGAAATATACAATTTACCTTAAAAGGTTTTATTTTCACTTCTTACTTTTTATTTTTGGTTTATATTCTCATGATTTATGGAGAAAAATAATGACCTAGAGGCAAGAATTCTTAGCAGCTAATGTTCAGATGAATAAAATGCCATGGGCCAACTAAATTGTCATAAATAAAGCAAAGCTAGACAATGAAATGTACTGCTTTTCCCCAGAGATTGGACAGTTATTGATTCACAGTTGTATAACAGATAAAGCAAAAACGAACCAACACACTTCAAGGTCAAGGAACACTTAAATTACTGCCTTTAGTTCTAAAGAATGTCTATTCATTAATTCACGTATGTACATTTATATAAATGTTCAGTTGTCACATAGAGATAGAAAAAAAATCAAAGCAGGTAAGAGATTTGCACAATAAAGAAATAGGTTATTTTTGTTTCAAATTTTTAGGAATAGTATAAATTTGAAAGAAATTTCTACTTTCAATAAAGATCATTTATTTCATTGGTGCTGATCATTCCACTGCCTTTTAAGTTGCTTCTGAATTAATGATTATAAATAATGTTGAAATTAATAGTTATATGTGTATATAATTTCTGATAGTTTTATACACAACAGAGTGTTTGCTGTACATATTTATGAATTCTATTTAAGTATATCTAGGTTGTTTTTATACTCCCACCATTAATGCACATTCATTTTTTTCCTGCGTCCTCGATACTCCTTGACATTATCTCACTTTGTGTGAATAGCACCCGTAGTTGCTTTTTGTTCCCTACCATATCCATGCTTTTGTTTTCCTCAAGTACCAATATCTTTGTAAAAGAACAGAAGGTGACAGTGTTTGGACTTACACTATCATATTTTCCTTCTCTCTGGGATCTTGACTCAAGTCCAGGCAACTTATTCTTCTGTCTGGTGCTATCAAAGAGATATTTTTTATATCCAGCCATTATGATTCTTCAAGGGGGAGATTCTTTATAATATAGGCAATTTCACTGTTGCTGGTAGCAGAAGTCAATATCTATGCATACTTTTTCCTTTACATACCAAAAACTGATTTGACTCTCTTAAAGAGGAAAACTGATGCATGGAAAAGAATGAACAAGACAGGGAAGGAAAAATAATCAAGGATAAGGAAAAAAAGTAACCCAATATTTCTGAAGATTTCACCAGAGAGGGTGCAGGGTTGGAATATTTTGGTTCTTGGAAACCAAAACCTAATTCAGGCTAATTTAAGTGGAGAATAGTCTTTGCAAGAGGACTGGAGAGATCACAGAATATGTAGAAAACTCAAGGGGCAGCAAAAATCAAGGATACTGACATGGAGAAAGCCCAGATGGAATCTAAGATTTCATTTTTCTATAGATCACTGCATTGATTCATATAGAGTTTTCAAAGGCTCAAAAAAGAATGTTATATGGGCTGTTTAATCCACAAGTTGACTGAGATGACAGACAACCAGAAGATGACCTTTTGAAAATGCATACATATGTCCTTCACAATTTTAGATGTGCAAGCAATATAATTAAAAAAAATTTTTTTGTAACTCTTTATTCTGCATTTGAATTTCCATTCAAAATAACAAAAATAATCTTAGTCATGTTGAGTTTTCTACCATTCTTTTTCCTCCAGTATAATGTTTATGTTTCTAGTATAATTTAGTAGTGACAAGTTATAAAGGAATTTTAATCTTATTCTCAGTCTTGTCTAGTCTACATTCATAGCCAATGAGTGTGTCTTTCATCTTATTTTACCTCTGGCCTTGGTCTAACAAAGTAATTGCATAATTGGGCTTTCTTTCTTCATTGGCACACATCCTCCAGTGCTGTCAGTGGCTTTGTCTGTTCCTTACTTATCCTTGGGTAATTTCGTGTAGTCTCAGAAGTTCAGTGGTATTAAGGTGACCCCATTGTGAGCAAGTTGGGAGTATCACTGTGAATCTTTCTATTACCTATGTTGCCTTAGCAAACAGTATCAGTCTTTCTCTCCAGCCTTTCTGTGGTCTGTGTACAGCGTAAGTAAAAAAGTTACTTCTGATCCTACATCCATTCTAAAAGTTTTGTCAAGATAGGACACACTATATTAAATTAATGGTAGTTATTGTAATTAACCTACCTAATGAACATAATGGATCAAACATGATAAAAACTAATCTTTAATGATTGTATTAAAGATTTATTTAAATCTTCTTGGATGAAATATACTTGACAGAAACTAGTAAGCAAATGTAAATATAGGTTTCTTAGCATTTGTCAGTAAGATAAAGATTTTAAATCCAAGAAGTATACCTAAAAAGACAGGTTCATAGTATATGATTATTAGATATAATTAGATATTATCTTAAAGTTATGGTTTATCTAAAAATTAACACTTATTGGAGAAAGAAAGGAATATTCAGTAACAATATTTCCTACAGACATATTAGTAGGGATCTGCCTTTTAACTGAACTGGTAAGTCTCTTAATCATGCTTATAACCTCAAGCATATGTGAAGACACTATGACTATGGGGAAGAAATGGTCCAACACATAACTAGCAAAACCTGCAGCACTGCAGGGAAGAGTAGTTTTAAATGACATCTGCATGAGAGAGAAATTTTCTTTGCCCACGTGTAAGAGTGGGCATGTGGGCAAAGAAGCAAAAAGATATAGTTAACTTTTTAAACATTAATCAATACGTATCGCTTTTCTCTTCCCCATTCCAATTCTACCCTCAGCCAATTTCATGCTTCTTTTTCTGTCTTCATCTTTTCACTCTTTTATTAATCTAGAATTGTCTCTGATCCTTGCTTTAAGCTGATTTCAGAAGAAAACTGACAAATTAAGTACTCTTTTTCTGTCTTGTCTTTTTTAAGTATTTAGGTCCTAGAGAAGACAGGAAGCAATTTTTCCCAAACATGTGAGAACATATATAATAATTATCTGCGTCCCCACCCCCAGAATAGATAGGGCTTTCTCAGTGGAGTAATGAGAGCTGGATGAGAGAAATACACAAGTGACAAGTAGATTCCTTGTCTACTTGTCCTGATCCTGTAGCCTTTCCCATTTTTGAGAAACCAGTCCCAGCCCTGAGGTTGGATGATAGGCAAAATTTCAGAAAGGGATCCAAGAGCAAACATGTTTTTAGTTTATGTTCTGGAGAGAAATCACAAAAACGAGCATGACCACAGAGATATCAAAAAATGTTGGTACGATGTGTCCAAAGTGGGTCATAGGTGTCCTCACAGTATTACTACCTACTCAAAGTAATGTAGAGAGTAATACCTAAGTTTAACAAAAGACGTACTAGGAAAATTACCAAGATGCTCAATATTCTTTAACTTTTAATATCTTTAAAAGATATCATTTAATATCTTTAACATTTAATATATTTAATAAATGTGGCAGAGAATGCCTAGTTATTCAGAAAAACACATTTATTTGTCCTGTGAATATGAATAGATTAACTTTTACAGCTTTTCTTATAACTATGTATTGGTGGGTATTTAGTTCTAGCTAGTGGAATATGTATACAAGCGATAAATAATACACTTGGGCCTGACCAGTACAAAACCTCTGATATGCTATTCTCCATTTACTCTTCCATTATACATGATAATGAACAAGATATTTCCTAATAAAATTATAGTGAACTTTGGACAACACCTGTTGTTGTAAGATGGAAAAGTTGTTGTAAGATGGAAAAGTCGTTGTAAGATGGAAGGAACCCAGATACTGAATAATTGCTTAGAAGAGAGTTATCTGTTAATTAACAATTCCCTTTGAATAAGGATGGAAGTAAATATGTATCACTTCAATGCTCAGCACATAATGTTCTCTATACTAGAATACTGTGCAGTATGTCCCCCTCTGCCAGTGTGTTAGAGACAGCATGATGGAATTGAAGCTATATTTTGTGGAGACAAGAAAGTTTAACAACCATGTCTTTGAATCTTTGGAGAGATCACGACACAAATCAATTATACCAATTTCAAGTCAATGTAAGGGAAAATAAATTTCAAAAAATTTTAGCCATTATACAATTTGGGGTATGTTTGTTAGAGAAAACAGTAGTACCTTAACTAATGTAAATGCCCTTGTCTTTAAGGGAATTCATTTGAGATTCCGAAATTTTAATTTTACCAGCAAACTGGTACATGATAATACATTTTATTCTTCCTGCCTTCTGCCAAATATCTTGTAGCTATCCAGGAAATGTAAGCCATTTTGTAGTTAAGTCCAAAACACAGAAAATTTACTCTGAACTGGAAAGGATCCCTGATATACAGAGTACCGTTTGATACCTTCTCCACACAAAACTTCTGCAACAACAAGAACACAATCTCAAAAATAACTGATAATCCAAAAGGGATACAAATAGGAGCTATACACGATTATTATAACCCAAATGGAATAAAGTAAAGGAAACAAACATTACATTTGTTACATGAGAATATCCATCAGAAATCAATGTTGTAATAAGCTAAATTTTGATTAAAACAAAAAAAAATCTGACCCTATGGCCATAAGTACACATAAGTTAAAGAACTAAAAGCAGATATACAGTGTCTCAGGTAGATGTATGAAATAACATAAAGATGAAATATGCATGGACAGGGATGAAATGATAAATAAAGGAAATCCTTCAGAGAAATGAAAAACAGAGAAAAATAACACAAAAGTACACAGATAGTGTTTAAAGAGGGGGAAAAAGTGATATGAGAGATGGAATGAGAAAAGTCAATTGAGAGACAGAGAGAATGAAAGAGAATAGCTATGGAAGAACAACAAAGGAAGAGATGTAAACACACTGAAGTGAAACAACATTCAAAGAGGAAATAAGAAAAAAAAAAAAAAACTTGTCCAGCTTAAAAGACCATGCTGTGAAGATTGAAATGATACCCTGTGTTCAAGGGGAATAAAAAAATGGTAAACTACAAGATCTGGCCTCATAAAATATAGGAATCCAAAAATGAGAAAGAAGGCTTTGCGCACTATGGAAAGAGAATAGGATAGTTTTGATGGTAAAATTATATTAGTAGTAGTAATAGTATCATCATTATTACTATTATTAAAAAGTGCTAATCATAAATTCTGCATCATGTTTTCTACATCAATTCCAAAAAAAAAAAAAAAATTAAGAAAAAATAGCTGTAGCTAAAGAATTGACTACCCAGGCAAATTGTCCTTCAAGCATGAGGATAATAAGCACAATTTAACCATAAAATAATTCAGCAATTGTAGTTTTCATAAACCCTTCTTAAAGAAACTGTGAGGCTGAATTCTATGTAATTAATAGGTGAATAGAGAAAATATTTAAATCTATAGTTTAGACTAAAATGATATTGGCAATTATTGTTATAAAATAAAATGGTAATACTGTAAAGTTGTCAATATGAAAATTACATTTCATAACCAAAGCTGTCAGGAAAAATGAAATAGAATAAGAAATTCATATAAGTATTCCAATTTCTTCATTCTTTAAAGATGAAAAAAGTCACATTAATTTAATAATACAAGTAATAGATATATAAAGAATTATCAAGGTATAGAAGTAAACTTTAAGCCAGTATTAAACTGATGCCTGTTATCTGCTTTAATTAGTATTCATTTTTTCCTTGTTTCAAAACTTTCTTGAATTTTTTAATTCTTTCCCCCCCTAAAGAATTTTAAGTTCAAATTTTTCTTTCTTTCAAAACTTTCTTGCATTTTATAATTCTTTTCCCCACCTAAAGAGTTTTAGGTTCAATATTTCAACTTAGGTAATATATTTTGGGGATTTTTGGTTCCAACTGTATTTAATGTATCAATGAAATTCTGAAGAGTCATATTCCTATGATATCAAAAGAATCTATCCATGATTATTTCAGTGGTCCCATTTATTGTGACCAGTAAAACACAGGATATGTGTGAATATATGCACAGACACCATGGACAGCAACTTGGAAATATCTATTATATTTGAATATGTCATGCCCCATAAAGCATGAAAAAGCATGTTAGATGCAGCAGAGCTTGTAACAGAGAAGTATGGAAGTAAGCTGTTTCTCACTGACAGAGTAAATATACTTAATTTATTAATGCATAAAACTAAAATGTAGCCATCAAAATGATAAACATAAATAAATTTATCCAACAGTAATAAATATTAAAAATTAATATTGAGTGAAAAGAGTAAATTGATAATTAATGGAGATGAAAACCATTTAAAATAAGAAAACACAGAAAATTCAATAAATCAGGAAAAATACATGAATAAAATGACAAAGTTAACAAAAAGAAAAATAATAAATAAAGAACCAAACAAATTCTAGCACTGAGGAATTCAATAAATGAAATACAAAATGCAACAGAGATCATCAGCAGCAGTAAAGCAGAGAAGTGGAAGACAGAATAAATAATCTAGAGAAGAGGAACTTTGAGATAACTCAATCAGGGAAGAACAAAGTAAAAGAATGAAAGGGAGAAAAGAAAGCCTATGTGATCTGTGGGATTTAATCAAATGTAAAAATATTAAAATAATCAGGGTTCCAGAAAGAGAAGAGTGTAGGAAGTGGATAGAATAGCCTACATTCAAAATTCTCATCTCATTCTCTCATTTTGCGGGGGTGGGAATAAGATGCTAACTAAGTCTGACTTTTGTGGTGGGATGCAGAATTAGTCTTTTTATGAGGCTCATAAGGTAGAGAATTTTATTCCATTTTCCTCTTGGTTTTAATTATCATTTCCATAAGTTTTCCTTGACATCTCTCCTTACATCTCTATGGTTTTGGGTATGTTTATCCAGACATTACATTTCAAATTCAACAAAATTAAAATAAGGAAATAGTTATTCCTAAAAAATAAAACCAATAAAATTTTTGTGTAAAAAAGATTGGGGTTCTAAAGTGTGACTGATACTGGAAATTCCACAATAAATATACTGAACTCACATTTGAGATATTTTCAATATCTCCTCACTTAATCAGCTTTATTTCTGCAAATAGTATCTTTAATTTTCTAGACCTTTTGGCCTGAACAAGAGAAACCACTGGTTTACCTCTCCTTTCTTTTCTTTTTTTTTTTTTTGCTGTATGCGGGCCTCTAACTGCTGTGGCCTCTCCCGTTGCGGAGCACAGGCTCCAGACGCGCAGGCTCAGCGGTCATGGCTCATGGGCCCACCCGCTCTGCGGCATGTGGGATCCTCCCGGACCGGGGCACAAACCCATGTCCACTGCATCGGCAGGCGGACTCTCGACCACTGCGCCACCAGGGAAGCCCCTACCTCTCCTTTCTTGTTCTCTATATTTAATTTCACTAAGTCTGGACTGTTCTCTATATTTAATTTCACTAAGTCTGGACTCATCTTTTATTCCTTCTAATATCATTCACATTTATTCTTTTTACTTATTCTTATGATCATGCCCTAGGGCAGAGTTATGTTTTTATGCTTGAACTATCACTTGTAGAATTATGTCCTTGCTTTCAAGCATTTGCTTGAAAATATTTAACAAATATTTAAACAAAGTCTAAGATTAAGTGTATAAAATCATGGAAAATTTGTTTTTTCATCGAGTTATCTTTACACAAAAAGAGTACCTCTTTGTATTTCCTAAGATGGTAAAGCAGGAAGACTCCAAGCTCATCTTTACTCATGGGCACACCAAAATTACAAATATTTATGGAGAACCTATTGATAAGAAAAACTGGAAGCTACAAGAAAAGAGCTTCTACAACTAAAAATATAAAAAAGGAACCACAATGAGATGGGTTGTGGTTCAACATAATAAAGGCCCTATAAAAACCCACAGATAACTTCACACTCAGTGATGAAAAGCTGAAAGATTTTCCTCTAAGATCAGGAACAAGGATGCCCACTCTCCTCACTTTTATTCAGCATAGTATTGGAAGTCCTAGTCAGAGCAATCAGACAAGAAAAACAATAGAAGGAATACACATCAGAAAGGAAGAAGTAAAACTGTCACTGTTTACAGATGACATGATACTACTCATAGAAAATCCTAAAGATGCCACCAAAAAACTGCTAGAGCTCATCAATGAATCTGGTAAAGTTGCAGGATACAAAATTAATGTACAGAAATCTTTTGTAGGTCTATACACTAACAAACTATCAGAAAGAGAAATTAAAGAAACAATCCCATTTACCATCACACCAAAAAGAATACCTAGGAATAAATTTAACTAAGGAAGTAAAAGACCCATACTTGGGAAACAATAAGACAGTGATGAAAGAAATTGAAGACAACACAAACAGATGGAAGGATATCCTCTGACCTAGAAGAGTTCATGGTCCATGGTGGGCACACAGAAAAACACAGAATAAATGCCTAAATCTATTAAATAAGAAGTTACTGGAAAAAGGGCTAATTCCTTATAACAGTTTGCTTCTACTTTCAAAAAAGTGTTCAATAGTTCTAGTTTAATGATATGCATAATGCAGGTATTTGGTGAAGGGGGCATGTACTAATGTCTAACTTATTCTGAAATGAATAAGAACTAAGATGAATTGATGGATGGATAGAGGGAAAAATTGGTGGATAGTTATGGATAAGGCAAGCATAGCAAAATGTTAATTATAAAATCTGGGTGCTGTTACATGGGTTTAACTTTTTTCACTCTGCAGTAGGTCTGAAAATGTTAATATGGTATTGAAAAAATGTGTCAAGTGCTATTTCAAAAGAAATCTATTTATACCTTCAATTTTCTCTTTTGAAATCACCAATGACACCTTTAATACGTTTATTAAGAATAAAAATATTAAAGAATCTCTAAATTTTGAGATTTCTCTGTGGAATGAATTTGAGTACCATATTTTCAAAGAAAACTATTTCCATGTGTTTCAACATTGAGATATAATATTAATGAGATAGGAATACAATCCTATATATAAAATGATTTCTCCAATGGCATTTACATATTTTTAGTCTCAGTCTTTCCATTGTTTCCCTAAGTGCTTAAAGAATATCATAAATAATGCAGTTTTATTTAGCAGTGTTGTGCCTTATTCTAATCCAGTTTTTAGTCATACTCCACCACTTTTTCTTGGATCTACTACCAGTATAGAATTATATTAATTATATTATCAAGAGTACCAAAATTATTTATTAAATAAATGAATGAATGAATGTGTGACATCTCTTATACACTTTTGTTTTCCCTGTACAGCCATAAAGCCATTTCTTCTTTTTCCTGGTTTTCTTCTTCTACTCTTCTTTTTTTTTTTTTCTTTTGCAGTACACGGGCCTCTCACTGTTGTGGCCTCTCCCGTTGCAGAGCACAGGCTCCGTACGCGCAGGCTCAGCGGCCAAAGCTCACGGGCCCAGCCGCTCCACGGCACGTGGGATCTTCCTGGACCAGGGCACGAACCCGCGTCCCCTGCACCGGCAGGCGGACTCTCAACCACTGCACCACCAGGGGAGCCCTCTTTTTCTACTCTTTATGCCAGACTTCTGAGGATCTCTTTAGTAAATCTTCAAACACAGACATTACTCTTCACTCCCAATGCCCTTTCCCAGGGTGGTATTTTGTTATATTAGAGACATATTACACACTTTCTATTACATACTTCCCTCTACTACATTTTTTTCTTGAATTTATGTCTAATGGTTTGGCTAAAATTTTTGATAATTTATAATTATTTCCTTTCATTTGTTATGACTCATACCTCTTACCTGTCCAGCTCCATGGTTTAACTCCTTTACACTGCTCTTCCTTTGCTATCCTGCTATGGGCCACAGCGTAGCTGAAGGACCACTTCAGTACACAACATTTTGAAATCTGGAGTTCTTTTTATAAAATCCATTCTGAATTTCTGATTTAAACTAACACTAATATTTTTTGCTCCACTACTGAAGTACACCACTTAGCCCTTATTTCAAAATTGTATTTCTTTCAACACAAACACAGCAAACAACTCTGGTTCTTTTTCAATCCTTTTTTTCTGCCACATTAAGTAAATACAGTGTTCATACTGTCACAATATTCTCACATCAGCCTTGCCATCTGAAACCAGGTATTACATTGTCATCACCTTCTCTCCCAGCTATCACTTTTGTTGCAATATACTGGAGTTGGCGATTGAGAGGTAAGTTTTGATTTAATGATCTATATCAGTTGAGGGGCCTGGTATCAGGGATGAAATTAAACTGATTTCTTGGGGTCAGATGAATACATAGAGTCAGAGGGCACATACATAGAGAGTTTGTTTCCATACACAAAGTTGGTGATTCCCCCACTTTCCAATTTCAAGAAGTTGTCTGAGACAACTCCATGTATGTAGACAGATAAAATAGTCTAGTGGACAATAATCATATTTCTGTAGTTGTGCCCTCCAAATAAACAGACATGATTCTGAAATAGAATATGATTCCTTACTTATCCCTCTTCTTTTGTTCCTATAATGTAGTCAATCAGCACACAAGAAAATGGGGGGATGATGAGGGTAGTTAATTAAATTTGCAGCTAGAGCTCAGGTTGGCTGTCATTAGATGTACAATTAGGGAAGTACTTCTGCAGCATCATTTACAGTTCCCATTGAATTAATTTCTTACTTTTCTTTCTTCACGCTGACAACTCTTTACTTACATCCTCAGACTTTCTTATTGGGCTTCTTATTCATCTTCTAAGACTCAAAGACTCTATCTAAAACCTTCTTTTGACTCTTCTAATTTGGTAGGAGACTTTCTCTATATCTTCAGTTACTAATCTGTATATTTTACTTAATAAGGTATGTTGAAATAGTCTCTTCATGCATCTACATATGCAGCATATCATACTCTGAGGTTATATTTAGGCCATGGTTATTTAATTAAATTCCCCACTACTTACACCTGTAACTACGAAACCACTTGACATTTCAATGTTTACATGTCCAGATATTAGTCACAAGCCTTATTATCTCATTTAATGTTTTAAATGAAATTATGAGGTATACAGTCTTATTATTTCATTTCACAAGTAAGGAAGCTGAGTCATAGAAATATAACATTCTACCCAAAAATATACAAAAAAGAAATGTTCACCGATTATTTTAGTTCTGCAATATCTGTAACTACAATGTATAGTCAAGTTTTTCTTTTTCAGTGTTACTGAATGAGAATTAGAGTTAGTGTATGAGAATCAAATACTAATCTAGAAACATGGCAGAATGTCTACATCTCCCCATCTTCAGAAAAGTAGTATATTTGGAAAAATGTAAGCTTTGTATCATAAAAAAAATCAAACTGTAAAGCACTCAAATTATGAGTTCAAGATCAAGAACTATTTTCCAAAAATCAATGCAATTTAGCATTTTGGGAAAATAATATAAAATCTAAAAGTTATCACAGGCTGTTTGAAACTATTTTCAAAAATTTATATTTCTATGGGTTTTGATTCTTTGAAGTTCTGATACTTCAAAACGTGAAATAAGTAGCTACATATGTCTTGACATCTTAAAATTAAGAGTAACATTGTTTTAAAAAATGTTATCTTACTTCATTGGCTGACTTAAGGGCTCTCTGCTAGTTATACTCCAATTTCTTTTTGATTTCAAGTGCTAAAAATAATGTATAGTTTTATTTGTTGGGAAATACAATTAAAAAGAAAATATCCTCTCATCTCAGAAAACCTCTCTTACAAACATAAAAGAGAATGAAACAGTTTTATTATTGAATAAGCATTGAAGCAGATTGTGATGTGCATCACAGATAATCTGCTAAGGGATATCTGAATAAAGAAATTTCACCCTTTTATTTACCCAAGAAGTTACAACCCATTACATACACATTCTCAAGCTAAAAAATAACTAGTCCTCAAGTAAGACAACTTGACAGCACCATTTGTCACAACTTACTCTAAATTTACTTGGCAATTGGGGTGACTATTTGTGTCAGTTATTTAGTTTCACACTAAGGAAAAAATAAACTTTTCATATATTTATGACAAGAGTAGTTCTACAACTTGACATCCACTGGTTAGGCTCCTCTCTTACCATAGAAACTAGGAAATAGGGGTGCTCTCTATCTCAGAGAGATGATTTACAGGTCCTTGAGAAAGGTATTTCTGGGTCTTAAAGCTGGCAAAAGGCAAAATTAGCTTTTAAAGGGCTTCATACATTTCAAGGAGATGAGAAAATTAACAATTACAAGTCTCCTAATATAAAGGCTCTAGGAGAAAGAGGATGTCTCCCTTATTTTCAACAAGGAGAATTAAGCTTATTATTTTCCATCTGTATTTGTCCTTACATTTTTTTGTTTTTTACATACATACAAACATGGTAAAGTTAGCAACAGTAAGGCAGTAAGTCAGGTGAAGGCAGATTACATCATTAACACAAAAGAAAAATTAGTTTGTGACTTCAATTCACCTGATTGCTGTCATCACTTAATGAGTATACTAGAAAAACACTTGACTCTTCAATTAAGTTGAAGAGTCTCTTCTGCTTGTAGAAGTGAAAAAACTTTCACATGATATTTGATGAGTATTTGGTGAATTTTCTTCAAGAATAATAAAATTTGTTTTGAAATTTTGTTTGTAAAAATGCTCTGTCGCTACCACTTTAGTATTGATTGTACTATAATTACCTAATGAAAACTAGGTAAGTCAATTGACCATACCAAATGCCTAGGACATTGTAAATCTGAGTAGACTAGAAACATGTTGTTGATATGGCCAATAAAATTAATCTTCACAGAGAAGAAAACAATATTCAATGAGCCTTAAATCAAGTAACCAGTTGAAAGGGTTTTTAATTTCTGTATGGTTTATATTTCATGGTTAATTTAGCTTAATTTGTTACTTTAAACCAGGTTTATTTTCATACTCATGTGTTCCTACTTGATAAAATGCTGTAGTATGACCATGGCAATAAAAATAAAGCCCATTATTTCCTTTTATAATCCTCAAATTAGAAAAAATGCTCATAAACCTGCTGTACAGTGTGCACTATTTCAGCTAGCAATAGAGTTTTGCCGGTCAGCTGGTACTCAGTCAGTAATGAAAAAGGCTGCCTGGGTAATGCTGTTATTAGATTTGAAAAATCCCAAACACTGAACCTAATATTGCATTGATGGAGAGATAGCAAGCATGTGATAGATAAGCTAGGCAATCAGGCATTTAATTCAAGGAAGGTTTAACAGTACACAATACACATAATTTACAAAAGTGAATAAAGCATATCAAAGGACTTCCAGGTTCCAATCCACATGTAAGGAACTTGGAATTCACTGTTCCCTCCAAACAGGTGAAAAGCAGATCAGATTGAAAAGTAAACAACCATTCTATCATCCATAAGAGAGGTAAAAACACAGAGCAAATGCTGCCCCCAAGGCCAGAAAGACAGGGGAATACAGGGAGTCATGGCTTACCTTACTGGAGTAAAGACTGATGAGCAGAAACCTCCAAGGAACCAGTACCAAGGCAGGAAAAGCTGAACTGTAATCGAAGAATTGCTGCATGCCCAGTGTGAACAATTCTGAGACAGAAAAACTTCAAGAGGGCTCAGTCAGAGAAGAGCTCCACATTTCTGTGAGATTTACCTCCAGGAGCTGAACCAGGTTCTCACAATAAATACGGGAGAAAAATCCCTTCCTGCTTCCGGCAAGAGAAGGGGAAAAGAAACTATTTCGAAATACAACAGAGCACTCTGCTCTTCTTAAAAAGGTCTGTGCTCAGGAGAAACTGGTTAACCAGAGCCTAACCTGTTACAGTATTATCAGAGCTTAACTGACTTGGGGGGAGGAGAAATGCCCAATTCCAGCCCACTCCAGCTGTCTTCTCCCACCTGACAGGAAAGAAAAAAAAAAAAAAACCTGAGAAACACTTGTAAATTTCACAAACAGAGTGGCAAGGGCTCAGTAAAAGACTATGACTTAATCATTGGACTGTAGAATGCTTCTCCTCCCTCACACATCACCACATTATTATAGGTTGATTTATAGCAGTTCTTTTCACCCAGTACATCATTTCTACCTATCAAGAAAAAATGGCAAGGCATATTAAAAAGCAAAAAACACAGTCTGAAGAGACAGAGCAAGCATCAGAGCAGAAATGGCAGGGATGTTGGAATTATTGGACTGAGGGATTTAAAATAACTCAGGTAAATATGCTAAGGTCTCTAATGGATAAAGTAAACAGCATGCAAGAACAAATGAGCAATAAATCAGAGAGAAAGAATAACTAAGAAAGAACCAAAAAGATATACTCAGGATGAAAATTATTGCAACAGAAATAAGATTGACTTTGATGGGCTTATTAGTAAACTGAGCACAGCTGAGGAAAGAATACTGCAATTGGGAATATCTTCTTAGAAACTTTTAAAGCTAAAAAGCAGAAAGAACAAAGACTTAAAAAAAAAAAAAAAAAACAGCATATCCCAGGCCTGTGGGACAAACTACAAAAGAAGAAACATGTGTCTAATGGGAATACCCAAAGGAGAAGAAAGAGAAAAAAGAAGAAATATTTGAAATAATAATAAATGAGAATTTTCCAAATTAATATCAGACACCAAGCCACAGATCAAGGAAGCACAGAGAACACAAAACAGGAAAATTGGAACAAAAAATAGGTATAGTTTTTTGACTATACCTAGGCATATCATTTTCAAACTACAGAAAATAAGGGGAACAAAATTTGTAGAGGAATAAAGATTTGAATTCTATCCAACATATCCTCAGAAAGCATGCAAGTAAGAAGAGAGTGGGGCTTCCCTGGTGGCGCAGTGGTTGAGAGTCCGCCTGCCGATGCAGGGGATACGGGTTCGTGTCCCGGTCTGGGAAGATCCCACATGCCGTGGAGCGGCTGGGCCCGTGAGCCATGGCCGCTGAGCCTGCTCGTCCGGAGCCTGTGTTCCACAATGGGAGAGGCCACAACAGTGAGAGGCCCACATACCGCAAAAAAAAAAAAAAAAAAAAAAGAAGAGAGTGAAGTGAAATATTTAGTGTTGAGAGAAAAAAAAAACAAAAACTACCAACATAGAATTTTGTACCCTGCAAAATTATCCTTCAAACTTGAAGGAGAAATAAAGATGTTCTCAGACAAACAAAAATTGAGGGGATTTGTTGCCAGTATACCTGTCTTGCAAGAAATATTAAAAGTTCTTCAGAAAAAAAAAGAAAAAAATGTCTTAAAGTTCTTTAGAGAGAAGGAAAATGAAATATGTCAGAAACTCCAATCTACATTAAAAAAGGAAGAGAACTAAAGAAGGAATATTTGAGGTAAAATTAAAAACATATATATTTTTCTTACTCTTAATTGATCTAAAAAATAATAGTTCATTCAAAATAATAATACCAACAATGTATTTTATATGTGTGTGTGAGTAAGCTTATGTATGCTTATATATAAATGAAATGAATGATACCAATGACACAAGAGACAGGAGAGAGGAACTAGTATTATTTTGTTATTTTAAGGCACTCACATTACCTGTGAAGTGGTTTAATATTATTTCAAAGTGGACTTGGATTAGTGTTGAGTATATATTGCAAATTCTAGGGCAACCACTAAGGAAAAGTAACAAAACAAAACAAAACAAAACAAAGTATAGCTGATATGCTAAGAAAGAAGAGAAAATGGAATCATATAAAATGTTCACTTAAAACCACAAAAATGCAGAAAAAGTGGAAGATAAAAATAGGAACAAGGACAATAGAAAACAGTAACAAATATGATATTAATCCAAAAATTTAATAATCCCTTTGCATGTCAGTAGACTACATGCACTAATTAAAAGACACTGCCAGAGTGGATCAAAAAACACTACCAAACTACCTGTTGTCTACAAGAAATCCACTTGAAATATAAAGACACATATAGGTTAAAAGTAAATGATGGAGATAAACATACCATGCTTACACTAATTAAAAGAAAGCAGGAGCAGCTATCAATATATTAATTTCAGACAGAGTGGACTTTAAGTAAGGAAAACTATCAGGGATAAATAGGGGCATTACATAATGATAAAGGCATTAATTCTCCAACAAGACATAACAGTCCTTAATTTATATGCACTCAACAACAGAACATGAAACTACATGAGGCAAAAACTGATAGAAATGGAAGGAGAAAGACATGAATCCACTGTCATAGTTGGAGAGCTCTAACAGAAATGGACAGATCCAGCCAGGCAGGAATTCAATTAAGGCATAGCTGAAGTCAACAATATCATCAATCAACTAGATATAACTAATATCTATAGACAGCTTCATCCAACAAGAGCAGAATCCATATTCTTCTCAAGCATACAGGGAACATTCACCAATATAGAACACATTCTGAATCATAAAACATTCTTTAACACATTTAAAGAATAGAAATCATATAATGTCTGCTTTCAGGCCACAGTGAAATTTAAACTAGAAATCAATAACAGAAAGATAACTGGAAAATCCCAAAATACACAGAGATTAAACAACACACTTATAAATAACACATGGGTGAAAAGAAAACTCAGGAGAAATTTTAAAATATTTTGAACTAAATAAATTGAAAACACAAGTTAACAAAATTTATGGGGTTTAACAAAAGTGATGTTTAGAGGGAAATTTACAACACTGAATTCACATATTAGAAAAGAACAAATATCTAAAATCAGAAATCTAACTTTGGGAAATTAGAAAAAAAGAAAAAATTAAATACAAAATAAGTAGAAGAAAAGAAAGAATAAGAATTAGAGCAGAAATCAATAAAGCTGAAAATAGTAAATCAATAGGGAAAATCAAAACCTGGTTCTTTGAAAAGGTCAATAAAATTGATAAACCTCTAGCCAGGCTAACCAAAGAAAAAAAAAAAGCACATAAATTACTAATATCAGAAATGAAAGAAAGGACATCACTACAGATCCTATGGACATAAAAAGGATAATAAAGAATATTATGAACAACTCTATGCTCACAAATTAGAAAACCTAGGTGAAATGGAGAAATTCTTTGAAAGACACAATTTATCAAAACTCTTATTATGATAAGAAATAGTCACTCTGAATCTATAGAGCTACAATAATCAAGACAGTGTGGAATTCATAAAAGAATAGACTAATAGATCAATGGACCAGAACAAAGACCCCAGAAATAAACCTACATAATAGAGTCAACATATCTTTGACAAGGAAGGAAAGACAATGCCATGAAGTAAAGATAGTCTTTCCAACAAATGGTGCTGTAACAACTGGACTTCCATATCAGGAAGAAACAAAAAGGAAAGAAAGAAAGAAATAAAAAGAAGGAAGGAAGGAAGGAAGGAAGGGAGGAAGTAAAGAAAGAAAGAAAGAAAGAAGAGAAAAAAGAAATTTAGACACAGACCTTACACCCTTCACAAAAATTAACTCAAAATGGATCTTAGACCTAACTGGAAAATTCAAAACTATAAAACTCCTAGAAGATAACACAGGAGAAAATGTAGATGACCTTCAGTATGGCAATGACTTTTTAGATACAACACAAAAAACATGATTCATGACAGGATAATTAATATAGACTTCAGTAAAATTAAAAACTTCTAGTCTGTGAAAGACAAGGTCAAGAAAATGAGAAGATAAGCTACAGACTGGGATAAAATCTTTGCAAAAAACATATCTGATAAAGAACCATTATCCAAAATAAACAAATACTTAATACTCAACAATAAGGAAGAAAACAACCCAATTAAAAAATGGGCCAAAGACTTTAACAGACACCTCACTAAAGAAAATATTCAGATAGTAAAGACGTATATGAAAAAATACTCCACTTTCTATATCATCAGAGAAATACAAATTAAAACAATGTGACACCACTACACACCTATTAGATTGGCTAATATCAAGAACATTAAAAACATCAAAAACTGGTGGGAATGTGTAGCAACAGTAACTCTCATTCACAGCTGGTAGGAATGCAAAGTGGTACAGCCACTTTGGAAGAGAGTTTTGTATTTGTTTTGCTTTGTTTTTAACAGAAACCAAACATACTCTGCCATATGATCTAACAATTTTGCTCCTTGGTATTGACCCAAAGAAGTTGAAAATTTATGTGCAAACCTATACACATTTATAGCAGCTGTATTCATAATCATCAAAATTTAGAAGGAACTAAGATGTCTTTCAGTAGGTGAACAGGTAAATAAACTGTGGAATATTCAGACAATGGAATATTTTTCAACATTAAAAATAAATGAGAGGTGTCCTCTCCTCTGGTGAGACAGGGAGAGGAGACGCTCTCCTCAGCTCCTTGCCTGAGTGGGCAAGTCAGGCTGTAGGGCCAGCAGAAATCCTCGTTTGAGGGTCCCACCGAATTCCCCGGTCAGAGTGCTGCAGCTGAGCGGAACGGCTGCTTGGGACTACTGCTCAGGTGCTGCAGAAAGCCTTCTTGGAATCTGACATGTTATCACTTTGGGTCTGTTGTCCATCTGCTTTTGACTTACACACATGAAGGCTAAACTGTCCCAGTCTCTGAACTGAAGAGAACCAACACTATTAGCATATCTCTCACCACAATGAGGGCAAGGTATTTCAATGAAGAGTATCAGGAGGACATCTACAAATCCCAGACTGGCATGTGTAAGTTCTGAGGAATGGTGGAATAACCCAATGTACCTGGGTGACCTTTGGAGACAGCTGAGACAGAGCTACAAAAGGGAAGTGGCTGACACCCAACTCATAGCCCATCTTCTCCAGCCATGTGGCTGACAGGGTCTTGGTGCTCTGGCCAGCTGTCAGGTCTGAGCCTCTGAGGTATGAGAGCCAAATTAAGAACACTGGTCCACCAGACACCTCCTGGCCACATGTAATATCAATCAACAAGAGCTCTCCCAGAGATCTCAGTCTCAACGCTAAGACACAGCTCCACTCAACGACCAGCAAACTACAGTATTGGACACCCCATGCCAAACAACTAGGAAAACAGGAAACAACCCGACCCATTAGCAGAGAGGCTGCCTAAAATCATACTAAGTTCACAGACATCCCATAACACACCACTGGACACAGTACTGCCATCAGAAAGATGAGATCCAACCTCATCCACCAGAACACAGGCACCAGTCCCCTCCACCAGGAAGCCTACACAACCCAATGAACCAATCTTACCCACTGGGGTCAGACAGGAAAAAAAAATGGGAACTACGAAACTGCAGCCTGGGAAAAGGAAACCCCAAACACAGTAAGTTAAGCAAAATGAGAAGACGGAGAAATACACAGCAGATGAAGGAGCAAGGTAAAAACCCACCAGATCAAACAAATGAAGAGGTAAAAGGCAGTACACCTGAAAAGGAATTCAGAGTAATGATAGTAAAGATGATCAAAAATCTTGGACATAGAATTGAGAAAATACAAGAAACGTTTAACAAGGACCTAGAAGAACTAAACAGCAAACAATGATGAACAACACAATAAATGAAATTAAAAATTCTCTAGAAGGAATCACTAGCAGAATAACTAAGGCAGAAGAACGGATAAGTGACCTGGAAGATAAAATAGTGAAAATAACTACCACAGAGGAGAGTAAAGAAAAAAGAATGAAAAGAATTGAGGACAGTCTCAGACAACTCTGGTGCATTTAATTGCACCAACATTCGAATTATAGGTGTCCCAAAAGAAGAAGAGAAAAAGAAAGGGACTGAGAAAATATTTGAAGAGATTACAGATGAAAACTTCCCTAATATGGGAAAGGAAATAGTCAATCAAGTCCAGGAAGCACAAAGAGTCCCATACAGGATAAATCCAATGAGAAACCTGACAAGACACATATTAATCAAACTATCAAAATTTAGATACAAAGAAAAAATATTAAAAAAGCATCAAGGGAAAAGCAACAAATAACATACAAGGGAATCTCCATAAGGTTAACAGCTGAATTTTCAGCAGAAACTCTGCAAGCCAGAAGGGTGTGACAGGACATAATTAATGTGATGAAAGGGAAAAACCTACAACCAAGATTACTCTAACCAGCAAGGATCTCATTCAGATTTGGCAGAGAAATTAAAACCTTAAAGAAAAGCAAAAGCTAAAAGAATTCAGCACCCAAACCAGTTTTACAACATATGCTAAATGAACTTCTCTAGGCAGGAAATACAAGAGAAGGAAAAGACCTACAATAACAAACCTAAAACAATTAAGAAAATGGCAATAGAACAACCCATGTTGATAATTATCTTAAGTGTAAATGGATTAAATGTTCCAAACAAAAGACAGAGAAGGTGTGATACAAAAACAAGAACCATATATGTGCTGTCTACAGGAGACCCAGAAAAAGATATTCCATGAAAATGGAAATCAAAAGAGAGTTGGAGTAGCAACTCTCATAACAGAAATAATAGACTTTAAAATAAAGGCTATTACAAGAGACAAAGAAGGACACTACATAATGATCAAGAGATCAATCCAAGAAGAAGATATAACGATTGTATTTATTTATTTACCCAACATAGGAGCACTTCAACCATAAGGCAAATGCTAAAAACCATAAAAGGGGAGATTGACAGTAATACAATCATAGTAGGGGACATTAACACCCCCCTTTCACCAATGAACACATCATCCAAAATGAAAATAAATAAGAAAACACAAGCTTAAAATGACAAATTAAACAAGATGAACTTAATTGATATTTATAGGACATTCCATCCAAAAACAACAGAATACACTTTCTTCTCAAGTGCTCATGGAATATTCTTCAGGAGAGATCATATCATGGGTCACAAATGAAGCCTTCATAAATTTAAGAAAATTGAAATCATATAAAGTATTTGTTCCAACCACAACGCTATGAGACTAGATATCAATTACAGGAAAAGCACTAAAAAATACAAACACATGGGGGCTAAAAATAAACTGCTAAATAACCAAGAGATCATGGAAGAAATCAAAGAGGAAATCAAAAAATACCTAGAAAAAAATGACAATGAAAACACGATGACCCAAAACCTGTGGGACACAGCAAAAGCAGTTATAAGAGGGAAGTTTATAGCAATACAATCCTACCTCAAGAAACAAGAAACATCTCAAATAAACAACCTAACCTTACACCTAAAGCACTTAGAGAAAGAAGAACAAAAAAAATCCCAAAGTTAGCAGAAGGAAAGAAATCATAAAGATCAGACCAGAAATAAATGAAAAAAAATGAAGGAAACCATAACAAAGATGAATAAAACTAAAAGCTGGTTCTTTGAGAAGATAAACAAAAGTGATAAACCATTAGCCAGACTCATCAAGAAAAAAAGGGAGAAGACTCAAATCAATAGAATTAGAAATAAAAAAGAAGTAACAACAGACACTGCAGAAATACAAAGGATCATGAGAGATTACTACAAGCAACTACATGCCAATAAAATGGACAACCTGGAAGAAATGGACAAATTCGTAGAAAAGCACAACCTTCTGAGACTGAACCAGGAAGAAATAGAAAATAGAAACAGACCAATCACAAGCACTGAAATTGAAACTATGATTAAAAATCTTCCAACAAACAAAAGCCCAGGACCAGATATCTTCACAGGCGAATTCTGTCAATATTTAGAGAAGAGCTAACACCTATCCTTCTCAAACTCTTCCAAAATATAGCAGAGGGAGGATCATTCCCAAACGTGTACTTTGAGACCACCATCACCTTGATACCAAACACAGACAAAGATGTCACAAAGAAAGAAAACTAAAGGCCAATATCACTGATGAATATAGATGCAAAAATCCTCAACAAAATACTAGCAAACAGAATCCAACAGCACATTAAAAGGATCATACACCATGATCAAGTGGGATTTATCTCAGGAATTCAAGGATTCTTCAATATTTGAAAATCAATCAATGTGATACACCATATTAACAAATTGAAGAATAAAAACCATATGATCATCTCAATAGAGGCAGAAAAAGCTTTTGACAAAATTCAACACCCATTTATGATAAAAACTATCCAGAAAGTGGGCATAGAGGGAAGCTATCTCAACATAATAAAGGCCATATATGACAAATCCACAGCAAACATCATTCACAATGGTGAAAAACTGAAAGCATTTCCACTAAGATCAGGAACAAGACAAGGATGTCCACTGTCACCACTATTAGTCAACATAGTCTTGGAAGTCCTAGAGACAGCAATCAGAGAAGAAAAAGAAATAAAAGGAATCCAAATTGGAAAATAAGAAGTAAAACTGGCACTGTTTGCAGATGACATGATACTATACATAGAGAATCCTAAAGATGCCACCAGAAAACTACTAGAGCTAATCAATGGCTTTGGTAAAGTTGCAGGATACAAAATTAATGCACAGAAATCTCTTGCATTCCTATATACTAATGATGAAAAATCTGAAAGAGAAATTAAGGAAACACTCGCATTTACCATTGCAACAAAAAGAATAAAATATTTAGGAATAAAACTACCTCTGGAGGTAAAAGACCTGTATGCAGAAAACTATAAGACGCTGAAGAAAGAAATCAAAGATGACACAAACAGATGGAGAGATATACCATATTCTTAGATTGGAAGAATCAATATTTTGAAAAGGACTATACTACCCAAAGCAATCTACAGATTCAATGCAATCCCTGTCAAATTTCCAGTGGCATTTTTTACAGAACGAGAACAAAAAAATCTTAAGATTTGTATGGAGAGAAAAAAGACCCTGAATAGCCAAAGCAATCTTGAGGGAAAAATGTGGAACTGGAGGAATCAGACTCCCTGACTTCAGACTATACTATAAAGCTATAGTAATAATGACAGTATGGTACTGGCACAAAAACAGAAATATAGATCAATGGAACAGGATAGAAAGCCCAGAGATAAACCCACGGGCAACTAATCTATGACAAAGGAGGCAAGGATATACAATGGAAAAAAGACAGTCTCTTCAATAAATGGTGCTGGGAAAATTGGATAGTTACATGTTACAGAATGAAATTGGACAACTCCCTAAAATCATACACAAAAAAAACCTCAAAATGGATTAGAGACCTAAATGTAAGACTGGACACTATAAAACTCTTAGAGGAAAACATAGGCAGAACACTCTATGACATAAATTGCAGCAAGATATTTTTCAACCCACCTTCTTGAGTAATGGAAATAAAAATAAAATAAACAAATGGGATGTAATGAAACTTAAAAGCTTTTGCACAGCAAAGGAAACCATAAACAAGATGAAAAGACAATCCACAGAATGGGAGAAAATATTTGCAAGTGAATCAACAGAAAAAGGATTAATCTCCAAGACATATAAACACCTATGCAGTTCAATATTTAAAAAACAAACAATCCAATCAAACAATGGGCAGAAGACCTAAATATACATCTCTCAAAAAAAGACATATAGATGGCTAAGAGACACATGTAAAGCTGCTCAACATCACTAATTATTAGAGAAATGCAAATCAAAACTATAGTGAGGTATCTCCTCACACCAGTTAGAATGGGCATCATCAGAAAATCTACAAAGAACAAATGCTGGAGAGGGTGTGGAGAAAAGGGAACCCTCTTGCACTGTTGGTGGGAATGTAAATAGACACAGTCACTATGGAGAACAGTATGGAATTTCCTTAAAAAACTAAAAGTAGAAAGAAAAAAAAAAACTAAAAATAGAATTACCATATAACCCAGCAATCCCACTACTGGGCATATACTCTGACAAAACCATAATTCAAAAGGACACATTCACCCCAATGTTCATTGCAGCACTATTTACAATAGCCAGGTCATGGAAGCAACCTAAACGCCCATCGACAGATGAATGGATAAAGAAGATGTGGGACATATATACAATAGAATATTACTCAGCCATAAAAAGGAACAAAATTGGGTCATTTGTAGAGACGTGGATGGATCTAGAGACTGTCATACAGAGTGAAGTAAGTCAGAAAGAGAAAAACAAATATCACGTATTAATGCATATATGTGCAACCTAGAAAAATGGTACAGATGAACCAGTTTGCAAGGCAGAAATAGAGACACAGATGTAGAGAGGAAACATATGGACACCAAGCGGGAAAAGCGGGGGTGTTGGTAGTGGTGGGATGAACTGGGAGATTGGGATTGACATATATACACTAATATGTATAAAATAGATAACTAATAAATGTCTGCTGTAAAAAAATTTTAAAAACTAGGGGCTTCCCTAGTGGCGCAGTTGTTGGGAGTCCGCCTGCCGATGCAGGGCATACGGGTTTGTGCCCCGGTCCGGGAAGATCCCACATGCCGCAGAGCGGCTGGGCCCGTGAGCCATGGCTGCAAAACCTGCGCATCCAGAGCCTGTGCTCCGCAACAGGAGAGGCCACAACAGTGAGAGGCCCATGTAATGCAAAAAAAAAAAAAAAAAATTAAAAATACTAAAATTTAATAAATAAGGAAAATACTACCTAAAAAAAATGCAATGAATTAAAAGATTCTCATATTTATCCTACTAAGTTGATCTCTACTCTTCCTATTTAATAGGTACATTTGTTACAGAGTAAATAGCAAAAACCAAATTTTATAAATGAATAATGTAAAATTTTCTTTTAACCTCACACTGTTTTGAATGCACTCTTAAATATATTGACCTAATATCACAGTCTTTCTTTGTAGACATTTTGGTAATGGTATAAGAATATGCATTCTATGTTCAATGTGATATCTTCTCTTTGGTTTATTTAATTCCTCCATTCATTCACAATAATTCCTCCCTCTTAGGGCATTCACCGCAAGCACTGAGTTGTGTAAAAGCAAAAAATAATTATGAGTCCATTATTATATGTATCCATATAGTTAAATAACATTTAAGCTAAATCAATTAAAAAGGCTGCTGTTGGTTAGATTACTAATGAACCTCTATTTTCCAGTTTCTTCCTCCTTTGAGTCGGCCCAGAAGTCTTTAGCAGCAGAAAGAGAAGGCAATCAATTTACCGAGTTGCCACTATCTTCTAACTCTAAGGAAGGAAAGCCACCAAGTGAATAGTCTCTGTCAGTTAGAATGGGAAAGGCAATGGGGATTTATAAACATTTAATTCATCTACCCTAATTAGAACCACACCGTCATCAACAACAACAAAAATTATCAAGCAGCTGTCTTTGTCAGGATACTCATTTTCCGGGAAGTTATATTCATTTTTTAACCACTCGTATCAGTTTTCTAGGGTTGCCATAACAAAATAACAGATTGGGCAGCTAATACAACAGAAATTTATTTCCTCATAGTCCTGGAGGCTACAAGTCTGAGATGAAGGAGTGGGCACAGCTGGTTTCTTCTAAAGCCTTTCTCCTTGACTTACAGATGGCCAGCTTCCTCTGGTATCTTCACGTAATCGTACGTGTGTGTGTGTGGGGGGGGTGGTCTGTATTCTAACCTTCTTTTCTTATAAAGACACTGATCATACTGAACTAAGGTCCACCTGGAAGACCTAATTTTACTTTAATTTCCTCTTTAATGGCCCTACCTCCAATACAGTCATATTCTGAGGTACTGGGGTTAGGACTTCAACATACGAATTTTGTGTTGACACAATTCAGCTCACAACATCCCTTGAACTTTTCTTCCTCCATATAACTGCTTTCTTAGCTTATATTAAAACCTTTCCCAAACTCCATGACAATCTCTCCTTAAAAAATGATTTAACTAATTTTGTGCTGTGCACCTGCTTCCCTTTTTCTTAATTTTATTTTTTTGATTACTCAGGAAAAAAGCTCTTGAAACTCACAAATTTGAGTGATGCTTACCCTAGTCTTGGCTGGACCTTACACTCTCTTATTCTAAGTTTGATTTTGTTACACTTCACATTTGTAGTTACAGGAAATAATTTTTTGTGTGGCTCCTGCCTCTTTCTCAGAATTGTTCTCCTAAACCATGATCTTATTTATAACATTTCTAAGGACAACCACATAACTGTTCCTGTATAAACCTTTCACATAAATTTTATCCTTAACATCTGTATTTTCCCCTTTAATAAAATAAGTTTTTCTCCTTATCAATAATACCCAACACTGAATATTGCATGATGGGAAATTGAGAAGGAATGTAAAAGTATAGCAGTTGATTCTAGTGTATAGTACTGTTTATAGCCACAAAGCCAGGTTGCTATGGTAGCCTTTAAGTCTTAGCAACTGAATCATTTTTAAGATTTAGGATCAGGCATTCTAGAAGCAATGTTAACTAAGTCTTTTCAGTTGAAATGGCATTAGAAAGGCAAAGATGGAATTATAAGGGAAGTCCTAGAGACAGGTAACCACATGTAGTAAAGGGTGGGAAGTTAAGGCATAACTGCAGTTATTCAGTATGGTTAAAACATCGGTTTTTGGCAAGAGATGGGGCTCAAGCATTAGGCAGATCCCAGTTCATTAAGGAGTTTACACTTTATTCATCCTGAAGATAAGAAGAGTGATCTAGGAACAAGTCATTAGTCACCAACACAACAAAAACAAAAACAAAAAACAAAAAATCAATCCATCTGCTAATGATAGAAGTTTCTTACTCTTGAGAGTCTTCTCTCAAAAGAAACCCGTAGAGTCTAGTGGACAAATGAACAAGTGTTTGTCACATTCTGGATTGTTGGATGATTGTTCAGGAGGGTGGCATTATAGAATAGAGAGGTTGATTTACCAGAAAGTGCTAAAAGTAAATAAGACAAACAATTTAAGACAAGACTTGGGAGTTCTACATATTTCTGACAAAACCTCCACACTTCCTACCCATCCACTACTGAGTTTCATCATCTTCTCCCCATTATGGAACAGTCACCTCAGTGTCCAAGGAACTCCAGGGTCTTAAGACATCCAAGTCATTCCTCAACAAACAGGCTCACCCCCACTCAGTTCTATAAATCCTCTAATCTGACTCCATTTCCAAACTCCTGCAATTATTCCACTGTGTTCTCAAAGGCCAAATTCCCTTTGTCTTCATATTCTTTTTACTGTTCCATTTCCTTCTTGCTCTTAGGAATGCAAGCTCCTTCCTGACAACATTCTTTCTCTTTACCTCTTTTCAGTGGTGACTGGTTGCTCTCTCTCACTGTTCATAACACTGGGCCAGAAGGTGAAGTACAGTAGGTGCCTCTTTGCCACTGGCTGCTCACTTGTGCTTCCAGACCACTTTCCTCCTTACTTCAATCCTTTTCCCAAATGCTTTAGGTTCATTTCATTGGATGATTTCACCACTGCCCCTCTCTGAGTATTCCTTTAGTATTGATATAATGTTCTACAGAAGTTAATTTATTTATTATAGTGCGATATAGGTGGATGATAGATTAGATAGATAGGATAGATCATTTTAGTTAGTCAGATTGTTCAAATCTTCTATTTCCAAATTGACTTACTGCTCCTTGTCTTATTTACTGAGAGATGTGTTATTCATCCCTCACAATGATAGTGCATTTTTCTAATACTCCTTTTAGTTCTCTCAACTTGTCAGTCGGGCATTATTATTAAATGCATGCAAGCTTAGACACATTGTGGCTTTTTGGTGAATGAAAGCATATGCCCACACAAAGACTCATATATAGCTATTCCTAACAGCTTTTTGAATTCCCCCAAATCATAGAAACTTTTTGTAATACCTCCAAACTGGAGAGAGCCCGAACTTTCATCAACAGGTAAATGGATAAACACATTATAGTAGTATAGGCATACTATGGGGTACTAATAAGAAATAAAAAGTAACAAACACATGAAAAGATGCTCAACATGACATATTATTAGAGAAATGCAAATCAAAACTACAATGAGGTATTACCTCACACTGATCAGAATGGCCATAATCAAAAAATCTACAAACAATAAATGCTGGAAAGGGTATGGAGAAAAAGGAACTCTCCTACTGTTAGTGGGAATGTAAATTGGTAAAGCCACTAAGGAGAACAGTGTGGAGGTTCCTTAAAGCACTAAAAATAGAAATACCATGTGAGGGACTTCCCTGGTGGCACAGTGGTTAAGAACTGGCCTGCTAATTCAGGGGACATGGGTTCGATCCCTGGTCCGGGAAGATCCTACATGCTGCAGAGCAGCTAAGCCCATGCACCACAACTACTGAGCCTGTGCTCCAGATCCCGTGATCCAAAACTACTGAGGCCGCGTGCTGCAACTACTGAAGCCCACATGCCTAGAGCCTGTTCTCTGCAACAAGAGAAGCCACCGACAAATGAGAAGCTTGGGCACTGCAGTAAAGTGTAACCCCCACTCACTGCAACTAGAGAAAGCCTGTGCACAGCAATGAAGACCCAACGCAGCCAATAAATTAATAAGTACACACATACATACATACATACATAAAAGAAATACCATACGACCCAGCAATCCCATTCCTGGGTGTATACCTGAAGAAAACCATAATTCTAAAAGAGACATGCAACCCAATGCTCATTGCAGCACTATTTACAATAGCCAGGATATTAAAGCAACATAAATGTCCATCAACAGATGAATAGATAAAGAAGATGTGGTATATATATATATATATATATATATATATATATATATATATATACACACACACACATATACACACACACTATGGAATATTACTCAGCCATATAAAGGAACAAAATCATGCCATTTGCAGAGACAGGGATGGACCTAGAGACTGTCATATAGAGTGAAGTAAGTCAGAAAGAGAAAAACAAATATCATATAATATCGCTGATATGTGGAATCTAGAAAAATGGTACAGAAGAACTTATTCACAAAGCAGAAATAGAGACACCGATGTAGAGAACAAATGTATGGATACCAAGATAAGGAGGTGGGGTGGGATGAATTGGGATTGACATATATATACTACTATATATAAAAAAGTAACTAATGGGAACTTGCTGTATATATAGCAAGCACAAGGAACTCTACTTAATGCTCTGTGGTGACCTAAATGGGAAGGAAATCCAAAAAGGAGGGGATATATGTATATGTATAGCTGATTCACTTTGCTGTACAGAGAAACTAACACAACATTGTAAAGCAACTATACTCCACTAAAAATTAATTTAAAAAAATAAATAAAAGCCCAAGGGAAAATAAACAGCAAAAATATTAATAGTTTTATGAGGTTAAAATAAATTTATAAGAAATTAACCATTGAGGAAAAGGAAATTCATCTGTAAAAATAGTTTTAAATTGCCTAAGCTTTTGACTTACTAAATCTAAAAATGTCTCCTGGATTTTCACAGAAGAAAAAAATCTTTCTGTGTTATTTGGGAAAAAGGGGGCAGGAACCCCTCACAACTTTTGCAGGCTCCTTCTGCTAATTTCAGAAAGGTTGACTCTTCTACTACAGGGTCACAATATCAGGCTAATATTACAAAGAAATTTGCTGTAGTCTAACATAAACTCAAATATTTTCAAACCTGCCCACCCAAAAAGGTAACAAAGTACTGATAGATACAACTTGAATGAATCTCAACATTATTATGCTAAGGGAAAAATCCAGACAAAAAGAGTACATACTATTTTTATTCTGTTTATATAAAATTCTAGAAAAGGCATACTAATAAACACACAGGATATATTTAACTTGGGTATAAGGAGAAAGGGATTACTAATGGGTAAAATGGAACTTTTAGAGATAAATATATTTATTATCTTGATTGTGGTGATGGTTTCAAGGTGTATGTATACCTGTGTTGAACTCATCAAATAGTTCCCTTTACATTAAAAAATATATTTCAATGTCAGGTTTATTGAATGTCAGATGTACCTCAATAAAACTGTAGAATTAATTAATAATTACTGCTTTCTTGTAATTTTATAATACTGTCCTCTGCAGGATAAATTCCAAGCTCTTTAGCAGCAGATGCTAAGCTCTAATCTCACTGAACAACTTCCCATTCCCCAATAAAATAACTTTTTCTAATGCAAAGGAATATTTACCTGAGATAAAGGAGTATCTCTTCTGTAGTATTAGAACTTATTCTTGTAGGTTCAATAGTTCTTTTTGGGGGGAGGGTTGTTTCTTTTTTTAGGTGAAGTAAAAGAGGGGGCTTTCATAAAATCTTCCAGGTAGGGATAATAGCATGTTTAAAAAGCATGATGGCCTAGAAGAAGATGATATGTAAAGGAGTAGTACTAGCGAATCAAAGAAACTAATTTGTTTTGATGTCTCCATCAGTGAGAAAATATTAACCTGAAGGGGCAATACTTGGCTATTACGTATAATTCATGTTCCTATTAGACCTTCAGACTTGCTATTTCACAAAATTTGATCTGAAAAAACAAATACTCAGTTTCCCAATTACTTACAATTGTAAGCTATAAAAGTACAGGTAAAATATTATAGACTTAGTAAAAATAAAAACAAATATAATGAAATGAAGTCATTTTCTAAAATATTTTGCTAAACATCATAATTATCTCAAATTATAGTGTAGAAGATATATTTGATAACTTGAGTAGTAATCACTAATATTTCAAAGAACTTACTAGCATGCTTTGAGGGTAAGATTACAAGTTGTTTAAGAATAGTTTGTTTTTAGGAGTTAAATTTTATTCCAACTAAGTAATTAGAAATTCAACTTCATTTTTGCTGAATAGACAATCTTTAGAAAGAAATACAAAACTACACCTCTGACTCTTTAAAGGTTCTTCAGTATTTTTCATCAAGCAGAATTATTACCATAGTGTCATCACAAATGTGATTAATTGCATTCTGTAAACCCGAAATTCTCCTACAAGTCCAATTGTTTTTGACATTACTTTCTCACCGTCCCATTATATAAATAGGCTGCTAATTATAAGTAATGAAACAATTTATTCTCCCATACAGGAAAATTAACAAATGTTATTATAAGAATACATTCTCATTTTATGTTTAAACTTGTGAAAAATGAAAAATGAACCAGTTCATTTCACAATATAGAAACCAGTTGTTTTAAGTAGTTCAATAGCTTAAGTCTTATATAAAGAGGTATAGAATAGCAAGCCCATTGCCTAACTATCCAAACAGGAGTTCAGGCAGCTATAGGATGTGTCAACACAGAAGATGTCAGAACCATAAATACAGTAATCTTGGTATTGGTTGAAAGTCTGAAAATACATGAAATATTTTGAGACAGTTATAATGATCCAGTGAGAGTTTGGGAATTCATTTGTTGTTTTTTCCTCACTAAAATTAAGCTCCACAAGAACATAATTTTTGTTCATCGCCCTAGTCCAGTGGCCAGAACAGTGCATGACAAAGAGCACTCAGTAAATATTTGCTGAAAGAATGGATAACTATACGAAGGAAGTTTTGGAATTAATCCATAAAGATAAAAAAGAGCTGATGTGTTATATTTTTTAAAGGTTCAGGCTACATTTATAAAGTGTTTCTATCCAAATAGAAGTGGAAGAGATAATCAGAAGCAATCCAAGAGTCAGGTTATCTGCAGAAGTTCATATGGGCAGACAGAACAAGCCAACATAGATCCTGGGACACAAAGACAATAATAAGTATTCCGCTGCTATTTCTACAGGAGAAAATCAGGACATTAATTATCACAGTACTAGATGCATAATGAAGATTCATACAGGGATATATGCGTTTTTATATGTGAGTTGTTGAGATACCCTCTGCTTCTTTTCATTGTTATACCATGTGAGACTACTGATAAACTATGAGAATCAATGAATGCATCTGTGGGATCAGTTTGGAAAAATCAATTGTACTTTTATGTACAAGCAACAGACAAAAAATAAAATTTTAAAATAATGTCATTTAAAATAGCATTAAAATTTATAATAAATGATGCACAAGAAGTCTACCAAATAAACTACAATATATTATCTACATAAATTAAAGAACTTCATAAATGGAGAGTTATGTCATATTCTGGTTTTGACAAATTTTATACTATAATATCAAAAAGTCTCCAAAACTAATCCATAGATATAATGTTATTTCATTCAAAATATTTAAGTTTTTATTGTAGGAAAACAAGGTGATTATAAAGTTTATACAAAATACAATAGTCCAAGAAGAGTTAATAAAATCTCAAAGAAGAAAAAAGTAGCTGACCTCATACTTATGGCTTATTTACAGGTCATCATAATTAAGATAGTATACTTCTGGTGAAAGGAGAGAAACTAGTCCATTGATGTAAAGGGAAAAACCCAGAAATAGATATAATGCCTTAAGTTTTGTTCCCCAAGAAGCAGCTCTTGAGATGAGAATTCAAGTTAAAGTTATATAGTTAGGAAGTGCAGGAAACCAACCAACTAACAAAAAACAAAACAATGGGGACATGGGGAAGTACAAGAGGGAGGTCATGATGGCCTGTATAGAATGACTTTCAAACAAGATTCTGCTGGATGTCTAAACAATTGCCCCTCCCAGACCATGAACAACGAGAGTGGCTTTTGTCTGCAGGATGCATTCTACCTTAATCATCTCAAGTAGGAAGTCCTACCTACAATGGGAGGTCTAAAACAGGAACTTAGAAAGCCACATTTTATTGTTCTCTCTATATTCAATGTATTACAGAGTGTCTGAATAATAATAGATACTCTGTAAACAATGTCTTAATCAAATGAGCTAAATGTAGACCTATTTCACTCACTGTTATATATACCCTGGGAAAAACATTTCCCTTTCTAAACTTCAGTTGGGTCATCCTAAAATTATAGGTAATCACAATAATCACTGTGTTACTATTAATTTTTCAGTGAGACAAAATAAATCCAAACCCATGGGGCCAAAGCTCCTTATAATTTATTGTTCCACCATTCCATCCTTAGAGTTCCAACAGGAATCACAGAGATAACTCAAATTAGGATAACATGGGAACAATTTATATAATGATTATATTAAAGGATATAGTTGAGATATACTAAAAACCAAAGGCTAGTAGCAGCAGAATCATTAATAACCTTAAGTCAAAAGGGACAGTGGGTGAACAGCTACCCAAACCCAGAAGAGAAGGCCTTGTACAGAAGACAACGTTGAGAGGAGTGGTGACTCTTAGTTGAGGGGCACTCTTAGAACACCATGACATAGGTGGGAGGGAGCCAGTAGCAAATAATAGCCTGAGCTCACTCTCAATTCTTTCTCCAGTCTACTGGCTTGGTTTCCCATTGCCTAAACCTAACTGGAAATCTGAGGGCAAATGAACCTGTTAATGTAGCCCATGCAGATCAGCCTCCTAGGGCACCAAACAAGATTGAGAAGGATGGAGAATCAATCTGGAGGAGCAAAGGCAAGATACTAGCACAGCCATCTTCAACATAATGCTGCCACAAAGAGACCTGCTCGAGTTGTAGCCATATACTTAACACTTCATCCAGCAGGAAATAATCCAGAAATTAAGGAGGCCCTTCCCACTTCCTTTAAGGACACATCCCAGAAATCATCCTCAACACTTCTACTTTTGTGACATTGGTAAGAACTTAAGTTATAGGACCAACTAACTGCAAGGGAAGTGGAGAGATACCATTTTTATTTCTGTCAGCAATGGACCCAGCTAAAATTCAGAGATTTATTACTAATTAACATTGGGAGAATGCCTAGGTATTTACTTTCTGCTTTTTCCCCTCTTTGAGCCACCTTTCAGAAGCGACTGAGTTCCTCAGTGACCACAATGCCTATCAAGGGAGATCTTCTCCAGGCTTTCATTTCACTACTGGTCTATGAACATACTACCCAACACTTATCTCCCTTCAGGGCCCTAATGATAAGAATGGCTTCTTGTTGTTGCTGATATCTAGGTGGTTTGGTACCGTCTATTATTTTATTAATCTCCTCATATCCCTAGAATAGTCCTTTCATTCTGAGTTGAATATTTCATTTTTTCTGATGACAAAGAACCCAAATCTTATGTTTATTTTTTGAGTATAAAATCACATGAGATATGTGATTACATTTTGTGAATTCTAAAATACTATACAGATGTAAGAGGTAAAATGTTATTGTAAAGCTACTTGCAAGTAACCTAAAATAGTAATGTTTTAATGATTTTAAAATAACATTTCTTTCTGTTGAAGTGTTCTATTAAAAAAAAGTAAACTAGCTTTAAATATTTTATTTTTCTTCAAGGAACTATATACATTTATTATTTAAAAAGATTTTCATGAATATAATTTTTTCACAACAAAATACTTTGCTTACCACTGAACTATATCCATGCTATGTTACAGATGTCACAATGAATGAGTTAGGCATCTTTTCAATTTGGACAAGAGTAAATGAAATCATTTTCTTTAGGTAGAATAAATGCTGTTTTACATTAAATATAGGAATTAGAATGTTTACAGGTACTGTAATATCCTAAGAATGGAAATATATCATTAAAATTTTTATATAGTTTTTAAAGATATCTAACATTTAAAGTGTTTATTTGCAGTGAAAATCTGATAAATATGTACAATTAATTGTATCTCTTAATTTTAGAATGTTTTCATATACAACTTATGAAAAAATAAATACCTATTACCTCTCCACTAGAAAAATACATATTGAGAGAGAATTACAGAAAGAAATATAGCTAATTCAGTGATATAAAAAATGTTGATATAAATAAAATCAAATTTCATATTCATATGAATACTCATATGCATATATATGTAGATATATATCCGTATATGAAATTTACATTATACATCTCTCTCTAAATATAGAGATATATATAGTGAATTGTCATTTTTATCTAAAGGACCCTCAAAACATGTAATTTTAGAATTAGGCTATAGATCCCCATAGCAAAGCACAATTTTTATTAATATAATTAAAATGGTTAATATTTGACATTAATCAAATATTGTTGGTTAGGTTTTCTCTCAACTCATGACCATGTGTTCTCTTCAAATGCATATTTAAGTTTCCAAGCTAAATATCAGAGAGGATATGGCATCCTTCACTCTTCCTGTCTAGGTCTCTGTTCCTATACTTGTAGATTGGCCAATTTCAAACTCTAAATAGTGTTTAGCCCACTTTTACACTTAGGTCACTCTATGATTTCCATGCCCTAACATGCTTCAAAGTAGCTCCATTAAGATAATCACCATTCAGTCTCACTCTCTGTAACATACAAAACTGTGTTGTCTTGAGTTCTCATTGTCTTACAGAGATCGAAGTGAAGAATTATACTTCTCTAATCCTTCTAGTCCAATCTCCTTCAAGCCTGCATGATAGGTCAATTTGAGTGACACTCACCATTATGTGCACAAAAACTCCTTTTCCTTACTGTCTCATTTTCTTTAAAGTGAGTTCAATTCTTTCCTTACTCCCATATATCTCAGGCAACTAGCACCCTGACAGTCTTGCCTCACACATGTTCAAGATCTACACCAAATATAAAGCTGAGACCCCCTCATCTCCAAGTACAACCCATGAAAATAGTACAAGTTTTCCTTTTTATCTGACTTCAAGGTAACTTTTAAAAATATAGGGGTTTGGTGCTCCCCTGGTGGTGCAATGGTTAAGAGTCCACCTGCCAATGAAGAGACACGGGTTTGAGCCCTGGTCCAGGAACAACTAAGCCTGTGCACCACAATTACTGAGCCTGTGATCTAGAGCCTACGAGCCACAACTACTGAGTCCGCATGCCACAACTACTGAAGCCTGTGTGCCTAGAGCCCATGCTCTGCAACAAAAGAAGCCACCGCAATGAGAAGCCTGCACAGCATAACGAAGAGTAGCCCCTGCTTGCCACAACTAGAGAAAGCCTGCGCGCAGCATCAGCGAAGACCCAATGCAGGCAAAAGTAAAAATAAATAAGTAAATAAATTTACTAAAAATATATTTATATAGGGTTTATTTTTGCATTTTTTTAATACATCTTTATTGGAGTATAATTGCTTTACAGTGTTGTGTTAGCTTCTGCTGTACAACAGTGAATCAGCTATATGCATACATATATCCCCATATCCCCTCCCTCTTGAGCCTGCCTCCCACCTTCTCTATCCCACCCCTCTAGGTCATCACAAAGCACCAAGCTGATCTCCCTGTGCTATGCAGCAGCTTCCCACTAGCTATCTATTTTACATTTGGTAGTGTATATATGTCATTGCTACTCTCTCACTATGTCCCAGCTTTCCCTTCCCCCTCTGTGCCCTCGAGTCTGTTCTCAACATCTGCATCTTTATTCCTCCATCTTTATTCCTGTCCTTCCACATATATGTGTTAGCATACAGTATTTGTTTTTTCTCTTTCTGACTACTTCACTCTGTATGACAGACTCTAGGTCCAACCACTTCACTACAAATAACTCAATTTTGTTCCTTTTTATGGCTGAGTAATATTCCATTGTGTGTGTGTGTATATATATATATATATATATATGCCACATCTTCTTTATCCATTCATCTGTTGATGGACACTTAGGTTGCTTCCATGTCCTGGCTATTGTAAATAGTGCTGCAATGAACATTGTGGTACATGACTCTTTTTGAATTATGGCTTTCTCAGGGTATATGCCCAGTAGTGGGACTGCTGAGTCATATGGTAGTTCTATTTTCAGTTTTTTAAGGAACCTCCATCCTGTTCTCCATAGTGGTTGTATCAATTTACATTCTCACCAACAGTGCAGGAGAGTTCCCTTTTCTCCACACCCTCTCCAGCATTTATTGTTTCTAGAGTAAAAATATAGTTTTAATTCAGTAATGTATCTATTTAATTTTTTCATCAGTTATGATCTATGAATGTAAATAGTAACTCCTAAGAAGTCATTTTCTGATATCATTGTGGTAGGTGGTATACAAAGGAAGATTTGTTATCAATTCAACTGAGATCTAAAATAAGTGGAACTCATTTAGTAATTCAGGAGTTTCATTGCTTGTGAGAGTGAAAGGGAGTTATGACAAGAGTTTACTTGCAAATTTTAATTAAATTTTATCTGATGGAGTAAGAAAAGTTATTTTTGATTTATAAACAAAGAAACTTTTATATTAAATCCTTGAAGATATAATAAATATAGGGCTACACAATGTCATTTTAATATTAATTTCCTTGGTTCTAGCATGCCATACTTGAGCAAACAAGATTAAGAGCTGTTAAATGATAGATTATTCAATTTTATTATTTAATTGGATACATTAGATAAGTTACAAATTAACAAAGCAGATGAATTGATTGATAACACTTAAAAAGATACCACTATCACTTACAAACTCACTACAATTTGTGATTAAAGAAACTATACTTAAAATATGCCAACATTTTGAAAGATGTTATAAAAGTATAACCTAAAAGAATAATTTGTCCAATAAGTATGTGTATTTCTGTGGATATGTGTGAACATACAATCTAGAAAAGTGAATTAAAACTTAATGAGGGGAAGGATACATACTCAAAAAAAAGTCTAATTATGGAGTGGTCATTGTTTATTAATTTTCACCAGAAAGTAAACATTTTCTTGTCTTGAAATAATGTATTAATTTTTGATATTTCTGGTTTATGCTATAAAAATTGACCACAGGGCTTCCCTGGTGGCGCAGTGGTTGGGAGTCCGCCTGCCGATGCAGGGGACGCGGGTTCATGCCCCGGTCCGGGAGGATCCCATGTGCCGCGGAGCGGCTGGGCCCGTGAGCCATGGCCACTGTGCCTGCGCGTCTGGAGCCCGTGCTCCGCAATGGGAGGGGCCACAGCACTGAGAGGCCCGCGTACCGCAAAAAAAAAAAAAAAAAAA